>NC_052626.1:51200648-51512148 GCF_016161935.1 Mauremys reevesii
CTAATGGTAGTTCCCTGAAAAGTGTTCAAAACTGTATATTGAAATTAGAGGACCTAGTTCTAATCTCATGTATGTAAATTCTGTTGATTAGCTTGTAAAATCAGCTGCTCTTCATGTATGTACAGTACAATACAGTACATAATTTGGACCTGATCTAGAGACCATTAAAGTCAATAGTCTTTTTTTTTTTTTTTAATTTCAATGATCTTTGGATCAGGCCGTTCATGCTGTTCCTGGATAATTATGCATAAACTGAATCGGGCCGTTGGGCTGAAATCAAATGTTTGCAATATTAGCACTGAATGTGGCTTGACTGTATCCTTTTCTTTCTTTCCCTCTTCATATTCTGTACAATATTGATATACATTATCTGTTATACAACATTTCCATTTTTTATCATTGTAGTTATGGTTTCTTTGTGGGTATATAACATAGCCCCTTGTACATCTTAAAATATATAAAAGCAGATGGGTTTGGTCAATGGAGCAAATCACTTATATTAATCAAACCAACCTGACCAAAACTACTGACTACAGTGGTTATAGTTCAGCCAATACTTAAGAAAAGAAGGTATCAAAAGAATTTCTAATTTTCTACTTGTTATTCAGAAAAGAAAGGGTAAGTGGGCTATGATATTATCAGAGGCAAATACATTGGAGATTCATATCATCTACGGAATTTCAAATCATAACCATAGAGTAATGCACCAACCTCTCCATTTTTATGCTGCCCCAGCATGAGCAATAGTAGCTGTGGCAGCAAATATGCAGTTAAATTACCCATGAAAAAGAGAACAAAGATGAGCCAGTTGCTTGAAAAGTATTAAGGGTCAGGCTAATGAAAAATATGCCCTCATGATTTGCATTTTGACTGCTGCTTTTTTTTTTTTTTGAGGGAGGGAGGGAGTGTGAAGGGGTAAGTATTTTTTGAACAAGTTTATGAACTCCTGCCATAAATAGAAATACCAATGGTGTGCCTACATGCTGGGCCAGTGCAAAAGAATGCCTGGGAGTAAGAATTTCACATACATGCAAATGATACTTATTGTGCAATGAGCAGCACAATGAAAAAGACTTTCAAGAGAAACAAACTTACAATTAGCCTTTTTGCTTCCACTTCATTATGGCACTGAAAATAACTTCCTCTAACCAGAGAAAGCAGCATAAATCACAGGAGAGTGGTTCTCAGCAGCCGCAGTAGGGAATAGAACAATGACTGCATATTTTTCAAATACCAGTGTGCACCATATCAGACATATCCACTTTTTTGTTGCTTGGCTCTCAGCCTCCCATTGCTTTGTCTTCTATAGTAACACAAATCCAACTTTACAAGTACCTGTAAGAGTCTTCCTAATCCCTTTCAATCTGGCAGACTGCTGCCAATAGTAGCAAATAAACAACCAGCCTTGCAAATAGCACTTCAGAGGGAATCCAAACATGACAGGTCATCCAGCAATACAACAAGTGAGCCAAAGCACTGCAGTCATAATGCACAGGGTGGGGAGCTAGGGTTGAGTTCCTCATTTGGCTGATAGCTGAATGAAAAGGTCTTTGTTTATATCTGTTCAAATGACACAACACCATGCAATGATTACTGACTTATAAAATGGCTATATCAGCTATGTAGCACTTTGCCCTAAGCCACTGCAAAACAATTTATGTATAGAAACATTTATGTCAAAAAGTGCTGAGAACCTTTAAGATGGATTATATCCTAAAACAAACTCTCGCAGATACAGGGACATGTGGTTGAAGGGTAAAAGCAATACTTAGTTGGTGATATTTGTCAGTCACCCTGGCTAAGCCTTTATTATTAGCACCATCCCATACTGCAGATTAAGAAACAGGCAACAGCATATATAGTACCAGTGGTTATGAGAAAGATCACCCTATGTCCCACCTTTGAGAAAAAGTGGCGAGGGAATGTATTGCTTAGCTTACCCCCACGCCCTTTCTACAAGGTTTATAGCTTCATAAGATAGGGCAAATGTATGTGCAGTGAAGGATGAAGGTTATAATACAGAAGTGCTGAACTACTGAAGAAAATTACTTTTTCTGACATGAGTAAAATTGAGTCAGACACAGAGGGGGGTCATTATATCTCCAGTATCAGTCAGTACCCACGCCCGGGTACTTCATTACTGGTAGATGTGTGATTTACATATGTGTATTACCATTTTGAGCTTAGTGGTCAAAGAAAAATAGTAATTTTTAAATCACCAAAAAGAATTAACAATAATGTACTATGAATTCATCAAAAATAAATTGGAATTACTCTTAATTTTTGCTCTAAATGATTTAGTAATTTAGAATTAATATTACCAAGTAAAATAACAACTGGATATTTAATTGTGACTATTTAGACTTACTTGTTTTATGTTGGAAATTACTTGTTATCTACTAAAAATTATTGGCAATCAATAAACATTTATTGGAAGTATTAGATTACTAAAAACAAAAATATAAATATTTCTACATGAAGAGAAATGTGGTCCATATTATCCTTTCTACTTATATGAGCAGACATTATTCAAATTGTGAAGAACTCTCTCTGGGATGCATCTTCTGTAATTTTCTTCCATCCCTAGAATCCCTGTGGAAATCCCTCTGTAAATGTTCCGTTAGAAGTGAGATCCATAGAGTCCAGGGCAGGAGGAGGTGTCGAGAAACAGGTCTTTCTGTGGCATCATCCCCAGCTGGCCCTGCAGATACCCATCCTGTTATTCCAGAAGGATTTAATGCTCCCCAGAAGTTTCCTAGGATCTGTGGGAGGATGGGAAGCCACAAACTCTGTCCTCACTTGTAATGATGATTTCCTAGAAACTCAGTGAGGAACTCTCAAGACATTTCCCAGCTCCTATGCCCCTTCCTGTAGGTTTCGTCATGGGAAGGCATGTGGTATCCCTTAATAATTTTCACTTCTTTAAATTTTAACTTCCCAGTATTTAAACTTAGAAATAAACCCTGGAGAAAAACTTCTTGCTGATGTTTATGCTTACTAAAAATGAGATGGCAGCCTGAAATGGAGGGAGGAAAGGAAGGATGATTTCTGCTCCAATTTGCCTCATCGCAAAATCAACTCTGTAGGTCCTGGAGGCTTTAGAGTCCTGCCTCCGGAGTAGCAGAACATTCCAAGGTGAGGTACCGTGATGTACTATATGTGTTTCGATGCCTATGTTCCACACCCAGAAACTGTCTACCTGCACAGAAATAAACACAAATATTTTGTCAGGTGAAGGGCCTGTGCATACCTGGAACCATAGCCAGACATAATTTGGGCACACACCAGTGCTACTGTTTCATTGTTAACGTATGGGCCCACTTTGGTAGCAACTGGGATTGTGCTGGAATTTGTACTTAGGTGTTTGTTTGTTTGTTTTACTGTTTAAAAGTAATGACATTACAAAATAATGGAAGAAGACTGAAGTCCTTGAAGATCAATCAACTCAGGCCAGGTCTGAATTTGCTTCACTGAATTAACTTAAAACATAAAATATGGTAATATCATTGACTACAGATTCAAATAACTGTTCTGTGGGCAACTGTTTCCTTCTTTAAGAACTAGCGCTGGTTCATAAACTAGTACTTTCTTTGGTTTCTCCTCCACTGATGAAAATCAGCATGTGAAGTTACCAGTAGGATGTACTGCTGGGACTGGAACTTGAAAAGTATTTTATACATAAAAATAGACTCTTCTAAAAACAATGCAATGCCTATACAATATTATCCTGGTTAAGTTAGTAATGTTTTGGGGTTTGCATTTTTTAAGAGAAAGCAGAGAAGTAGATCAGTGACCCTAATTGAAATAACTCAGATAACTGCTGAGGCTCTAATTTGGTTTTGACCTTTAGGCATTGATCTTCCATATTAAGCTTTGTTGTGATTGGAACTGATTTTAATTACCTGGGTTCATGTAATGTGTTGGTAGAAATGGAGGACTCCTGCAGTTACCACTAGTATTAATGGAAGATGGAAGTGCTGAGCACCTTGAAGGATTTGGCTCTTGTTTACTTGCTGATGTGCTTAGATTATGCAGTATATTACATTGAGGTATTTTCAGTAAAATACATAAATTAACATTACTAATTGTATTAATGATGATATGGAAAATAATGTGTTTCTTCTGTAAGTAAGTTCTGGCAGTATTTAGTACTTCATGATAAATACACTAAGTGACTGAATTAAGTAGTATTATTTTTGCTAAGTAATTCAATTTTATGGAATAAAAGAATAGACAATTTAATTTCTCAGTGAAGAGAGTCCTGGAACCAGATTGCTTCCTTCTTTAAGCAGGGACTTAGGAGGGGAGAAATCTTTGAGGTTTTTCTAGTAGAGTTTTTTTCTCCTATTTCTAATCTCTGGGGTTGGGTATAGTACTTGCTTTCACCTCCTATGGAAGAAGTAGCGGGTGCTCGCCTCACATCATGATATATGTGGTTCCCAAGGGATGAAATGGAAAAACAGGAGTGTGCCTCCACACCGGCACCAGATCTGAGCTCTCATTAAACTCTTTGACATCTTGACTCTAACGTATTTACTGTTAGGATAGTTATATGGCACTTTTGTGCCATTGGAGCATGGACCAAGATATAGTCCACTTAATAAATTAGACTAGCAGGAAGCCCTGCAAACCACCTACCATGTAGCAGTATGGGCAACAATAAATCTTGGGCTACTGCTCTGAGTGCTGGGGGAAGAGAATTACTTTTTGAAATTAAGGGGTAGTGGATGGGAGGTATTATGACGGGAAATGCTAAGTTCTCCACATGTAGTAGAGGAGTGCAACAAACACTAGCTTTTGCTACCTCGGCAAGAAATACGTGGCCTGTTCTCATTCCTGTGTGCTCCTACCAGTGCTTGGTGATGGGGACTGGAAGGTATATAGCCCAGCAACCATAATGCCCATCCAATCCTCTTCTGAGCCAATTAGTGCTAATGGGATAAATAGCTAGTGCCTGTGTTGTTCTCCTTATTAAAGCATAGAACACTTTTTAAACACATTGTTTTTATTTAAACATTAAATAACTCTTAACACACTGGTGTTGACTGCAGCCACCTGATGTTGACTAAAGCCTGCCATGCAGAACCCCACCTTCCAAAATGGAGACTGACCTTTGGTCTCTGCAGCCATACCCAGTGCTCTCACATGACAATAACAGCGACTACACACAGTTCACAGGGGCTCCAGGCAAATAGTGGATTTCCTCTTTGTCAGAGCGCTGGAGACAGAATGTCTGTGATTTGGCTTTTGGCAGTGATTTTGTTAGCGGATATATGGGTCAGGAGAACATTTTGCAGAGCCCAGGTCTGTTCTTGAGGCCTGCCTAGTACATTCCATCTTCTATCTTTTAGATCAAGGTAAGGGAGGCATTTTGCCTGCTGTAGAGATTTCTGGGCTTTGCATATCTATGTGGGGTGAAGAAAAAAGCAACAGTTTAATTTGACAGCCCCAATTAAACCTTTAGTTTAGCAAGTTGTGATGAGAAATGTCCCTGACAAATAAGCATAGGCTGTGCATACAACAAAATCCGGTGTGCCGCACTGAGCACTTTAAGATCATTATACCACTATTTGTGATGGTGGTGCCTGGTTTTAATTAGAACTGACCAAAATCATCTAGTGAGAAAATTAATCTTTATTATTATTGTTACTAATAATGATAATTAATAAATACAGCCAACAGGACTAGCATCAATATGTTAAAATGGAAAAACAAAAGAACAGATACGTGAGATACCAAACAAGAGTGGCTACCCAGAATGGGTAGAAAGAGACTGGATGAATGAAGATAAAGGAGATGATAAAATCAAAGCGCTACTGTTTTACACCCATTTTGTGCATGTATGAATGACTCGAAAGGGGGCAAAGCAGAGGAAAATCAGGCCATCTGATATAAGCTTGTCCACATAACAAATACATCAGCTATGAAAGCTAATTAGCCATTGCCAGAAATTACAGAGGTCAGTTTTCAAGCAATGGTCGAGGATATTATGGGCATTGAAAATGGCCTAATATTGAGATTAGAGAATTGGAAAGACAGTGTAAGGAAGGCTTAGACTTTAGATTCATAATTGATGCCTTAACCAGCGAACAGAGGGCTTCAATATCCATAGGTCTCAGCAGTAATACTGGAAAAACACTAAAGAACAACCCTATTTTTTGGGAATATTTTAATAAATAAAAGAACCAAGTTTTGTTTGTTGTGGTTCATGGGGGGTCAGAGTATTTGTTACTTGGGAGTAACTACTGTTTGGTTAAATTATTATTCAGCTGAAAAATCAGACCAGATGTGTGCATTATTCGCTATTCATTATACACTCTTCATTATTCTGCTGTTTAAAATGTTTCAGTCATCCACTCAAGGAGCACAAACAGTCTGATGCAACCAATCACGTGATATGAATAATGGGAACAGTCAAAACAAACAGTTCATTATCTGCCCAAACTCTGAAAATTATACATCCAAACTGTCTGGTAAATTTTTAGCCATAAGGTAGAATACAGTCAGGATCAGTTTGTGACAAGAATAGGGGCTGAATTGTTCCAGCAGCAAAAAGCAGATTGATAGGTGGCTGTGGCAATTAACTGATGGGTCCCTTGTTATAGGATAAACCAGAATTGCTGTAAGACCAGTGTAGCCAATGCTACAGTGTACCTTCACAAAAGAACAGATATGTGAGATACCAAACAAGAGTGGCTACCTAGAATGTGTAGAAAGGGACTGGATGAATGAAGATAAAGGAGATGATAAAATCAAAGTGCTACTGTTTTACACCCATTTTGTGCAGGTATGAATGACTCGAAAGGGGGCAAAGCAGAGGAAAATCAGGCCATCTGATATAAGCTTGTCCACATAACAAATACATCAGCTATAACTGATGTATGACAGCCCCTGCTTTATGGGGGCATGTCAGGGACATAGGTGCTCCAGTGATTCCCAGCTGCTAGAAGAGCCCATTGTAGTCTGGCACTAAATTGTATTGGGTACCAAACCAAACCCCAACTAGCAGCAGGATAGGGGGCACAGAGGTGGATAATAGCTTAATTTCCCCTCTTCTTCTCCACCAAGTCTTGAACTAAATAGAAATCAGCTGAACCCTAAGTTTAGACCTATTATTTGTAAGAAAAGAAATAGTTCAACCATCGCTGCTTAAGATACTGACCTACAGGGAGCCCTTAAAAGGTGAGGGAGTGGTTCATTCTCCTGGCCATTCTATCCTTCACTTCATTATTGAGGTTGCAAAGGAGGATCAAAACAGAGCCAATTTTAATGAAAAATGGTGTCTAATAAGAACTGGACTGAGACCATCCGCTCAGCCTAGACCAATCCACACAAGCGGTCCATTTCCTAGACACTACTGTGCTAATAAACGATGGTCACATAAATACCACCCTATACCGGAAACCCACTGACTGCTATACTTACTTACATGCCTCCAGCTTCCATCCCAGACACACCACACAATCCATTGTCTACAGCCAAGCTCTAAGATACAACCGTATTTGCTCCAATCCCTCAGACAGAGATAAACACCTACAAGATCTCTATCAAGCATTCTTAAAACTACAATACCCACCTGCTGAAGTGAAAAAACAGATTGACAGAGCCAGAAGAGTACCCAGAAGCCACCTACTACAGGACAGGCCTAAAAAAGAAAATAACAGAATGCCATTAGCCATCACCTACAGCCCCCAACTAAAACCTCTCCAGCGCATCATCAAAGATTTACAACCTATCCTTAAAGATGATCCCTCACTCTCACAGATCTTGGGAGACAGGCCAGTCCTTGCTTATAGACAGCCTCCCAACCTGAAGCAAATACTCACCAGCAACCGCACACCATACACCATAAACACTAACCCAGGAACCTATCCTTGCAACAAAGCCCGATGCCAGCTCTGTCCACATATCCATTCAAGTGACACAATCATAGGACCTAATCACATCAGCCATGCCATCAGGGGCTCGTACACCTGCACATCTACCAACATGATATATGCCATCATGTGCCAGCAATGCCCCTCTGCCATGTACATTGGCCAAACCGGACAGTCTCTATGCAAAAGAATAAATGGACACAAATCTGACATCAGGAATCATAACATTCAAAAACCAGTGGGAGAACATTTCAACCTCTCTAACCACTCAGTGACAGACTTGAAGGTGGCAATTTTGCAACAAAAAAACTTCAAAAACAGACTCCAAAGAGAAACTGCTGAACTCGAATTAATATGCAAATTAGATACAATTAACACTGGCCTAAACAGAGACTGGGAATGGTTGGGTCATTACACTAATTGAATCTATTTCCCTATGTTAAGTTCTCCTCACACCTTCTATGGGCCATCTTAATTAGCACTTCAAAAAGTTTTTTTCCTCCTGCTGATAAGAGCTCATCTCAATTGATTAGACTTTTCCTGTTGTTATGCATACTTCCACCTTTTCATGTTCTCTGTAGGTATAAATATCTCCTGTCTGTGTGTTCCATTCTATGCATCCGAAGAAGTGAGCTGTAGCTCACGAAAGCTCATGCTAAAATAAATTTGTTAGTCTTTAAGGTGCCATAAGTACTCCTGTTCATTTTACACAGGCCACCAAAGAGTCATTATATGGCAACCACGTTGGTCATTGCCTCTACAAAACTAGCAAGACCTGATGCAGTGATTTAGATGATAGAGGCTCATTACCAACCACAGAGATGCTTCCCCACAGCTTCTCAGCAGAATATTTACAATATGACAAATCTATTGATTGCACTGTATGTGACACATTCTGCCATTTATGCTTGTACTTTTCATATTGAAACTGAAGAAGCTAGTACAGTCCATTTAACAGAGACTGTTGATGTTTCATCAGCTATTGATGAGATTTATGCAGAACGGTGGCAAAGTATTTTGCTGGCATTGAATGTGAATCATTTTGCAGACAAGTCTGAATGTGAACAAAATATAGATGACAAGATACAAGAAGCCATATCACTATATGAATGCTCACCAATAATTATACATGAAAGTGTAGCACTGATAATGGCTTATGCAAAATGGCACAGCCTTCCAGGAGCTGCACAAGATTTTCTGACATTAGTAAAACCACACTGCTTTGCTTCTCCCCATACAGATTACCCCCAAAGCCTTTTTTCCTCTTTCTCATATAAAAGCACGTCATTTCTATTTAAACTGTTGTAGGATGAAAAAAAATACCCACATACAGCATATTGATTAACAAATGCAGTTCTGATTGAACCTCCGAGGAGGCTAGTGTTTTAACAGAACTTACATTGAAAACAGCAAATTCAGGTTTTTGTTTTATTTTTAAAGCAAGACAATAGTGATGGAGACAAGACATCTCCTTTCATTGAAAAACATAAATCAGAAGAAACAGGAGAGGATGCACTGTATGTGAAATCAACACTTCCTTGTGATATTGAAGGCAGCCCCAAGTGATCAGATTTGTTTTTAAAATGAGAGAGAGAGAGAGAGCGAGCACTCATTTATCCCTCTCAGGGATAGATAAAATGAGTTCCATTCAGTTTACTGTAGTATGTGAATATTTCAGTTAAGACCGCAAAAAAAAAAACTAAAAAAAAAAAAACTAAAAAAAAAGCAGAGGTCCTACATGGAAATAAAGGGCCTGATCCAAAGCTCACTGAAGTCAATGGGAGACTTTCTATTAATGTCTGGGTGCTTTGGATCTGGCCAAACTATCCATGATACTTTCCTTAAAAGAAGAGGTTTGCTCTGATCTCTTTGGCCAAAAGTTTCCCCTTTGGACAGTGTTGTGCAGTATGTTGTTTGCCGGACATTCACATTTCTGTTGCCCTCTTCCCCAGGGGAGGCTGAATTTTATGGTGCTGTACAATTTCTACATCAAGTAGTTAAAAATCGTGGGCTACTCTGGGATAAAAGGTGTAATGTACTCATATAATGATAGTATAGCTATTTTTATTCACATTATTTTACCACGTATTTAAAACTTATTGCATATCTTCATTTTTCTTTAATACTAAAGAGGACTGCCTTGAGGAACTGCTCAACATGTTATCAAGAATAAACAAATTATTTCTAGTTGCAATTGTCTGGATTCATCTGAAAGGAAAACATCCCACCATGCACACACTTCTACTTTTGGAGGTACCAACAGAAAGTCACACTTGCTTAAGCTATCTAATCAATACTGTTTATCCAAGACACATGAGGTATAGTGTAAATCACCAGCATCACTATTGTTTCCTGGCCGGGAAAACTGCAGACAGCTAAATAATCAACGAGTATTCATTGGCTCAGCATGTAAGGCTCTAAAGTGCCTACCAGTGACAGGTATCCTACATGACAGCTTAACAATCTGTCAACAGGTTACTGGGCTGACTTTGTGTTAACTTTTATACCATGCAAAAAGAACAGGAGTACTTGTGGCACCTTAGAGACTAACAAATTTATTTCAGCATGAGCTTTCGTGAGCTACAGCTCACTTCTTTGGATGCATAGAATGGAACACACAGACAGGAGATATTTATACATACAGAGAACATGAAAAGGTGGAAGTATGCATACCAACAGGAAGAGTCTAATCAATTGAGATGAGCTATCATCAGCAGGAGAAAAAAAATCTTTTGAAGTGATAATTAAGATGACCCATAGAAGGTGTGAGGAGAACTTAACATAGGTGCTTGATTTCAGCCTATTGCTTTGTTGTTTTTTCATCTTATCTTTCAATATGAAAGCTGAGGTGCTTTAAAATTAAATCTGAGCAGCATAAAAATGAAACAAAATGTTATAGGAAGTAAGTCCACAGAAGTTAGGATTCTGAGTTTTATTTTACCCTTTCCTCTCAACTTTTAATAGCAAAAACCAAACAAACACCAACTACCACATTAAGGAAACTCAGTCTTTGACTCTTTTGTTGTTTGGGATACTGAGGTACTTCCTTTTAAGGTCTAGCAGGTCTCAAACCTAGGCTTGCAGAGCTGTACAGTAGTGGGCACCTCCATGCTACCACCATAACTAGCACATGCTCCATTTTCCATGACCTACGGTGGGCACAGATCACAGAGAGTCCCACCTAAAGGAGTCTGACAGGCAGCAACCTCATGGGTCCTGATTGGCTCCCTGCCCTATATAAATCTAAGGAGCATTCAGGCAATCACATGAATCTCCTGTAGCTGCCATGACCATTACTGCTCTTGAACTCCTGACTGTGACCTTGGCTTGGTTTGCACCTCATCTCCTGACCCAGACCCTGAAAACTGACTTGGACTCTGATCCTTGGTATTGACTCTGGCCTGGAACTTGACTAGAAATCCCCCACTACTCTCAGCCTCAGCTTTGCCCTGTTCTCACCCTGGGTCCTGACTACCCTTCTAAGGATCTTGACAGTTTGTCTGGACCACCAAAGCCTGTAGTGAAGGCCTACCCTGGGGAAGCCCTGAGGCAGCAGGCCACTCCCTGTCTGACATGCCCCAGAGGATACTGGAGATGCCTGAATGGGTTGACAAGCTGTAGGATGAGAATGCTGCACTGTGGCTACATACCCAGGGCCTCTAGTCCCCTCCAAGAACGTTTTAAAGGGGACTGCCAACTATTATGGGGAGTTATTAATCAATATCACCTGCTCTTTTTTCTCCACCCCTAGGTTTACCCCACTGAGCAAGCAAAAGTAGGACTCATTATTAGTTTCTTGACTGGGAATGCATTGGTCTGGGCCTTGCCCCAGCTCAAACAATTGAGACTAAGTCTATCTGATTTCAGGGTTTTTCTGCCCTTCTTGACAATAATGCTAGCATGCCAGCTTGTTGGAGGTGGTCCTACGCAAACTACAGTAGCTGCAGGAACTGATTTCCTTCCACATTGCCCACTTTTGATGACTAGTCTCTGATACTGAGTGGAGAAAAACAGCTCTGCCAACATGGCTCCCAAAAGCTCTGCCAGCATGGCTTCCTAAAGCACCTCCACCTTGCATTTACTATTCACTGAAGCTCACTACAGCCAAAGAAGAATTACAGAATTCTAGATAAAAAGCTTCTAGCCATTAAAGCAGCCTTGGAAGAGAGGTGCCACTCTTTGGAGGATGCTCAATTCCTAGTATGGGTTTACACGGATCATAAAGCAGGAAGCAAGGGGCAATACCAGGTCTAGGATGGCTTGATCTATGTCAAAGGCCACTTGTGTGTTTCACCCAGACTTCCTCAGTTACAGTACTATGGCTCTGTCATGACTTGCCGTTAGCAGGCCATCTGGGTCACCTCAAGACCCTTCATTTGGCTGCATACTCCTTCTGGTGGCCCATGCAGCTGCACCAAGATAGCGTGCTCACTCCTTGGCACTCCAATGCCTTCCAAGACCTTGTCCAGACCCTGGGCAGCCATTACCCTAGATTTCATAGTCAAGCTCTATATAAACTGTGGTTTCCAGAAGATTACAAGTGGTATGCTGACTGGTTGTGGCTCTCAGCCCAAAACCTCTGTACCAACTGGCCATGTTTATTGATCAGGTGTGGATCCATCCATGAGATACTGGACTGGAAAATCAAACACTGCTCCCTCTGGTACCTTATACCTTGGCCTAACAGGCATACTGTAGTCCTCACCATGGTCGATAAACTGGCAAAAAGGCCCACTTCATCCTCACTGTGCACCTGCCCTCCATAGAAGAAATGATCCAGCACCTGGTGACTCATCTTATCCATCTCCATGGACTCCTGGAGAGAGTCACAACTGATCAGGGGCAGTTTGTGTTGCAGTTTTTGTGTGAAACCCTATGGTTGGTCAGAGTCCATGCTTACTCATCCACTGCCTATCACCCACAAATCGATGGTCAGTCCAAACAAGCAAATCAAGTGTTAGAACAATATTTGCCCTGCTTCATGAATTTCCACCAGAACAACTGGTTGAGCCACCTTCCCCAAACAGAGTTTGTTAACAACAATGCTGAGCATGTCTTTGCTGGGCAGAGTCAATTCTATATAAACTGTGGTTTCCACCCTCATCTCTATCCAGCCATACCTGTCAACTCCACCATTCCTATGGAGCTAACTGGTTTATCTGATTTATGAGGTCCAAGAAAAACTCCAGGCACAACTGGACAAGGCCAAGGAAGATTACAAGTGGTATGCTGACTGGTTCCTGGTGCAAGGAATGCCTGGCATTCACCATCAGGCAAAAAGTGTGGCTCTCAGCCCAAAACCTCTGTACCAACTGGCCATGTCATAAACTGGATTATTGATACCTCAGGTCATATTCCCTCCACCGGGTAACTGACCCAGTGCCCAGGAGACTTCAATTACCTAGATCCCGCAAAATACACCCAGTGTTTCATGTACCATTTCTAAACCCTACAATGACAACCACTTCACTGCCCTGGCTCAACAACCACATTCTCAGGTGTGGATCCAAAGCCACAACAGGTATGAGGTCCATGAGATACTGGACTGGAAAATCAAACACTGCTCCCTCTGGTACCTTATAGACTGGGAGGGCTACGGCTCAGAAGAGTGAACCTTGGAGCAAGGGTCCCAAGTCCATGCCCCTGACTTCATGGCAGCCATCCATGCAGCAAATCCAGACAAATTTAGGTCAGTGGAAGGCGCCCTTGTGGGTAATGTAAGGACCAGAAGGTCTCAAATGTGGACCTACACAGCAGTCAAGCAGTGGACATGGCCATGCTGCCACCCAGCAGCAGCTATAACCAGTTTGAGCTTCACTTCCCATGACCCACTGTGGACACAGACCATGAGAAGTCCTGCCTCAAAGAGTCTGACAAGCAGCACTCTTACGGCTCCTGATTGGCACCCTATCCTATATATACCCAGGGGGCATTCTGGGAAGTGTCCAAAAGACAACATGGATCACCTGTAGCTGCCATGACCATTCCTGCTCTTGAACTCCTGGCTTCAACCTTGACTTGATTTGGATCTTGCCTCCTGACCTGCAACCTGAAACCTGACTTATACTCTGATCCTTGGTATTGACCTCAGCCTGGAACTTGACTACAATCTCCTCCACTACTCTCAGCCTCAGGTTTGACCCTGCTCTGACCCTTGGTCATGACTGCCCTTGTCAGGATTGTGATATTTATATAGAATGTAAGGGCAAGAGTCTATATATCAGATATTACTATAACTTTTTTAGACACCTGCAGGGAAGTGCTCATTTTAACCCAACTGCTCATGATTATATTCTTCAATCTAGTGTGGGGCATAGCAGTGTGAAGTTGGGCATTAATGTATAAACATGAACATCTGCCTGTGTCAGTGTCTGAACTAGATAATTACTTAGCTGGAATTTATTTGAAATAAACTGGTTAGTTCTATCCTCTGCAATGCCTGTGAAATTTCCATATACAAAGTCATGTCCTTGGGCTTTGCGTGTGTGCGGTATCATTGAAGACTTGAGTGGGTGGGTTGGGATTGAGTGGAGGGGGTATATATCATCTTTTGTGAAACATATTGTATATATTCATACATTTTGTGTTGAATTAATGGGGCTGCCTGTATCGAAACTATCACACAGCAGAATTCCACCCATATAATTTTTAAATGCAACATTTATTCTCACAGTTCTATAATATTAGCTAGATATTTTGCATTACTGATTATGAGTGTATTAACATCAACACCTCTCTGCAGCATCCTACATATAATCTGGTACATTTTTATATCATGTTATATAAAATGGATTTATATTTTATTCCTGCTGTCTGCACATTATGCTATTTAAGACTGACTACATTATCCTTTAATGGTTTCTGTAAGGGAACTTATTATCTTCTATCTTGACCTATATTGTACAGATTCTTTTATATAGCAAAAGTGTAATTCTTTTTAAGAGACTATCCAGCAATTTGTGACCAGAAACCATCATGCATCTTTCTAAAAGACTTGCAGTGCATAGAGAAATTTATTATGTGATTATGGAGAAAAGTAACAGCCAGGCTGACTACTCTTATAAAGATAGTTCTCCTGCCTTTCAACTAGAGTAAGGCTTGCTACTTCAAGCCAGGATTCTATGACTGTATTCCTTACATTCATTCCTTTTGTTTAAACTTTCTACTTTGAGTAGAGGCTTTGAGATGGAAAGTAACTGCTCTTGGCTAAGGACTTGAGTATAGTATCAGTTTAATAGCTGATGTATTTTCTAGGAGTTCTGCGCTGCTTTTTCAGGGGGTGGAACTGATGATCTGATAGATCATTTCCATTTTAAGCTACTATGGTAGTTTTTGAGATACCACAAGTCACAAGTTCAATTCAAGTTCCATTTTTTTCAAAGCACCTTTTTTATTTGAAACTTAAGTTGGTTGATAGTTAAAAAAAAGTCAAAATTAAAATGAAAAGTTTTGAAATTATCAAAACAGTATTTTTTGATTGACCAAATCAAATTGTTTTTCAGAGTTTTGGTTCAGAAAAATGTTTGAGATGTCTATCTTTCATCCTGCTTCAGGACAGGGGAAAACTTCAAAATCTCAAAAACTATTTCCCACCCAGCTCAACTAAGCAACTTGCCCAAGACCACACAACAGGTCTGTGGAAAAGCTAGACAAAGATGTCAAAATTCAAAGGTAACTGTACCTTTGCGCCCCCCCAGCCGCCACCCCCCAGCCCCCTCTTACTACAGGAATGCCCCTGCGTTCTCAAGTCTCTAGCCTTAACCTCTCTCTAGGCAGGGCCCCCAGCCACATTTCCTTCTGAGTGGGATTTTTAGGCTGCAGCCTCATGCTCTTTACTGTAATTGTCCCAAGTAAGTCTGAGAAACATCCAGCCCTCTGCTCTTTAGTTTCTCTCCAATGACAATGATAGTGTTTTTACCACTGACCACCCAGCTCTTCCAAAGCAAACACATTTACTTAATGGCACAAGCATACAGAGAAAATCTACAAAACAAAAAGCAGATTTGCATACTTACTAAATGTACCAGAAATTTCCCATTCAAGAAGGGTTGAGGTCTCCCTAGGAGCTCCTGTCTGTTTGTTGAATCGAAGGTCCTGTCCCATTCCATGAATCAAAAAAATTAAGGCCATGATTCTATTTAAACTCTACCTTTTATATCATAAGCCCTTTCTTTGTCTCCTAGTCTCTGGAATACCCACCTTGAACCAATATTCAGAATATTCATAAATTTAACACAATGGTCCCTAAAGAAATTGCATGGAGTTACAGGTTTCAGAGTAGCAGCCGTGTTAGTCTGTAGCCGCAAAAAGAACAGGAGTACTTGTGGCACCTTAGAGACTAACAAAGTTATTTGAGCATAAGCTTTCGAGGGCTACAGCCCACTTCATCGGACGCATAGACTGGAACATACAGTGAGGAGATAGATATACATACAGACAACATGAAAAGGTGGGAGTTGCCCAACCAACTCTAAGAGGCTAATTAATTAAGATGAACTGTTGTCAGCAGGAGAAAAAAACTTTTGTAGTGATAATCCAGATAGCCTTTTAAAGACAGGTTGACAAGATACTTAACATGGGGGAAATAGATTCAATGTGTGTAATGGCCCAGCCATTCCCAGTCTCTATTTAAGCCTAAGTTGATAGTATCTAGTTTGCATATCAATTCAAGTTCAGCAGTTTCTCCTTGGAGTCTGTTTTTGAAGCTTTTCTGTTGCAAAATTGCCACCTTTAAATCTATTACTGAATGGCCAGAGAGGCTGATGTATTCTCCTACTGATTTTTAAATGTCAGATTTGTGTCCATTTATTCTTTTGCATAGAGACTGTGCCAGCAATGCCCTTCTGCCATGGACATTGGCCAAACCGGACAGTCTCTACGCAAAAGAATAAACAGTTCATCTTAATTAATTAGCCTCTTAGAGTTGGTTGGGCAGCTCCCACCTTTTCATGTACTCTGTATGTATATCTATTTCCTCACTACATGTTCCATTCTATGCGTCCGATGAAGTGGGCTGTAGCCCACAAAAGCTTATGCTCAAATAAATTTGTTAGTCTCTAAGGTGCCACAAGTACTCCTGTCCTTTTCATGGAGTTACAGTATCTGTCACACCAAATTTTCTGTTTCCCGGTCCTCTGTTTTAGACCCAGAACGGTACATTACTTTTTTCATCTTTCCTTCCCATAACTGAAATCATCTTTCTAAATACCGGAGGTGAACACCTAACCCTAATGAAATCAATGGAGCTTTGCCATTGGCTTAATTGGTGCCAGGCTTTCACCCCTACTGCATAAACTTTGTAAGGTTACCCTTACATTATCAAATTAAGAGACTAAACCTGTTCTAACTTGCATTTTCACATAATGTATTGAGAAAATCATGTTACATGTTTTTGCCATGTATCCTACACAAAACTGGTGTGTGAGAATCTCTAAGCTAAATAGGAAATACAACACAGGACAAAATTAAAATAAATGCATATATGTTCAAATACATTTGTTAGTTTAAATTACTGATTTACTTCTGCACATAGATTAATTAAAAAAAAACCTTGTTTTATCGAACAATGCTATGGTCTGAATTTGCAAATTGCTATGGTCTGAATATGCAAACTGCCCACAGTGTGGAAAGGGGAGAGAGAACATTTTCCATGATCCCCAGAACTGGATACAGCTGTGCCTGTTGAAAAATTACCTTCCCCTCACTAATTAATTTAACTCGAGAGTTATATTATGGACTTCAGCAGATCTTGACATATTTTTTCTTAGAAGGAAGAATATGCATTGTAAATTAAGGTTTTCTAGACTGAGACAATCAAAGTCCATGGATGCAACAGTTGAGTAACTGAAAAATCAATTTGGAATTACAGTATTTCTTAGGGGTTTGTTAGGATGTTTGTTTACTCTTCACTGGAGACACTTTTATCTAACTAAGAAGGCCACATGAGGATGTCAGCCTGGAGCAGTTATTGGTTAAGGTATAATTGAGCATGTGTGAATTTATGTTTATTCATTTGGCTTTAAAATATTTGTGAAGCTAACAATATATCATACCTATTAGGAATAACATAAAATATGGAAGTTTTTCTGGAAATGCAGCTCATAAATCAGAAATTAAGAGACATTTCAGACATTCATATTGCTCTGAAATTTAGCATACATCACTTTAAAATTTATTGAGCCAGACCCTCAACCATTGTAAATCAGTGAAGCACTACTTACTTCAGTGGAGCGACATTGATTTATATTGGCTAAAGGGCCATGATCTTTATCAGATAATGCACATTCAACTGGA
The DNA here is from genome assembly GCF_016161935.1 of Mauremys reevesii. Lineage (NCBI taxonomy): Eukaryota > Metazoa > Chordata > Testudines > Geoemydidae > Mauremys > Mauremys reevesii. The sequence continues at coordinate 51,218,819 of NC_052626.1, forward strand.
GTTTAAGGGTGGGGTTTTCAAAAGTATGCAGCATTGTCCAAACTCCACCCCCAAGGAAATCAATCCAATTTTAACATTGACTTCAGCGGAAGCAGAATTAAGCCAGTGTTGAACACTTTTGAAAACTCCACTCCAAAGCTGCTTATGTTTTAAATGGAGCTAGTCACAAGTCTCTTTCATATTATGGGCACATCTGGCAGTGACACCTCAGGATGAACATTTTTTGGAAATTTTGGAAGTTAAATTCTTTCTGAAAACGAGTTTAGGGAATAATATGCTGTTTTGTCCATGCTTAAAACAAAATCACGATCTAGTTCTGAGAAACTCAATTCTAATGATTTCATATTTTATAGCAAGGTCTTGAAATCTGGCAGGGTGGTCAACGTGAGGTCAAAGAAGTGCCTTGCACTTTCTCTGTGAAAATCAACCTAATCTGGGTGAGTTATAATTGTCTGAAAAATGCTGTTTGCACATACTCAGTAAAGGCTTGTGAGTGGTTGCCAGATAGTCTTCAAAGAATGTATCTGCTCCAGCACATGGCACCAGCCGCAGAGAGGGACTTTCCCTGCAATGCCTCCTCCTGGCTGCCAGGAACCACTGCAGTGCTGGGCCCAGTAAATGAAAACAGAGAGACTTTCCCTTCTGCTTTCAATTATCTGCTTGCTGGCACTCAGGCAGCATGAACGAGAAAGAGGAAGGGACCTGACTTGAATGCTGGGGGGTGGGGTGAGGAGCAAATGGCAGATAGATGCAGACTGAGGCCAAGAGAAGAGGGAGACAGGAAGATGATAAGAGGAAAAACAAGAACAAGCTGGGAGGACAGGAGCAGAAGGAGACCTTTGGAAAAAAATAATATGTCATCATGTACAGATTACAGATGATATCATAATGCATATGTACACAGGGGCTGAATTAAGGTTACACAGACAACCATAATTCAAGCCTTCCCGAATTTTGAATGCTTCACTTTGCAACTGTATAATTCTTTTAACATAGATTTTGTATGTACTATGTATATAACTTAAACAAATCTCATTAATGTAGCATTAATGCACACTGTTGGATCGCTCCTAATCTCTGCTGATTCCTAAATTAACCTTACTTTAAAAATTCAAAAATATTTATAATCAGATACACAGAATTTAAAAGCAAATATGAATGTCCAGTTAGAGGACTCCAATCCTGCAAACCTTTACTCACTATAGCACTCCTATTTCTGTGAGCAAGAGTTTGTAGGATCAGACCCTAAAAAAATATATGACCCCAGATTCCCTGTGTGCTTTTTAAATAGTATTCTCTTTTCAAAGTTTTATTTGTACTAATGTGGTACTGAACTGATCTAGTGCTCACTAACGCCTAAGTGAGCCCCCCCATTGACTTCAGTGGGCTTTTGGTTCAGGCCTTGTGTCAGGTTGCAATATTTATGATGTGTAGGAGGAAACAAATTCATCTAATAGTTTAAAAAATAACAGTTATATTTCTCAAAAAGAACAGGAGTACTTGTGGCACCTTAGAGACTAACAAATTTATTTCAGCATGAGCTTTCGTGAGCTACAGCTCACTTCTTCGGATGCATAGAAATAGCTATATTTCTAAGTGTCTTTCTCTGGTTAATAAAAAGAACAGCAGATTGCTAGCTTAATGAGATAGTGGTGTATTTCTTTTATGTAAATAACATTTAAAGACATGAATCTCTTTTTGTAAATATCGTGTTACTAGGCATTCTACTTATTTTAGATTGGTACCTTTCATTATATTTGCTTTTTACTGTTGCTTTGTTTACTATAGTAAATGTCAAAATGTGCTCGCTAAAATAACGAATATGGAGAGTGATAGCTTGTTTGCTACCAATGGAAATGCCAAGGAGTATAATGACCTCTAAGTCACTTTACCCTTCAGTTAAATACTGCTTGTTTAGAGAAAAAGTTTGGGACTGTCACAGTGCTAGAAGTTAGTTTGTATTATAAAGCAGTTTGGCAGGTTACAATACTGGTGCCGTAGTACTGATAAATGATCTTATTATTTCAATCCTGAACTTGTAATGAGGAAAAGAGAATATATGATTTTTATTCAATTCACTGTACAATATAATTCACAAGTAAAAAAGAGCTACTGTTAGATATGAATGCTTTTGCATTTGCAGTCTTTGTCATGACATCAGGCTGTCTGCGTGCCCATATTTATTGTTGTTGTTATTATTAATATTTGAGTAGTATCTAGAGGTCTCAATCAGGGGCAAGGGCCTTTTGTGCAAGGCATGGTACAGGCTCGTAAAACATGTCTGGAAGAGCACACAAATGAAGCAGACAAATAGAGGGGGAAAAGGAGCATTATTATCCCCATTTTACAGGTGGGGAAATAAGCACAGAGAAATTAAACAACTTGCCCCAGGTCAGATAAGAAGTTTGTGACAGAGCCAGGAACTGGACCAGATCTTCTGAAATCTAGTCTAGGGCCTTAATCATAAGGCTGTCTTTTTGCACTGGAACAATGCAGTGTTTCTTTTTACTTCACTCTAAAATAATATTGATCTCTTTTCCAGTTTCTTCATGTTTGCCATGAGAATGGGTTAAATTTGAACTATTTCAAAATCTCATGATGAGCCTGTTCTAACTTTAATACTTTACTGAGAACACAAATCAGCCTGAAATCTGTTCTGCTGAAAATCTAAAGATTGGATATATTTGGTGTGACTTTTTGCTCTTATTACAATCCTGGGATCTGAATGGCTACACAAAATGACATTATGTTCCTGCATTCTAATGACAGGTACTAAGAATGGGAAATGATACCAAATTAACTCTGCTGACAGTCTATCTCATGGTCCTTCTCAGTTGCCATGCTATACTTTGATGTTTACCTTCTCTGGATGCAGAAAGATGCAGCAACAAGAAGAGTCACTTTGTATTGGGGTGTGGCGTGGCGTGGCATGGGGGCAAATGTCATCTTGTTAAAAGTTCCAGTTGTTTATTCTTAAATAATGAGCTATATTCAGTATTATTTAAATAATCCAACACTAGAAATAATTTTCCTCAAAGATTAACAATAATTCACTCTAATACACTGTTACAATAATCAAAGTCTGAAAAGTTATAAGTGAAGTATGAAAAAAAAATAAGGTTGCTGTCTCAATAAACTTGCAGTACTTGAGATTTACAGTACAAGAAACTGATGCTTCTAAATCTCCAAGGCAATAGAAGTTGCTACAAAACCTATTCTGACTTTACTGGAAAATTAAAGAGGTTCCTGCCTTTCTGGAAAAGATAACTGACATTTAAACAATTTGATTGTATCAGAAATACCCAGACATAATCTCTTCCCCTGCAGTTATGACCAGGGGCGGCTCTAGGTATTTTGCCGCCCCAAGCATGGCAGGCAGGCTGCTTTCGGCGGTTTGCCTGCGGGAGGTCCCCGGTCCCGCAGATTTGGCGGCACACCTGTGGGACATCCGCTGAAGCCGCGGGACCAGTGGACCCTCTGCAGGCATGCCGCCGAAGGCAACCTGCCTGCCGCCCTCACGGCGACTGGCAGAGCGCCCCCCGTAGCTTGCTGCCCCAGGCATGTGCTTGGCGTGCTGGTGCCTGGAGCCGCCCCTGGTTATGACAGACCACTGATCAGAACACAAACATGCAACACATTCAAATTGAGTCTCAAACTCAGGCAACATGCAGTCTCCTGAGAGGAGCTAACCACTGTCAAATCCCATTGAAATAAATGGGAGTTAAGGGTACTCCTCACTTACTAGATGTTCTCAGCACCTCACAGGAGCAGGGCCCAACACCTACAACAATCATACATGTGAACCTAATATTGCTTTGCACTTGTAATTTTTGAAGCACTTTCAAGTCTGTTTTAACATGGCTTCACTTTATTCTCATTTATGAACATTCTGGAAAGAACTGATACTTCATAATAAAGCACAGCATTAATGATATTGTCATTGTCATTTAGAGATCATGTGGAGACCCGCAGAGTCATTCTTAATTATAGTCACAGGCATCAAAACAGAAAGGCAAGAATTCATCATATATTTTAATCAGTTGAAAAATCATTCCTGTGTTATCAGCAATTTCTTGCAAATAACCCTATTATTTTTTGATTAAGTATAAATTATATTTTTTCCACAAAATTTGAAGTGCAGCTAATAAGAATCATAATAAACTTTTCTATTTAAATCACTCAATTAATTCAGGCAGCAAATGTCTGATGGGGCTATAGTATACACAACAGAATAACAATTAAACTTTTTCTGTGACCATTAAAGTGGTCTGATTTCCCCATATCCATTTCTAAATCATAGCTAATAGCCTCGTCTCTCTTTCTTTTCCTCCTTCTACTATGTCTGCTGTAGAAAGATGAAATGTTTCTTGCAAGCCAGAAGAGAAAGAAAGCTGAATACAAAGCTGAAAGAGAAAACAGACAACAATAAAAGACAGTTATTAAATTTGTGAACTCTATCAGAGGACAAGAAAATAAACTATATGACTGACTAGAAGGGTACTGAAGTATGACATTTCATTTTCATGCAGCTCTCCACATGATAAAGGTAACACACTAAAGAACACTGTACAATTGCACTGAAGAAGTTAGTGCATTCATTGAATATCAATGTAGCTAAAGTGCTTGTTTTTTGTTGTTATCTAATGCTTTTGTATGGAACAATATAGTTCAGGGATTCATGACTGTAACATCAGCCTCTCCATTTCCAGAGAAAATTTCATCATTAGTTTACTTTTCTACCTCACAATGGAACATAAGCTCTGCTTGCACCTTCCCTAAGATTCTGCATTTCCCAAGCACCTACAAATCCGGGTTGAAGTTAAAAGGCACTTAAGTGTGAAGATAATGCAGAATTGGGCCCAAAGTTAGCAATAGGATCACAACACACAGTCGGGCACCGTTTGTCCAGAAAGGAAAATATATGATTATTGATTAGTGAGCTATATGACAAGATGTCCCTTGACACACATTTTCTAAGATTCTGCTTTAAGACTTTAACCTAGAGCCGGAGAAATTTAGACATATTGAGTTGGTTGAAAACTTTCAAATTCCAAGATTTTCTGATGAAAATGCTGCAAAAAAATTGTGTGAAATTTGTTGCAAACTTGGTCAGTTTTTTGGCCAGATCTATTTATTAGTGATAAAGGAGACAGCCAATTAAATTTCCAAACATCATAGTAAAAATAAGTGATAACCTTTTCATTAACTTGCCAGGCAAGTAAGACTTGTAGTGGGAATAGCTCAGTGGTTTGAGCATTGGCCTACTAAACCCAGGACTGTGCGTTCAATTCTTGAGGGGGCCATTTAGGGATCTGGGGCAAAAATCTGGCTGGAGATTGATTTCTCCCCCCTTTGAGCAGGGGGGTTAGACTAGATGATCTCCTGAGGTCCCTGATATTCTATGACAAAGTTCTACACAAGAGAAAGAGACACACTAGGATGCAAAGCTGGATGGTGGGTGATCTTCAGTGGGACAGACAACTGTTCTCACGGGATGGGCTCCACCTAAGTAGACTTCTAGCCCAACAGCAAAAATTAGAGACTGGAGTACAGGTATGGAAGGAAGGTCACATTGTTCAAAATAAATGAGAGGATAATCAATATGCATCTGAGACTAGGGTTTTATGACAGGTTGAAGTTGCAGGAGATGTCAGAGGCATGTATCCCAAAAAACAAAGCATATACAGACTGGAAAAATGGGGGATCAGAGCCATATAAATAGGAAGAAAACCAAGAAAGAGAAGCGATGATTTTAATAAATCTCTAAATTCGGGATTGTACCCGACTGACTGGAGATTAGCTAATGTAGTTCCTATATAACTGTTAGTTTAACATCTGTAGTATGCAAAGTCATGGAAAAATTTTAACGCCAACCAACCTGATCTCCTTCTTTGAGAAAGTAACATTTTTTTAGACAAGGGAAATGCAGTGGATCTAATATATCTAGATTTAGTAGAATTACTGGTTAAATTGGAAAGGATGGGGATTGAAATGAAAATCTGCAGAGGGTAGTATTGAAGGGAACTGTCAGGTTGGACTATTTATTGCTGACCTGGGAACCAAGAGTAGGAGTGGGGCTGAAGTTTGCAGACGGGTTATGCATTTAGGGATGACTACAAAATTTTAGTTATAGGAGTCCTGTTGATCGTAGGATGACCCATGCAGGGCAATGTGGATGTGGTGGAGAAGAGAAAAAATGCGTATTGGGATGCATTACTCATTTGGAGTATTGTGTGCAGTTTTGGTCTCCCATGTTTAGAGAAGGATTCATCAAACTGAACAGGTACACAAGAAACTAGAATGGAATGGTCGATGGAAGAAGGCCTGTATGATGAAAGGGATAAGAGGAGATATGATTACACTCTTTAAATATATCGGAGGGATAAATACCAGGAAGGAGAGAATTTTTCAGCTCTCAGTGCTAATGACACAACACAAGAACATATATATAAATTGTAGTTAAAAGGAATTTAGTAGAAATTAACAGTGGGGCGAAAGGACCTCTGATTTTAAGACTAAGCTAAGATAAGTTTATGGAGAGATGGTATGATAGGTGCCACACTGGTAAATAGTACACTGGGTCAATGATATGTTATTCTTAACCTTTTTCCAGAGGGTATGGCTGGAGAGTCTTGCCCGCATGCTCGGGTAGATTGGCTGTGGTCGGCTAATGTGGCCTGCATCTTGCAGGAGGTCAGACTAGATGATCATATTGGTCCCTTCTGATCTATGATTCTATGATTCTATGATTCTATGAATGATGTTACATAAATAAATCTGTTATTTATAATGATACTATTTGGTCCCATAAAGTGTCCCTTGAGTAAGCAGTGCTGTACTGAGGTTCAAGGCCAAAATTTGAGCTACAGCATTGTTTCCTGGAATCCATTAGCATACTAAGTGTTCATTGAATCCTGATCAACTATGATTTTTATTTATAATTGTTACAAAAATCTGTAGAAATCAGTAAGTATTGGCAAAGGGAGGCCTAAAAGATTTTGAAATTTGGCATGGATAAGCATTTATTATTAAAGGGAAAAGCTGGAATTTGCTTCTTGGAGGGGAAAAATGTACTTTGGGAGGGAAAAAACTAAACATATCACCAGACTAGCAAGCCAGGTTCAGATAAGTATCCACACATCATTGATATATAATAATGTTAGAAATACTGTCCAAATAGATTTTTCTAGTGCTATTTCTATATTTTTATTTCTGCAACTGGGAAGTGAAGAAATAAATAAAGGGTAAAAACAACAAAAACAAACAAAAAAAAACCCACCGCTTTTGTTTAACCCCACAGAGCTGGTCAGAAAATACATTTTTTTTGGTTTTGTGGCTTTTGCTTTTGTTTGGAAAATGTCAATGTTTCAGTGAAAAATCAGAAAAAAAATTTCGGCCCAACCCGCAAAACTTTTAGCTGAAACTGCCTATTTGATATGGAAATCCCACTCCCGTGCTTCATGGGGTTATAGATTTGTTGCCTCATGCTTTCCTTTTGTATGGACTAAACTTCCTGGCAGGACTCCCAAGAGGCACTACAGTCCACCCTCCTCCTGAGTAGTCACTGTGCATCATGGAAGTTGCTGCTCTCAATATATTTACATTTGTTTGACTGTGCTGGAGCACTTTCTGCACCTTTACAGAGGTATAACAATAGCCACTCTGCACTACTCTCCTACACAAAACATCCAAGAGATAATGAGTTCTTTGATATATAATGTCCCTAGATAGCACCATTGAGGAATTGCATCTCATCATCTGCAGTGAAGTCCAGCCTCTGCAGAGACATATATGGAACCTGAAATGTTTTTGCATAACATGTGTTGTGTCAGTGATGTATTACTTCAACTCAAATCATGCAGCTCATTACAATTTTCTCTCAAGATCATTGTTCAAGAAAGCAAGCACTATGAAAGGTAAATATGTGGTCACTGGATCTGTCCCTAAAATAGTCCAGCTCCAAACCATTTAGGTCAAAACCAGAAACCAACTGTAAGGCAGTGCAGACTATGGAGCACAGGTGTAATATGCACTTTATATGAAATAACACTTACTATGCCATATTATGCAGAAACCGAGTTGTTGTCAGGTATCACTCCATTTTAGAGATTATTGCAGCAAGTAAAGGTGACAAAGAAATAAATAATAGAGCTGGTCAAGAATTTTGTTTGATTAAATATTTCTGTCAGAAACTGTTGATTTGTCAAAATTGAAACTTTTCCACAGAAATGTATAATTTTTGACAAAACATTAATCAGGAGGATTTCTCAGGTTCAGGATAGAATTAAAGGTCAGAAACCAGAAAGAGACCAGAATAACCAATAGCTTGGCAGTTAGACAGTCATGTGGGTTCCAGCATCCCAGATTATCACCCTAAACTCCAGGCTGTAGAGCAGTGATGGGCAAACTATGGCCTGAGGGCCACATCTGGCCCTCTGGACATTTTAATCCGGCCCTCAAGCTCCCGCCGGGGAGCGGGGTTGGGGGCTTGCCTCACTCCATGTGGCTCATGGAAGCAGCAACATGTCCCCCTTCTGGCTCCTATGCATAGGGGCAGCCAGGCAGGGCCAGTGCAAGGATGTTTCGCGCCCTAGGCGAAACTTCTACCTTGCGCCCCCCCACCCCCACTCTGAGGAACCCCCCCCCGCGGCAGCTCCCCCCCTCTGCCCTGAGGCGCCCCCCTTGCAGCAGCTCCCCACCCTCACCCTGAGGCACCCCCCCACCCCAGCTCACCCCTGCTCTGCCTCCACCCCGAGCACACCATCGCTGCTTCACTTCTCCTGCCCCCCAGGCTTGCAGCGCCTAAGCTGATTGTCGCCGCAAGCCTGGGAGGCGGGAGAAGTGAAGCAGCCATGGTGTGCTCGGGGAGGAGGCGGGGCAGGGGTGAGCTGGGGCGGGGAGTTCCCCTGCATGCTGCCCCCCCCTTACTTGCTGCAGGCAGCCCTCCCCACACTCCCCTACCCGAGCTCCCTCCGCCTAAATGCTGGTGGCGACTGGGGTGGCCGAAGATCCGTCCGCCGCGCTCACTGCCAAAGAAAATGGCACCCCCCCAAATCCTAGCGCCCTAGGCGACCGCCTAGGTCGCCTAAATAGTTGCACCGGCCCTGCAGCCAGGGGGCTCTGCATGCTGTCCCTGCCCCAAGCACTACCCCCGCAGCTCCCACTGGCCAGGAAGCGTGGCCAATGAGAGCTACAGGGGTGTCACCTGCGGACGAGGCAGCACGTAGAGCTGCCTGGCTGCACCTCTGCACAGGAGCCGGAAAGGGGACATGCCACTGATTCTGGGAGCTGCTTGAGGTAAGCGCCGCCCGGAGCCTGCATCCCAACCCCCTCCCATGTCTCAACCCCCTGCTCCAGCCCTGATCCCCCTCCTACCCTCCAAACCCCTCGGTCCCAGCCCGGAGCACCCTCGTGCAGTCCCAACCCCTCATTCCCAGCACCACCCCAGAGCCGCACCCCCAGCCCGAGGCCCCACCCCATTCTGCACCCTAACCCCCAATTTTGTGAGCAATCATGGCCCACCATACAATTTCCAAACCCAGCCAAAAAGTTTGCCCACCCCTGCTGTAGAGTGTCTGTCTTTTGGACCCAATGAATATTTAATTATTTATATAAAGTGGAACACATCCAACAGGAGAGATTAAATTAGGACTTAAACTCAGGTCTCCCAGAGTATAGGGAAGTGCCTTAGCCACTGAGATATTGGGCTTCTTAGTTTAGTGTATGAAAAACTTAGAAAGGTTCCATGTTCATTCTGATGAAGAACAAAAATAAATTTTCTCTTGAATGAGTGGATATTTATTATTATTATTATTATTAATTATCATGTATTTATTATTTCTTTCCATTTATAGAGCATCTAGCCAAATCTCTGCCATTTCTGCTAATCCTCACTAGGTAGGACATAGAGGAGAATGTTTCAGTCACAGCTCCCAGGTCTAAAATGGTTGCTATGGGGTTTAAAATAAACCAGGGCATGTATACTGCTGTGGCACCAATCCTAGAAATCCTTTAAAGGGTTTTGGCCTGTATTATAGGCATAATGTTTGGATGTGGGTTTGAAATGCCTTGATGAAAAACCTGAATAATGAAGTGAATTTAAGAAACAAAGTATTTATCTTCTTTTTTTATCTCAATGACCAGTTTAAGAATAGTCCCCTAGTGTCTTTATTCTAGAGATTCCAGGTTTTTTGTCTCATTTCTGTCTAGAACTGACCATAAGACCTTTCTCTCATCTTAGATTTTCATGTAGAATCTACAGCAGATGGAACTGAAGCAGAAGCAGACTTTTAAAATTGGCAAGTTGGGTGATGAGCGGAAAGAAGCATGACAGAAACATATTCTAGCAGAAAAGCTTTCCTCTTACAGTGAAACAGGTCAACTTCCACAGGGACTGAAAAATATTTTACTAAGATAAAAACAGTTTGTCCCTAAAGAAACTGAAAATATGCTCTGTTTTATTTTAGCAGAAGGTGCAATCAGAGCTTAAACCATATGCAGCATATTTTTCATTGCCAAAGGAGATAACTACTGTTCTGTTACAAGCCACATGCCTGTATTAAATACTAGCAAAGTCATATAAAGAAACTCTTATTACTAGTGTTTGTAGATTTCATTTGAAAGCAGAATCATGTGTAGGAATTGGGGTCAATTTATCCTGGGGGTAACTCCCTGATCCAAATACAGTTATGTTACAAATGAATTTGTCCCATTGTTTTTAATTTTTGTCATGTTTTATTACTGCAGTATCATTCTGTCTTTTTAAATGTACAGTGATTATAATCATTGGACAGTGACATTAGTACTGTAAAAGATATTACAGATATAAAAGTCACATACGTGAAGAAGAAACTTTTTAAATTACTTTAACTTTCTAAACCTGAATCTGCACTGGACTGAAAATCACCAGTTCCAGATTTGCGTAACAGTGCATTACGCTATTAAATGTGCAACTCTAGGACTGGGATTAGAAAAAGGATCACGAGGGGATCCTGATGAAAGGTCATGTTTTAGACAGTATGCTGTACTCAGCTCCATTATTATTTTCTTCTGGGATGGGAGGCAAATACTGAAAAACTGCTTTGTAAGTAGTCTGACATACTTAGTACTATCTATTTTTTCAAGCCATGCTAAAATAGGTCTATATAACTTAAAAAAAAAGTCATGCATTAGCTGCTATCTTCAATCTCTTGGTCAAGATGAGAATGGGTAGTTTAATTTGTATTCATACAGGATGAAATTCAGTCCTGTGCAGAGGCCTGCACAAAGAGGAGGCACCACTTAAGCCACCAAATCAGGGCATGGTGCTGGATCCCTGCACAAGGGTGGCTTTCACCTAATGATTAGGAAGGATATTTTTAGAATGAAAACCAGGGAGTCTACAAACAGAACCCCTATATTGTTTTATTCCAAAAGATTTGTCCTTCTCGTCTGGATTCAGACAGCTATTCTATTAAAATCTTGGGTGCAATGCATTTTGGGGTGCTTCAGACAGGAGACATTCAGTAAATTCTCTGTTCTCATGGGGCGTGATCAACCAAATTTGAGGAGGAAGGGTGTGAAAGGAGAAAGACTTGGGAGAATCAAAGAAAGTGGTTGGAAATGAGGATAGGAGAGAGAAGATCTCAAAGTTTTAGAAGTCAGATTAAGGTTTTGTTAGGTCTCCAATCAATTGTGGTTTCTCAAGATCTCAGAACTTTTTGAAGTTCTTCCACAGTTGATGAAAATAGGGTTTCCAGGCATCTTGTGTTCAACTGGAATGCCCAGTTGAAAAGGGACCATGGTGGCTCCAGTCAGCACCGCCGATCGGGCCATTAAAAGTCCAGTCGATGTTGCTGCAGGTCTAAGGCAGGCTAGTCCCTACCTGTTCTGTCTGCACGCTGCACCCCAGAAGTGGCCAGCAGGTCTGGCTCCTAGGCGAGGGGGGAAAGGGGCTCCATGTGCTGCCCCCACCCTGAGCACCGGCTCCACACTCCCAGTGGCTGGGAACCTCGGCCAATGGATGCTGCGGGGGCAGTGCCTGCAGGCAAGAGCAGCCCGTGGAGCCTCCTGACCCTCTGCCTAGGAGCCAGACCTGCTGGCTGCTTCCGGGGTGCAGCGTGGAGCCAGCCACAGGCAGGGAGCCTGCCTTAGCCTCACTGCCCCGCTGATCGGGAGCTGCCCGAGGTAAGCTTGTGCTTCAACCCCAAGCCCCAACCCCCTGCCCCAGCCCTGAGACCCCCCAAACCTGGAGCCCCCTCCTGCACCCTGAATCCCTCATCCATGGCCCTGAACCACAGAGCCCTCACCCCCCTTGTACCTCAACCCTATGCCTCAACTTGCTGTCCCCACCTACACTCCAAAACCTTTGCCCCAACCCCCCAGCCTGGAGCCCCCTCCTGCACCCCAAACCCTTCATCCCTGGCCCCACTACAGAGCCTGCACCCCCAGGCCAGAGCCCATATCCACTTCCAGCCCCCTGCCTCAACCTGCAGCCCCCTCCCATACTCCAAATCATTCGGCCCCACCCCCCAGCCTGGACCTCCCTCCTGAACCCCCAAACCCTCATCCCTGGCCCCAACCCAGAGCCTGCACCCTGAACCCCTCATTTCTGGCCCCACCCCAGAGCCCGCACCCCCAGTTAGAGCCCTCACCCCCTCTCACTCCCCTTCCTCAGCCCAGTGAAAGTGAGTAAGGGTGGGGGAGAGCGAGCCACCAAGGGAGGGAGAATGTAGTGAGCAGAAAGTGGGGCCTCGGGTGAGGGGTGGGGTGGTGCAGGGGCAGGGGCCGGTGCCTTGGGGAATGGGCGGGGCTAGGGTGTTCAGTTTTGCACGATTAGAAAGTTGGCAATGCTAGATTACAACTATGTCCATCCTTGTATTTGCGGTATCTTTTACAAGCTGATAGTAATTCAGTGGGGATGCTGGTTAGATATTTCAGTGCATCTTCTAGTCAGTTAACTTTCCATTTATTCATTACCTTTCTCTATCCTCACATCATTAAATATGCCAGTACAGCTCAACAATGCAAACTTTGCCTGATATGACAGTTTAAATAATTTTCAACTACAATTTGTCAGATACGTCCAGCTTTCCCTTTGTTCTTTATAAGTCACTTTATAGATAATTTTGAATTTTAAAGGTTTTTTTTTATGTTTGTGTGATCATTTTGGTTTTTTACCAGGCGGAAATTTTAATGATAAAAAGAGGAGACATAGCATACCGAATACAAAAAGTCATCTTTCTTATAGAAAAACATATTTGTCATAGTGCTTAAGAAAACCCTGAAGTTTTTGTTCAAATTATTTTTTTTCAAAAAGGGACATAAATCCAAAGCTGCTGGAAGCATTTATGATTTAAAAATGATAAAAGTGAATATAAGTTTTTTTTAAAAAACACATAAGTCCTTTAATTTAATCCCTTTGACTTTCATCACTTTGTAGATAAAATATGTCAATTTTTATTTCATGATACAGAAAAATATATTTATTTTCCAAAAAAGACTGTGATGAATATGAATATATACTATTAGTATAGTGTAAAAGTATAAGTAGGCAGGACATAAAAGAATTTGCAAACCAACTAGCAAAAAACTATAACACTAACAGAAAAAAAAATCAGAGCATCAGAAGCAGGAAGTCTGCCAAACAATCAGTGTTACAATCAGTGGATGATATAGGTGTTGAAGGAGCAGTGAAGGAAGACAAGGCCATTGTGGAGAATCTAAAGAAATTCTTTGCATCAGTCTTCACTGCAGAGGATGTGAGGGAGAGAGTCCCACACCTGACCTATTCCTTTTTAGGTGACAAATCTGAGGAACTGTCCCAGACTGAGGTGCCAATAGAGGAGGTTTTGGAACAAATTGATAAATTACACAGTAATAAATCACCAAGACCAGATGGTATTTACCCAAGAGTTCTGAAGGAACTTAAATATGAATTTGCAGAACTACTAACTCTGGTATGTAACCTATCACTTAAATCAGCTTCTGTACCAAATGACTGGGGGATAGCTAAAGTACTGCCAATTTTTAAAAAGTCTTCAGAGGGAATCCTGGCAATTACAGGCCAGTAAGCCTAACTTTAATTTTAGGCAAACTGGTTGAAACTACAGTAAAGAACAGAATTATCCGACATATAGATGAGCAAGATTTGTTGGGAAAGAGTCAACACGGCTTTTGTAAAGGGATATCATGCCTCACTAATCTATTAGAATAATTTGAGGGACTCAACAAACATACAGACAAGGTGATCCAGTTGATATAGTTTACCTGGACTTTCAGAAAGTCTTTGACAAGGTCCCTTACCAAAGGCTCATAAGCACATTAAGCAGTCATAGGATAAGAAGGAAGGTCCTCTCATGGGTTAGTAACTGTGTGAAAGATAGGAAACAAAAGGTAGGAATAAATGATCAGTTTCAAGATGGAGAGAGGTAAATAGTGGTGCCCCCCCCAGGGTCTGTTCTGGGATCAGTATTGTTCAACTTATTCATAAATGATCTGGAAAACAGGGTAAACGGTGAGGTGGCAAAGTTTGCAGATGATACAGAATTACTTATGTTAGTTAAGTCCAAACCAGACTATGAAGAGTTACAAAGGGATCTCACAAAACATGGTGATTGGGCAATGAAATGGCAGATGAAATTCAATGTTAATAAATCAAAAGTAATGTACACTGGACAACATAATCCCAATAATACAAACAAAATAATGGAGTCTAAATTAGCTGTTACCACTCAAGAAGGACATCTTGGAGTCAGTGTGATAGTTCTCTGAAAACATCTGCTCAATGTGCAGTGGCAGTCAAAAAATCTAATAGAAGGATAGGAACTATTAAGAAAGGGATAGCTAATAAGACAGAAAATATCATAATGCCCCTGTATAAATCCACAGTATGCCCACACCTTGAATACTGCATGCAATTCTAGTTGCTCCAGCTCAAAAAAGATATATTAGAAATAGAAAGGTTCAGAAAAAGGCAACAAAAATTATTAAGGTTATGGAACAGCTCCCATATGAGGATAGATTAAAAAGACTGGAATTGTTCAGCTTGGAAAGAGAGAACTAAGGGGAGATAAGATAGAGGTCTATAAAATCATGAATGGTGTGGAGAAAGTGAATAAGGAATTGTTATTTACCCCTTCACATAACACATTAATAGGCAGCTGGTTTAAAACAAACAAGAGGAAGCATTTCTTTACACAATGAAAAGTCAACCTGTGGAACTCGTTGTCAGGGGATGTTGTGAAGTATAACTGGATTCAAAAAAGGATTAGATAAATTCATGGAGGATAAGCCCATTAATAGCTATTAGCCCTGATGGTCAGGGATGCAACTCCATGCTTTGGGTGTTCCTAAGCCTCTGACTGTTGGGACTAGATTGCAGGGATGGATCACTTGATGATTTCCCTACTCTGTTCATGCCCTTTGAAGCATCTGGCATTGGCCACTCCCAGAAGAAATGACACTGGGCCAGATGGACCATTGGTCTGACCCAGTATGGCCATTCTTATGTTCCATCTCATGAACATACTGGGTCAGACCAATGGTCCATCTGGCCCAGTGTCATTTCTTCTGGGAGTGGCCAATGCCAGATGCTTCAAAGGGCATGAACAGAGTGAAAAGGATCCACATCATCCAGTATCCTATTCCTAATAGTGATCAGTGCTGGCTGGTTCAGAGAAAGGGCACCCTCCCTTTGTCCCTCCTTCTAATAGCTACTACAGCAATACTATACCATAGGAGACATATATGCCCTTTACTTTGAGGGTACATGTAGATGATATCTGATTCATACAGACATATAGTGCTTCTATAGATACTTGTCTCAATATAAAGTCGGATCCCATGTTCACCTTTACTGCATGCCATGGGACACATCAAAGCCATGGAAATCCTAATGAAAGGAAATATGGCTACACATTGTTTCCTCAGACTGTATGGGGAAACTGTTATATGTATTCTAACTGTATATTGTGTTATGGCATCATTTTAAAAACTTGTTCACAATCGCCATTTTGAATTCTGTAAAGTTGTTGTTTGGGAGCCATGTTGGTCTCCCTTCTTGTTGGGTTTTTGGCGCAATTTTTTCTGTACGGTGGGAAAAGATCAGTCATGTGATCTGGCAATTCTGCCCAGAGACAAGAGAGTATATAAGCTCCTTTCACAGGCTGTAGGGTGACAGACCCTAAATCAGGCCTAATCCAAACTTCCATCATTAGCAGGGGTCCTTTAATACCACCCCTTAATTCCATTTTTCTTTAACAAGACCACCTCTGAGGCTTCCCACTGCCAAGGAAGGGGAAGAAGTGCATTTGTTATTGTCCTGTAAGTAAGCTTCCACCACAGGAGAATCTGGTAGTGGTACCATACTGGATCTTTTCGTTTATTTATTTGGTAATAGCATCATAGAAATACTTCTTAGGTTTGCAACATAATTTGAAGGAGGAGCACTTGGAGATTAAGAAAGAAAGAGTAGGAAGACAATTTATTTTCCAAGTCCATGTATGTATCCTACAAGAATTATAGAATAAAATGGGGAAAGCTGTAACCATTGCTCTTTCAAAGATAGCAAATTATGGGAAAAATCCATGTTTTACAAATTCCATTCTTTTATTTGTAAAGCATCTCTCCCTTAAAGGGTCTGATGTTAAAGGGTTTAAGTGGTTTTGTTTTCCTGAGCATCACTTTCAAAAGTTTGGGAGACAGTGAGGGAAGGGATGGGATATGACATGGGTGAGAAATACTATTTATTAGAGTGCAGAGATATGAAAAATATTGCAATTCACAGAGCGGTTTTTGGAACCGGCAGTATATCAAGGAACTCTGCAGTCTACATTATTACCTGGGGAGGGTGATCTCACATAATTTACAAGGACATATTAGTTATTACTGATCATTACCATATATATAATACTGTAAATAATTCAATATAATAATGTAGTGAGCCACCTACCCAGCACAGTCTAGAAATAGATGCAGCATAAATACAGATACAGCATACTAAATAACATGATTCCTTATGTTTCTATGAGGAATACCCCACCAAAAATGCCATTTAACACTGTGTACTATAGCTTCTACCCCACTGCAGCACAGCCATGCAATAATTATTTCTTCTTCCAAGATTTACAACACCTACATTATTATTTAAAAAAAAATCCCTGAAACTAGGAATGTAGTCAATGATAGAAAGGAAGGCATATCACTGATTGGCATTTCAAGTGATGCTTTATCTGTTTGGCCAGTCATTTATCTAAGAAAGTCAGGGTTCCTACTTGCTGCTGTGAGAGTCATATTCACAGAATTGCTCCTCATCTTGATATTATGAATCACAAAACCATGAATATCAGTGCTGCACATTTATTATTTGTGTCTGCAGTAGCATCTTCTTGATGAAAAATATCCATGAATATACTGTAAAAAATGTTCAGTACTCCCACTTGCTTTCTGGCTATTAACAGTTTCCCAAGTGCACTGAATATTGATGCTGAATAAACACTGAAATGGAGACATTAAAAACCTGACTATAGAAAAGGCCACTTTTAAAATTTCAGCTAGCATTCAGGATCATCTCTTATAGCAGAGGTTTTGTCCCAGAGATTACAGGAATGAAGAGAAGACGCCAGAAATGTCATTTAACTAGCCTACTACTTTAACAGATCTGGGAAATTGTTGAGCAAGAATTCATTCAGTGCAGATCAATCTTCCTTCGGTAATCCATACCATCTGGGGAAGGTCTGCCCCCAGTCCCTTTGAAACTTAAATTGGTCCCAGCACCATTGCTGGGACCCACTACCCACTGCTTATATAAGGGATGAAGGTCTGTGGAAAAGAGGTGGCTACTCACTATACCAGACATTAGGAGCCTCAACTGCTTTTGGTGATGCCCTCTCCTAATCCTGATTCCAATTCTGGTTTTTTCTGGCTTCTCCTAGATAACAAATACTTACACTAGAAACCTGTCAAGTTTCAACAAAATGAACCCCTTACATAGGTTGCCAACTGTGTAATATTTAAAAACTGGACACTCCAGCAGTAGTGCTGGAACCTCCCCTTCCTCGCCTCTTCCCATGAGGCCCTGCTCCTGCCCTGCCCCTTCCCTCTGAGGCCCCACCCCCCATTAGCTCCTCTTTCCCCCTCCCTCCATCACTCACTGCTTTTCCTCTCTGCCTCCTTCTCTGTGTGGGTTGGGAGAGACTCACCTGCAGAGCCAGGGCTGGGAGCTGCTGCTGCCCAATGTTGGTAGGAGGTGGCCCTGGCTGAGTAGGGGCTGGCGTAGGTGATGACTTGGTGCCTCCCAACCTCCCCCACCCACAGTAACCAGATTTTGGATGACCACAGTTTCTGGTCAAAAACTGGACACCTGGACATCCTATCTTTACAATCTAACCCGCCCACCAGGTCTCTAAGCCTGCAAATGGGAAGATGAAAAACACACCATCCAGTCCCATCTGACAGTGAGGGGAAAGTTCATTCCCAGTACCAATAGGCAACTAGCATGATGTCCTCAGAAAGGCCTGGAAAGCTGGCCCCACTCTAATCCCAAGGTTGTGGTGGGGTATTGTTCTCAGATGCAAAATGATGTGTCAGACAGAGGAAAGGGCATATAAACCCTTCTCTCATATGCAGGGGAACCAATGAGATTTTGCTGCACCCTTCAATTGGACCAATCAACTAGGAAGCCTGCCTTCTCCCATTACCCTGGCTCCTCAAGCCCACAAAGAGGCTAAAGTGCCCAGGAGAAGGTGGGGACAAATGGGAGCAACTGTCAAAAGAGCCCTGTGGTTTTATCCCCTCTGGTGGCCCAATCTCTGTGTTTGCAAGGTGAGGGGTGCACTTTTTATTGTCCTGTAAAATGACCATCACAGAAGAAGCTGGCAGCTGTCATTTTATAATAATGATGAGAGCTGGTTAAAAAATTTCCAACAGAATGTTTTTCGATCGGAAAATGCCATTTTTCTAAATTGAAACTACGTACATTTAGATGATAACGTTGAAACGTTCAATTTCAGCATTCTGAGACTGGAATATTTCAATTTTCCATTTCGCAATGCACTTTATTTTATATTATACAAAATGTAAAAGTAAAGAATTCAAAACCAAAACAGATTGTTTTGATTGACCTGATATGAATTTTTTTTAAATTATTTTTTGAGAAATTCCAAAAGTTGATATTTTGTTCTGATTCAGTATGAAAACAAATTGTGAATTTGTGGAATTTTCTGTAAAACAGAAATTCCAGTTCCTGCACAGCTCTAATAGAATAACCATTTGTAGAAGGCCTTCCATTCTATAGCATTGTAAAGTGCTTGTACAAACTTCCCTATTCTCACTGTAGATGTATTTCAGCTATTAATGCTGATTCAGCTGTCATAATTTCCTTTTCTTTCTTATTTTGATTTTGTGTTTAGAGATTTTGTGTTTCTTCTTTTCTGTTTTTCTATAGTGACCAATAAGCTACTCTATACTATTACTGCAAGCATGTTAACTATAACTAGGGTGACCAGATGTCCCGTTTTTAAAGGGACAATCCCATTTTTGGGGACTTTTTCTTATATAGGTTTCTATTACCCCCCACCCTCTGTCCTGTTTTTTTTCACAGTTGTTATCTGGTAATCCTAACTATAACTATAGTGCTACTTATTGTGATACTCGCTATGATTTGGAGTCCAAATTGTGGTTTTATGACACTGTCCTGCATTAGGGGGAGGGATAGCTCAATGGTTTGAGTATTGGCCTGCTAAACCCAGGGTTGTGAGTTCAATCTTTGAGGGGGCCATTTAGGCACCTGGGGCAAAAATCTGTCTGGGGATTGGTCCTGCTTTGAGCAGGGGGTGGACTAGATGATTTCCTGAGGTCCCTTCCAACCCTGATAGACAGATTCAATACACACCACTATGTTTAGGGGGGGAGGGATAGCTCAGTGGTTTGAGCATTGGCCTGCTAAACCCAGGATTGTGACCTCAGTCCTTGAGAGGGCCATTGGGGGGATTTGTCCTGCTTTGAGCAGGGGGTTGCTCTCTTCCAACCCTAATAATCTATGATTCTATGATTGCAACATAACTCCTCCTTTTGCCTCTGGTTGGCTTTTCTGATCAGGGAGTAACAGGAGGAAGGTGGCTTTGTGCTCAGGTTCAGGAAATGTAGGCTTCTACTTGCAGTAGTCACTTTTCAAAATGGCACCTAGCCACTTATGTCACTTGGGCGCTTTTGTAAATTTTACGCTACCTGCATACATTTCAGATAATGAATGTGCTTGGAAAATTCATTCTCGTTTTAAACCAGCATTTTGATAGAAAAGCTTTTAAATATGTAATAAATTATGTATGTAAATGTTTATTTAGGAATAAGTTGTCCTGTTACTATATTAAAAAAAACCAAACAGAAATATGCTCTGATTTGTGTCTGAGATTTACTTTTAAACCCACTATTACTACAACTTGGATCATTAGCCCCTTGCACCATTTTCCTCTATCTTATCACCTCTCCCTTTGAACCTTAAGTCACACATACACACATACTGTTCCTCCAAGAAGGATCATGTAGAAACCCCTCCAACTGCAGAAACCACAGATGCTTTACAGTGCAGTTGAACACATACACACACACCCACACCCACCCACACACACACACCCCTTGAGATAGTGTGGGTTAGAGCTGCATGTGAAGTAAAGGGTGCAGCGGCACTGTAAATCATCCTTGGATTTTGCACTTGGAAGAGTCTGAATTCCTTCAGCAGCTCACTGGCACAATTTATGACAGTTCTTTATATTCATCACAGCCAGAGGGAAGAACACAGCTAGAAAGGGGCCTTGTTGGTAAGAGTTTGAGTCCATGGCAAACATTGCATTGCGATTCTAAGTAAAATGGAAAATACTGCATTCATATATTCTTTGTCAGATTAATAGTAATTACATTGCTCTGATATTGAAAATACGTTATATAACACCTGAAAAAACACAAAGAAGAAATAGTTTGATGTATTCATTTTCTTGTACTTTGAATTTATTTGGATGGGGAAATAACATTTGAGAGTAAGGAGATTTATTATTATTATTAGGATCAAGATTAACAGAGTCAAAATCATAATCACAGGTAAAAGCAAAGTGGTGGATGCAGACTTCTGAGGCATAGAAAATGTAACAAAAGTGGCGATGAAAGCTTGCCAGGAAGGGGGAAAAAAAGGGTTTCCATAGCAATGTATTATTACTTTTTCTAAAAGCAAAAGGTTCTCTTTTGAATGAGAAATCTGTACTGCAGAAATATATACAATTTTAAATATATTAGAAATATTTGATCAGTGGTTCTGTAACTTCCTTCTTTTAATTAATTTTATATAACTTTGGAGTCAAAAATATAAATTATCAATTCTAAAGTACAGTGGCTTAGCAGAAAAGGAAATAAAAGGTGGCACAGTGTAATACAATTACCAAAGCCACAAATGCACTAAAAAAAATAAATCAAGTGAGGCTGTGGGAAGGTATGATTACTCAGGGTATTATTAATGAAATGCAGAAATCATGATTCTGTGTTGCACTGTTCTTCTACCAAGCACAAGAATGGGGGAGGTGCAAGGGGTGAAATTTAGCTGTAAGATATCTAGGCACATCCCACATTTGGGGCCAAATTTGGGGCCTGCCTGGCCCCTAGTGCAATTTAGCCACAAGGCTGCTCCCCTAAATATCACAAGCTTATAATGGTTCCCAATGATCCTGTAGCAGGATTCACTTTGGGGCTAGCAGCTCCAGTAGGCAGGCTGCATCTCAAGAGTCTCCAAAGTCCTGGGTGGCCTTGTCAGACAATATTGGAGATTGGCGGCCAAATTATAATCTGTCCTTCTCCGGGTTCCCTCCTGGCTGGACTAGGGAAGGATAGTGAGACCCAGACCTTCCATCTTCACAAGGTCCTAGCCCAGGACCCAAGAGAGTAAAGGTCGGGGTTGGGAAGCATTTCTGTCCCCTCTAGCTGATATCCCAGACCAGCCTTCTCTGGACCACTTCTTACCCCCACTCTGCCAGTGCTCTCTTCAGTTTGGGGCATGATCACAGCTCTCTCCTCTCCTCTCAGAGAGCTGTTCAAGCAGACCCAATGAGTATGACTACACTGCAATAAAACACCCATGTCAGCTGACTTAGACTCAGGCTGTAGGGGCAATAAAATCACAGTGTAGACATTCAGGCTCAGGCTGGAACCCGGGCTCTGGAATGCTCCTCCCTCGTAAGGTCCCAGAATCTGGGCTCTAGCCTGAGCCCTAGGACCCTGAGACAGTGGAGGATCTCAGAGCCCAGGCTCTAACCCACGCCTGAACATTTGCACTACACTTGCATCCGACGAAGTGGGTATTCACCCACGAAAGCTCATGCTCCAAAACGTCTGTTAGTCTGTAAGGTGCCACAGGACTCTTTGCTGCATTTACACTACAACTTTATAGCCCCGCAGCCCAAGCCCTGAAAGTCTGTCAGCTGACAGAGGTTAACCTATTGCAGTGAAGACATAGCCCAAGATTCAGATAGTCAGTCAGAGCTTCCCAACTCCCTTCAGTTTCCAGTGATTTCCCCCTTGTTAGGGAGAAAGAAAGAGGTCAAGCCCCTGTTTGCCCAGTTGGGCCTTACCCATAGTCCAGGTCCTTCCCCTGAGGATTCCTCCATCCAAGCTGGTACTAACTGACTTCCTTCCTGCAGGCAGCCTCTCCTTCTCTCTCCCCTGCTTGATTGCCAGAGTCCCATTTTAAGCAGGTCCTCTACATGGAGTAGGTTCTAGACCTACTGAGGGTGAGGTCTTCTAGCCCAGTTCTACTCCATCACTCCTTTTGTGTTAGTGGTGGGTTTGTAAGACCCATCACAGAGCCTCTATGCCAGTACAGAATAGCCAGAGCATAGTGTGCTTTGGCCAAATCCCCTCTTTTCCCTAACCAGCCCCGTCCCCTTTCCTGGGTGGCAGAAAGGTGCCAATGAAGGGTTTCACTCTGTTCTTCAGTTGCTCTCCATCTATAAAATGGCTTAATAATACTTATCACCTTTCTATAGCACTTTGGGATCTATGAATGAAAAGCTCTTAAATAAGTTTGATATTATTAATAACAATAATTCTTTCTATTTTTTATAGAGCTGATTGACAATAGGAGCAGCTGAATTTTTTCTTCCAGCTTTCTATTGGAATATTTTTTTCCAGTGACAGATTTCTGACCAGCCTGAGTTATTTTATTAAAGTAAATGGGGTGGTGCTAGAGAAGCTTACAGGGCAACTGCCAGAGCTGTCACTAGGCACCTTTCATGAGCACTACATTAACATAAAAAGAAATAAAACATCAACTGTTCAAAGCATAAAGGGACAAATCATGATCTCATGCACACCTCCCAACTGCCCATCTTCTGAGAGAATAACGCATTTTAGCTCCACAGTTACCTACATTCCACATAAATTTGGTGTCCCCTCCTTTGTTCACTCCCTTGCATCTCATTTTTTGTCAATATTACATTCCACACTTGGGGCTTGGCAGGCAAATAAATATAATCCCACTGAAGTCAATGGGAGATTGGCCATTTGACTTCAATGCAATGAGGATTTGGCCAAAAGATTCAAAACAAGTCAAAAATATTTTTTTTTACCCTGTCCCTGTACTATACCAAGGCAACATATATGTCTTCTTGTGAATGTTTTAGATGTTTTCAGTCTGTTGCCTCAGCTTTGTCTATCTTTTTAAAAAATAAATAGTTGTTTGCCACTGTGTATGGTATTCTCACAATCTGAGAACTTTGTAATTCCCTTTTGACTTGCTTGTGGGAGTACTGGTAGTTTAAGAAAAGTGTTTCACCTTAAGCCTACAGGCCCCAGGGCCTGCTTTTGTGACATTCCACTAGGAACAAAAACAAAGAAAAACTGTTCCTTGTATATGTTCTCTCTCTTTTAATCTAGACTGGTTGACATGTCATACTTAGAAAGCCTGTGTCCCTGGAGGTCAAGCCTGAGGAAATGTTTTGCAATATTTCACTGTATTATAAGATATAATCTAATGAGCTCAGCCAACATTCTATAAATTGGCAAGAATAGACTATACCTTATTTATTCATACACGAGCCTTCTCTTGCACTCCCCCCCCTGCACCACACACACACACACACACACACACACACACACACACACACACGAGTATTTCACTGATCTGTTAATATATTTCTTAATGAAAATGTAATATTTTATAAATATTGTAAATAATTCCATGGGCAACACTATCAAAACTGGAATCTATGCAAGGTGGAAGAAAGACATATGATCAAAACTGATACTTGAGAGTCTAGGCGGGTCTAAAAATCAAGGACTTTTACTTTTAAATAATTACAAATCCTGAGTACACATGTCTGCATGTGAAAGATGTAAGAAGTAGGCGGAAACAAATCTTTAGTATGATATTCCTTTTAGGGTTAGATTCTTCTCTCTTATACAAGTACAATCCAGAGTAACAATGATGCTTCTATGGAGTCATTCTGGATTGAAACTCATTTAACAGAGAGCAGAATCTGATCCTTAGAATGTTAGGGCAAAATTCTACATGTTCTGAGGTGCTATTTAAGAGAATGAATTTTCATGGGGACATGTTAGGATTAACATTTAGCCCATATAATATAAAAAGTATGAGTGAGAGTCAGAGAAGACTTTGGATAGATCTTAGTCAAGGGAGATATATTGGTCTTTTACCAGTAAGAATTTTAAAACAGTTCTTGTTAATATTGGACTGATAAAGGATTTCCATGGAATTGATTCCCTCTTGTCTTTATTATAAATTATGTATACTTTCTTTTAAATTACCTATACTTGAGGATCAGCATTTCACATAGCATACAACTTTTAAGTAATTTATCCCCTAAACTAGTTCAATAAAATTTTTGAACTTAGAATCCTAGTTGCCTTAAACAGTGAACAAAATTATCTTCCTGACATATACTGTTCTTTATAGACTCATAGACTTTAAGGTCAGAAAAAGACCATCGTGATCATCTAGTCTGACCTCCTGCACATTGCCAGCCACAGAACCCCACCCACACACACACTCCTGTAACAGATCCCTAACCTTTGACTGAGTTATTGAAATCCTCAAATCATAGTTTAAAGACTTCAGGTTACAGAGAGTTCACCATGTACACTAGTTTAAACCTGCAAGTGACCCGTGCCCCAGGCGGCAGAGGAAGGCAAAATCTCCCCCTCTCCCTCCAGGTCTCTGCCAATCTGACCTGGGGAAAAATTCCTTCCTGACCCCAAATATGACGATCAGTTAGACCCTGAGCATGTGGGCAAGACCCACCAGGCTGATACCTGGGAAAGAATTCTCTGTAGTAACTTAGAGCCCTCCCCTCTAGTGTCCCGTTTCTGGCCATTGGGGATTTTTACTACTAGCAGTCGCTGATGAGCTACATGCCATTGTAGACAGTCCCATCAGTGATGAGCTGCCAAAATATTAACAACAGGTTCCCTCCTCCTCACCTCACCCCCCCGTGCCCCATCCAACCCAACATGTTCCTTGACACCCACCCGGGGACCCCTGACCCCCCCCTTCCCTATCCCCTGACTGCCCCCTGCTGCCCCATCCAACCCCTCCTCTCATTCTTGATGGCCCTCCGGGACCCCTGCCCCATCCAACCCCCCTTCTCTCTGTCCCTTACTGACCCCCACCACCTCATCCAACCCCTGCTTCTTCCTGACTGCCCCCTGGGACCCTTGCCCCCATTCAATCCCCCTGTTCCCTGCTCTGACCACTCCAACCCCTATCCACCCCCACAAGTCACCGAACACCCCTCCCTGCTCCCTCCCCCTTACCACACTGCCTGGGGCCGAGACTGGGTCCGCTCAGCTGGCACCAGGACCCGCACCGCTGGGCCCGACTCGCCGGGCTGGGCCACAGCCGCTCAGCCGGCACCGGCACAATGGGGCCCGACTCCCCGGGCTGGGACTGGGCTGGGGCGCTCGGTCAGCACCAGCACTGGCACCGCGGGTGCTTGGCCTGGACCGGGCTGGGGCTCTCCGCCGGGGCCGGGGGAGCCGCTCAGGTGGAGCCGGACTGGGCCACACGCGCCGTCCCCCCCCGCCCCCCGGCTTACCTGCCTGCTGCTTGTTTCAGGCTTCCCGTGAACATTTGATTCGCGGGAAGCAGGGGAGGGGGAGGAGAAGGATGACGGAGAGTTCAGGGGAGAGGGGGAGGTGAGCTGGGGCCGGGGCCGGGTGGACAGCTGCCCAAGCCTTTGTTAAATTTAAAAACTTTTTTAGAACCGGTTGTCCTGGAACAACCGGTTCTAAAAAGGCTTCTAAATTTAACAACCGGTTCCTGCGAACTGGTGCGAACCGGCTGGAGCTCACCACTGAGTCCCATCATACCATCCCCTCCATAAACTCAGTCTTGAAGCCAGTTAGCTTTTTCCCCACACTACTCCCCTTGGAAGGCTGTTCCAGAACTTCACTCATCTGATGGTTAGAAACCTTCACCTAATTTCGAGCCAAAAATTGTTGATGTCCAGTTTATATCAATTTGTTCTTGTGTCCACATTGGCGCTTAACTTAAATAACTCTCCCTCCCTGGTATTTATCCCTCTGATGTATTTATAGATAGAAATCATATCTCCCCTCAGCCTTCTTTTGGTTAGGCTAAACAAGCCAAGCTCTTTGAGTCTCCTCTCATAAGACAGGTTTTCCATTCCTCAGATCATCCTAGTAGCTCTTCTCTGCACCTGTTCCAGTTTGAATTTATCTTTCTTAAATACAGGATACCAGAATTGCATACAGTATTCCAGATGAAGTCTCACTAGTGACTTTTATAATGGTAGTGGAGGAGCTTTGTTGCTGCTCTAAATGCCAGAGGCATAACGGGTACTAACTAACACTTCCCTCTCTCTACTGGAAATACCTTACCTGATGCATCCTAGAATTTCATTAGCCTTTTTTACAGCCACATCACATTGATATTTGATAGTTATCCTGTTATCAACCAATATACCCAGGTTTCTTTCCTTCTCTGGTGCTTCCAACTGATAAGTCCCCAGTTTACAGCAAAAAATCTTCTTGTTAGTCCCTATATGTATTACCTTGCATTTTGCACTAAAGTTTCATCTCATTTGTATTACTCCAGTTTACAAGATTATCCAGATCTTCTAGTATAATATTCCAGTCCTCCATATTGATAATACCTCCCAACTTTGTGTTATATGCAAATTTTATTAGCACACTCTCACTTTCTGTGACAAGATCAGTAATAAAAATGTTAAATAATATTGATCCCAAGACCAGTCCCTGAGAAACTCCACTAGTAACCTTCCTCCAGCCTGACAGTTCACCTTTTAGTATGACCTGTTATAAGCTCCCCTTTAACTAGTTCCCTATCCACGTTTCAATTCTCATATTAATCTCCATCTTCTCCAATTCAACTAATAATTTCCCATATGGAACTGTATCAAATGCCTTACTGAAATCCAGATAGATTAGATCTACTGCATTTCCTTTGCCTAAAAATCAGTTATCTTTTCAAAGAAGGAGATCAGGTTGGTCTGGCACGATCTACCTTTTGTAAAACCGTGTTGTATTTTATTCCAATTATCCTTCACCTTTATGTCCTTAATTACTTTCTTAAAAATAGGAATTATATTAGCAATTCTCCAGTCATAGGGTATGATCCTTGAGTTTACAGATTCATTACAAATCCTTGCTATTGGACTTGCAATTTCATGTGCCAGTTCCTTTAATATTCTTGAATGGAGATTCTCCGGGTCCCCCAGTCCCATTAGGCTGTTTGAGTTTGACTTCCACGTCGGATGTAGTAATTTCTCCCTCCATATCCTCCTTGCCCTTAGCCACCCAGCCACTATCCCTAAGCTCTTCATTAGCCTCACTAAAAACTGAGGCAAAGTATTTAGGTGTTGGGCCATGCCTAGATTATCTTTAATCTCCACCCCATCCTTGTACTATTGGTTTTAATTCCCTTTGTAAGGTCCAACTCTGCTTGGCTTTTGGCATTTCTCACTTTATCCCTACATTTTCTGACCTCTGACCTTTCGGATACCTCCCATCTTCCATTCCCTATAGGCTTCTGCTTTCTCTTATCACCTGTTTGAGATGATTGCTCATTCAGGTTGGTCTGCAACCCTTCTCAATGATTTTTGTCCCCTTTGCTTGGGATGCAGACTTCAGCTAGCTTCTTCAGCTTTGAGTTAAAGTAATTCCAAGCCTCCTCCACATTCAGATCCCACATTTCTTCAGTTCAGTTCACTTCCCTAACTAATTCCCTTAATTTTTTGTTAGCTCTTTTGAAATCAAGAACCCTTGTTGCAGATCTATTTTTGTTTATCCTTCCATTTAGTTTAAACTGAATTAGCTCATGATTACTCAAACCAAGTTGTCTTCTACCAGTTCTTCTACCTCACT
The DNA here is from genome assembly GCF_016161935.1 of Mauremys reevesii. Classification (NCBI taxonomy): domain Eukaryota; kingdom Metazoa; phylum Chordata; order Testudines; family Geoemydidae; genus Mauremys; species Mauremys reevesii. The sequence goes on from NC_052626.1 coordinate 51,247,199, forward strand.
ACTCACCAATACAAAATCTAAAATGACATAATATCTTGTTGGTTCAGCAACTATTTGGTGAAAAATCTGTCAGCTATCATGTCCAGGAAAACCTGGGCCCTACTGTTATTAGTAGCACTTGACCTCCAATCTATATCTATATCACACAGTTTCCAGTAATATTTATTTCATTATAAACATACAAGAGGACTCTATCCATATCCAAATTGGATCCTGGTGGTCTGTTGCACACCCCAGATACTATATTAGGGGAATCTCTAGTAGCTTTCTTCTCCAAAGTGATTTTGGTCCAAACAGACTTTATCTTATCCATCCCATCACTTCTAATTTCTCTACACTCTACCTCATCATTAATATACAACGTTACCCACCACCTGTGCCTTTATTTCTTTCTTGAACAGCACATTCCCACATACTATACTCCAGTCATGACTATTATTCCACCATGTTTCTGTTATCCCTATAATATCTGATTTCATTTCCTGCACCATAAATTCTAGTTCCTCCATTTATTACCCAGGCTCTTTGCATTGGTTACAAACACTTTAGTTGCTGTTCCTTGTCTTCACCCACATTCCTTTCCTGATTGGGTACAGTCATTCTACTGCTACTATCACCTACCTGACTGGCATCAACACTATCCTTCCTCTTAATGTCCATTTTCCTACTCATTGCTCTATCCTGTCTTACTTGATTTTCCTCCCTCTCAATGTTAAAAAGATTACGTGAGCATCCCCCAGCATCTCCCCCAAGTTCCTATTTTAAAGTTATTTTAATGAGTTGTGCCAACCTCCGTCCCAGAAGTCTATTTCCTTCCCTACTCAGGTGGAGTCCATCCCATGAGGACTGCCCTCTGTCCATGAATGCCATCCCAAAGCTCTCACTTTAGCACCAGTGCCTGAGCCATTTGTGCATCATCACAATCTTGACTTGCCTTCATTCTCCTTCTCTAGGGGCAGGCAGAATCGCACTGAAGATCACCTGAGCCTCCATTTCCTTAAGCATCTTCTCCAGTCTGGAGTAGTCTCCCTTGATATGTTCCAGCTAGAATCTAGATGTGCCCCTTAAGGATCCTCTTCAGCCTCTGCTCCACTTCCCATATCTTAGCTCACAGCAGACAGCACACCCTTCTGTTTTCCGGATCAGCTCTACTGACAGGTCTGTCTGTTCTTTTCAGTAGGGAATCCCCAATCACATAGGCCTGCCTTTTCCTGGTGATGGTGTGAATTCTCCAACCTTCCTCCTGTTCTCTCTGGCTACAAATCCTCTTGTCTTTTATTCTCCCTTGCAATCTTCTGCAAGTCATCATGTATCCTCCTGGGACTCTGAATGCTGGGTATCTCCATTGGGTCTTCCCCTCTTTTTACAGGACTAGATGCCCTTCTCTTCTGGCTCTCTCAAAGTCAATGGCAAATCTTTATTTTCATTGGAGCCAGAATTCCCCATGCCGCACAAACTCCAGTAATATTTTGCACTCCTAATACTTTTATGCAGCCCTTGATGATGATGGCTATATGCGTTAAATTGGCTATGTGGATCTTGGGTTTAGATGTATAGGAGCAAAAAGAGGCTATTTTTTCGGCTTACTTCCTCCCCAGAATATGTAGATGGGGAATACAGAGAACAGATATGGAATGGGTCTTGGCTCCATCCCCAGTTAGTTGCAGGCCAGAGTAGATGGGGCAATGCATTATGAGTAGTAATTCATAATCTGAGATTAAGTTTGCCTATATTTTGGGGTTCCTGTCTTGAGATGCAAATTAATTTTCAGAGGATGGGTCCTGAGGGATGTCAGAAAACCAGGCCCTTTATAGAACTTCAAGTGATATACACTCATCCAGAATGTTTTGGATGACTGGAGACATACGTACTAAAATTTAACTCAGAACATCCATTATTGACTAATGATAATTAATACAAAAATTTCCAAATTCATGTTCACAGTGAAATAGTCTTTAAATATACAAGTATATTATACAAAAGTGTTTATGTACTATATGACCCTTTCCAGTTAATCAGATAAATATTACCTCTCTTCTTACTGTATAAAATTATATGCACCTACAGATTGTACATATGTTCTTCTTGTGTTTATTTCCTTATTTTTTCTACTATATTTTAAGAGAATGATACTATATTAAAATTCACAGACTGCTAGCTAGACAATTCTCTGTTCCCCACAGAAGGTGGCTATATATATTCATTACTTAATCCCATATTCACACATGCACAAAAATAAAACATTAAAATAACATCCAAGGGTAAATTTTCAGTGCTCCATGGGAATTTAGCCATTCAACTCCTATTAATGTTAATGAGTCATATGGCTACAGTCCTGTATGATGTTCTTTAAAATATACAGAGAATGGGTTTATTTTAAATCAGCAGAAGATAGAAAATTGAGAATTAAAGCTAAAATGTCATTCTTTACTCAGCCTGCTGTGATTAGTTATGGCAGTTAACATGGAATTGCAAAACAGTGGAGGCATGAGTTGCAGTGCATTGACTCTAAACCCAGCCAAATAGTGGAAAACATTTTCCATGAATATGGACACCATTTTTTTTTAAAAAATGATTTTGCTTTAGTTATTTTTGCACCACGTTTGCATTTACTATCTACATTCAGTTTGTGTGACTGAGTTTCACCACTATGAATATTCACAAATTGCAAAAATTGGTGAGCAAGTATTTGCAGAAAGTGATTTTTAAATTCATGTGTATCAGTATTTATGCCACAATCATTTGTGGACTCATCTAATCGCAAACAGAATCAATACTTATTTGATCAATCACAACTCAGCAATGTAGCTCACATATAGAGTTCTATCACACATCTTTTTGCAGTCACTCCATAGAAGGAGAAACCCACAGGAAAAATATGTGACATTTAGGTAGTGATAGCCAATGTGTCTGATGGTCCTGGGTGATGTTGATCTGGATTGTGGCACTATTTTACTGGCAACTGGATATGGTGCAATCAGTTAGTGGTGTCTCTCATGAGAACAATTTCTGGATCCCCAATATCCCTTTGCCATTCCCCTTACTTGCTAGCTCCTGGCTGCCCACTTTCCTCTCGTTGTTACCTTGGGCAAGTTACTTAACCTTGCTATGCTTCAACTTTGTCGTCTGTAAAATAGGACAAGAATTCTTAACCACCTTGTCAAAGGGCTCCTTGCATATTCTGTACAGTGGGAATGATGAGCGTAACCCCTGTACAATAAGAACTCAATTCCAACCAGGGTTTCCAGCAATAACTTTGAATTTCCTTCTCATGTGGGTTAAAACAGGGGTTCTCAACCTTCTTTTTCTAAGTGCCCCCCCCCATGCTATAAAAACTCCACAGCCCATCTATGGCACAAAAACTGTTTTTTTTGCATATAAAAGCCAGGGCTGGCATTAGGGGATAGCAAGCAGGGACATTACCCAGGAACCCCTAGCACAGGGGTCCCCATTTAGCTAAGCTGCTCAGGCTTTGGCTTCAGCCCCAGGTGAATCAGCTGAGGGACTCAGGCTTAAGCTCCCTGTGGTGGGGCTTCAGCTTTCCACCAAGGGCCCCAGTGAGTCTAATGCTGGCCCTGCTTGGCAGCCCCCCCCCCGAAACCTGTTCATGGCCCCCCAAGGGGCCCCAGGCCCCTGCTTGAGAACCACTGGGTTAACATTCAGTTGTGGTGTTTTTAAACATCTTTGTGATAGCAAGGGGAAGCACAAAAAAGGGAATAAATAAAAGATATATCCATGTATGGTCTGGGAGATTTCTAGCAAACTAGATTATAATTTTATTTATAGAATGTATCATTAAAAATAAAAAGGGAAATTCTTGTGGGGAGGAACTACTGTGGTGTTACATAACATTACAATGTCAACGTGCTGGTTACCAGCATTGCTGACATACCTCAGGGACTGAACTGGAGATGTCTAGAGCTGAAAACATGCACTTCTACAGCTTGAGCTACAGGATCTCTAACCAGTGACTGTAACAGACTCACATCAATGTGAACACAGAGGGAACACATAACACAGACTGACCAGTGGGATACATTAGCACTGCAAGTATTGGTTTGTTGTGAAGAGGATTTGTTATAATGTGACATGATACAGTATGCAATTTATGAGGATGGGTTGGATAGATAATCCACCCAAGTTAGAAATAAAGAAAAAAAAGACAACTGCTGCATCATTTTGAGATTGAAACCCATCAAACAGAAATTGTAAAGCCTGAGCTCAGGGACAGTGTCTTCCTCTATGAAGTGTATAGTACTATGCATACTAACAGAGGTAAATAAATAATGGTGATCATAGGAAAAGAATGCTTGTCATTACCATACTTCTTGTGTTAGAAGATAACCTAAGGGCATTACTGGGTATGATGAGAACATAGGTGTATAAAACATGAGAAGTTGGTATAGGATTGTGGGAGGGGCTATAGTTCTATTCCAGTAGGGAAACTTGGGTTGCTAAGGAAAGCAGGATTGGCCCATAGGTATTTGTACTATACTGTGACCTATTTTAGTATATCATCATCAAACACAATATGAAACTGAAAAAATGTACATCAGTAATAATTTGATATGGAATACCTCGTGGTTCTGATAGCCACATGCAGTATAATAGCTTCATATTGCATTTCTTTACCAGCTGAAATATTAAAAGAACATCGACTAAATATCTCTTCTAAAGGCTATATGGCCCATAGTTATTAAGAAATCCTGCTTTTGCCTTTAGGGGGTTCAGTTTAGTTTTCATACCTGCAGACAGCTTTTGTGTGCTCAGCTTTTGAAGGATGGATCATTTTCAAAGCAAAGGCAAAGGAATGTTAATAAATCACATCTTTATGAAATATTCATTAATTCAGTATATTCTTTACAAGGCTGCTGCCAACGCAGTGCAGGGTGACAAATTACATTTTTGCACACACAGGAAATGGTTGACAAGATACATTGTCTATATAGAGGGTTTCCTGAATGGTCACATACAAAGCTAACCAACAAAAGTTGTTTACACTATTAAGCAAGCAGGACAAAAGAGCAGCTGTCTATGCCCCTGCCAAGTCTCAGTACCTCCTCTTGTAAGAGGAATATTCCTCCCAGCATAGACCGACTTTCATCTTGTAAAAGTTTTTATTTCTTAAGAGATACTTTCCCAAGATTGCTCCAAGAGTGAGATCAGCTCATAGGAACCAAGTGAGGCATCCCTGTGCCCATTGCTGTATCTCATGAAAGGATGTGGACTCACCTTCAGGTGTCTCCTATTCATGTGTCAGCAGTCATCAGAAATACACTGCACAAAAACTAGCTGAATGTTCCCTCACTAAAGAGTCAAAGTGAATCTCTTTCTTGATTGCCTCTTTCATCTCTCTAGCACTCTGAAAGCAACCCCTGGGCAGCAAGAACACTGGAATCAGCCTCACTATGCTCCATCTTGTCTACATTGCCCTGTAAAGCAACATTATGATAAAGAATAGAGTTCTTGTGAAATCACACAAAGGGTACATCTTTCATTACTAGGCATGTATCTTTTGAATGGCTCAGTAAGAGAGAATGACATTGATTTACAATGTCTTGAAGGCAAAGTTTACTGAAAGTAGACAGAGCCATTAAAATGTAACTGAACTCTTTCCCTGCGGTAGGGGGTACAGCACATACAAGAAATGTTTGCTAACTGAGCTTCCTTTAATTATAGTGCTTGCTAATGATTTATTTGGAAATAAACTCCCATTTAAACAGTATAACTACAGCTGATCAAACTGTTCATTACAAATGTAGCCCCATTACTGGTTATCAAACAGTACATGAACCGAGTGATTTCCAGTAATGTATTTGTTACAACTATTCTGAGAGTTTATGAATAAAGTTCAGAGTACGGATTATTTGAGAATGTTTAGTTTGGCTTATCACTGCTACTTATTCCAGGTTAGAGTATCATTCTGATCTCTGATTGGATGACTTTTTCATTGTTGATATTTGTATTGCAATAGCTTCCGGAATGTGGTACTCACTGTCTACACACTGCAGAAGACACAGTCACTGGACTGAAAAGCATACAGTCTAACATTTCTAACTAACATTTTTAAATGGGAGACTAATCAATGAATAATCGTGTGTGTGAAAATTTGTGAAACTTTTGGGATTCATGTACATCTTTATGTTTATCTGGTTGTCGTCCAATGCTTATGAATAATTAACTGAATTAATTTTTTTTTACTAACAAAAGTCTAAAGTTATTTTAATAGACTTCAGTTTTGATCAATAAAATCCAAAGTGAGTAAAAAATAACCTTGAAATCTTAATTCCAGCTGAAAAAAATCCCTTATTTGTATTTGGAAGTGTTTGGGTCTGTCTTTTTCATTGATGTCATGTAATAAAGAAAGAATATAAAAATAATACATGGAACACACTACTGTCATAGTGGTTGATTTTTTTTAAAAAAAAAATCCACACATTGAAACCATAGCTGGACATTTTTCAGAACACAGACTTTCATACTGAAGTTTATTCCAACAACATTTAAAAACAAAATTTATTTGATATTTAGTAGAAAGCAGCTTTGATGGCATCAGAAAATGAAAATGAAATGAGATGACAAATATGAAGAATTGTCATGTATCTTGTATAATAAAAATAAAAAAATAAAGTTTGAAAATTAGGCTTTAATAAAGGGCAGAGTTGCAGTCTACTTGAGATCCATTTTTATATGCCTCAATCTCCTGAACTATAACGTCTGGATCCAGATTTGAATCTGAACTTTCATAAAGTTCAAAGGAGTTGAGATCATGGGATTTTTTTGGTTTGGGCTTATCTCTACATTTTATTTTTGCAATTTACATATATCCACCAATTGTTTCAAATAGAGTAAATTCTATGTATCACAGTACCGGAGTTATGCAAACAATTCTACTCTCAAACTCATATTTGTCATTTTGCCAGTTCTACTTGGGTTCAGACAACTTTGGAATTTTATTTGAAATTTTCATAGTAGTAGAAAAAGATGTTTTGTAACTAAAAGTTGAGTTCTCTATTCCCTGGTGGAAAATAGGAAAAATGCAGAGATTTGTGTAGCTCTACAGTACTGTGCCCATGAGTATCTAAGAACAAAGAGTAACTTTGCTTTGTATTTAGCCATGTCAATATACTCAGTATGCTCTTCCAGTTTGTGGATATTTCATAGCCATAGTAGTGTCTGAGCTCTATGAACAATCCTAACAGTTTGATGATTGTTCATAGGCTCCACTGAGATCTTCAAAACCTCTGCTCAACTGCTACCTCACCCTGGAGGCGTACACACTCCCTCAGTGCCAAAATAATTAAATATGTAATAGGTAAGGATAAGATTTTGTCACAGAGGTCACAGATTCCATATCTTTCAGAGACCTCCGTGACATTTTCTGCTTCAGCTCCATGCCCCAGTGCAGCAGGTCTGGAGCTGTCAGCCACCGGGGACCACATGTAAGCTAAGGATTGCTGGTGCGCATCATCACATGATATGCTGCTACACTAGAAGTTCCAGGGCAGGGCTGGTAGTGATATCAACAATAAAAGCTCTATCCCTGTTGGAGACTCCCCGATACTGGAAAAAACTTCAGCTGGGAAAGACAGGGCTCCTTTTACCACAGAAGTAGCACAAAAAGAGCAGTTGGGCTGAGAGAACCTGGCCTTTCAGTTTTCCATACACAAAGATAAAACCTACTTTCAGTCTGAATTACTTTATTTTTAGATTAAGGGAAACAACAAAACAAAGAACAAAGTCTCCATTAGAAAATACTGTGTATGTCTCCTCTATAATTGGGATCATGTTGCATCACCTCTTCTGTGTAAAACTCCATTCCCCCTTACTCACAGTGTCATATACTTGGGAAATTTATAGTCAATTTATATCAGCTGAGGATCTGGCCCTATGAGAGACATCCCCCCCTCAAAAAAAGGTCACAAATTATATAGCTACATCCACTGAAACAGAAGAGTGGCAAACATTTAGAAACTTATAATATTCCAAGCACAAATCAAGATTGCAGGTACTATAGCAATTGGCTTTGCTATGCTAAAGTATCCCTCATACATTGCCAATGGGCAGCATTGGTGTCTGTTGTCATACGTAGGCTTTCCTATCCTATCAGCTGGAGAAAAAATGCCTGAGAGCACCTTCATAGTACAGATTGTATTGAAAATCCATACCTGTGCTAGCAGCATGAGCTTGAATTAAATAGTGTGCTATGCCTGTGACTCCATTTTCCTACTTCTCCTGGAGAAATAACTGCCGAGGGACACAAGCGAGAAAACTATAAAACCCCACAGTGAGATTTAATTTACAGGTTAAATGAACTCACTGCAGCAGAGATGAATGTAGCCCACTAACTACTACCATAAAAAATCAGGGCGGGAGAGAGAGACAAAGAAAAAAAATCACGTTACAGATAAAAGATGTCATATGTCTTTCTACAATGAGGCAACAAATCTTGTGATGACAACATGCTGAGATTTTGAAGGTGGTGTGTGGGAGCTTCTAACAGTGGCCTTTTATGGACCACTCCAGAAACTACTTCCATGTGTCCTTGGCCAGGGGAGTGGAACCCTATTGGGAACCTGTACTATGGAGCAGCTGTAAAGTACCTACCACAGAAGTTGAATAAATGCAAAATATAAAGACTAGTTCCTCCAGCATGCCAACCTTTTGTTATCTGTTTTCACATCTCTAGGACCAGTGCCAGCTGTGACCCAAAACAGTCCCACTGCTTCCCCCGTCGTTTTCCTTTGGTGCCAAGAGTGACTGTTTCCTAGAGGTGTCAATATTCAGCTATTCTTGCTGAACCAATAAAAAGATAGGTGTGAGAGTAGCTCCTGGGAGTGTAATGGGGGAAAGTGGGAACCAGCTGGTATCTTATTTATTTTTGTATATTCAAATATATAAAAATATCTCATAGGGCCCTTTCTATGCTATGGGCGCGTATCACATAAATAAAAACAAACAGTGCAGTGTGTAATAAGGGAAAGGACTGCTCATACATGAATCAATATCCTCCAAACCTGAAGTAACTTTGAAGGGAATAGACTACCTCACTATCCCCTTGCTGGCACAACACAACAGGAAAGGCTCCCAGTCTTGCTGTGGGGCACTGACTGAGTTTAGGGCCTGAACTAGCCCAGATGAAAATCAAAATAGTTGCTAGAAGAAGCCCTATCATGTCATCTGGAGCACTGGCTGGCTGGATCATCTCAAACTCCAGTCTTTTCTGTTTGTAACTTGTCTTACAGACCCACACTGACCTGATTCTCTCCTAAGCATAGAGGAATGGAGCTGCTAGAATTTGGTAAGCAGGCTTCCTGACTGATCAGGTAGTAGATTGTTCTTCTGACTGATTGCCATTCTGAAGAGAAAGTAACTGAGGAAGAGGGAAAAGGAAAAAATCCAGAATTAGTTCAAGTGAATGAAGTTTTATCTTCAGTTTTCTGTGACTTGGGTTCTAAAGTAGTAAAGCTCAGCTTGCATATTTTCATGAATTTGGGGCTTGAGATTCCAAAGTGCTGATCTCTCTGACTCCGATCCTGCAAAAGCCTCATGTGCTGATGTATGGGACTAATCACAATCCTGAATTTTAATCACATGCTTATATGCTTTGCTGGATTGGGACCAGAGTGCTCAGCCTTTTTTCAGGATTTGGCTCTGAGACTGGAAAGGAAAAAGACAATAAAAGGTTAAAACAGAAAAGTATTATAGAAAATTAAGCAGAAACTAGGATATATTTCATTTCTAGATAGAGAAAATTAAGGAATGAAGACCCACACTTCTGTGACTCCCTCCCCCACACACTGGTTTCACCCTACTTCATGTGCTTGGTAAGCTTGGAGTGGCCATGTTGGGGTTGTGAGGAGTGCCTGTGTAATGCTGACAGACCCCGGTTGTTGGCGGACAGGATCAAATCTGGGACCTCTGGAGCTGAGTGCATGAGCCTCTACCACATGAGCTAAAAGCCAACTGGCTCTTAGCTAAGGCTGTAGAGCAGCCTCATTTAACTCTTTCTCTAAGTGGTCTTGGTGCCACTAGATGGGACTGAACACCACACCCAGGAGGTGTGTGGGTTACACTTGTACCAGCTGGAGGCTGGAAGGGACAGGAGAGTGAAGCTTCAAAATCCTTGGTCCAGATCTGAGTCTAGTATGGGGGAAGGGCTGAAGGAACTATATACATCCATCAGCAGCATAGGAAGCTGGGAGAGGTGTGAAAAAGGCCATGTATCTTGAAGATGTTCTCAGCTGAATAAGAACATCCCATGGAGACAAGGACAGCCCAAACAACTGCTCTATTATCTCAGTGGGTTTTCTCATCCTACTTCCCAACATCAGTCCTTGTGGGCTTCCCAGAGCCTGCCACACACACCGAGAGGACAAGGAGAGGAGCTCAGAGTGCCCAGGGGTGCAGGGCCCCACAGATCTCAAGTTAAATGACCACAGCATGTCCTCTTGAACCACCAGCTCCTCTGACAATGGGTTGCTGCAAAACCCTCTTACCTAGTCTTGGGAAAGCACACATGCATTTCAATCTCTTTGGCGCATAGGGGTTTAGTATATACCATTCTAGATAGTGAAACTTCCTGTAATGTTTTCAATACTGGTTCTCCAATATTACTTGTAGTGGGTGCTGTGCACTAGCCGAGATAAATAGTGAGCAACTTAGATCAATTGGAGGACAAGCAGAGTCATAGTTTGATCCCAGGTATGTGCAAAAAAAGAAGAACCTGTTGATTTTGTAAAATGCTGTGTTGTTTGCCCCTAGGGGGCAGTATTTCAAGAACCCCATGTTCAAATGACCCCAGATTTGTCTCATAAACACTACCTACCCAAATATCCCATGAGGCACAGCAAATTTCCAAACAATCTGAGTAAGTATGCAGCTTTTAGAGCACTTAGGAAAGTTTTCCTTTGAACAGAAAGCACTTCTCAGTCTTAACTTAGTAGAGCTGGACTCTGCTATAATTTCTTGTCTACGTATCTTCACTCTCTTCTGGCCAAATATTAAGAGAGGGGGTGGGAAGAAAAAGCGCCTATCTGAACATCATCATTTTGGACAACTGCACTGTTGACTTTTATATTTGAAGGAAAAACACTGATTTACGACACTCTATAGGATTTCATGCTTGTATTTATTTTTCTTTGATTTATGGATTTCTTCTAATCCAATGAGGTGAATTTGAAGTATCAGAAAGTAAGCTGCAAGTAGCTATAAGGCACCAAGGATATTTGAGGAATTAATCAAAGTGTGTGTAAAAGACAGAGCAGGATCTGAGATTTACCTTTTCTATGTTGCATTCACCCAACTGTTTACACACTATTCTCTGAGGATGTTGCTGAGTAAAATGTCCATTTCTGATTACGTTATTAATAACTGTTGCTGACAGAGTTGAAGCTCTACCAGAAATGTATCAATTCTCAAACACATACTTTAAAAAAATATTTAAACACTCTCATGTGGTCAATTAATGCCTTGTTCTAGAGTCTGAGTGCACTAGTTAATGACTGAGATTCTGAACATTAGCATTAACTGCTGTCCTAAACCATGAACATTAGCCTGCAATGCAGCAAATTGTTGACAGCTAATAACAAAGCAGCACAACCTGCTGCCTACTAACCACTGGAATCTGAAATGTTCTCTGAAGGATAATTGAGCTAATGCTATTTCTATTTTTTTAAATAGTGCAACATATTAAATCAATAAAACTGAATCTGTCAATTGGTATTGTTTTCTTGAATAATCAGAAATACTTAAGATTTTTACAATTAAAGTATTAGAACCATCCCAAATTAGTCTGAGTGTTAACATATGATCTATGAATTCCTATAGAAGTAGATTATTTTTTATGGCGTGTAAATGATCCTTTATTCCTGTGTAACAAAAGCTGCTACTTAACATGTTGCTGCATTTCTGCTTCATTTCAACTGTTGTTTCACTGCAGTATATGAATGAAATGCAGTAGTGGCTAGATACCTGCTGATGTTCTGCTATAAATTAATGTGCTCTGCAGTGCAGCTACAGAAGCCAAGGCTACATATTCAGTTAGTTGGTTTTCCAGTTGAATGTGTTTTGTTTTTACTTAAGCAAATGGAATTTGGCAATATGCTGCAGAATTGTTGTTTAAAACAGAGTTGCTACCTGTTTCATCAAATGTCCAGTCCAAATCCACTACAGAAAGATGCCACTTCATTACAAATCAGCAGCAGCTTTAGCCTAGCGGCTGTAAATGTGCAGTGAAATGGAAAACTATTCAAATATCAAATTTATTAAACTTTAAAAATGGAGCAATTTCTGTGGGGAGAGAAAAGCAGTTAGACCGTATGTATTTTTCAAAGGTAAAATGCCTTTTTCTGAAGTGTGTGGTACTGGTGCTGTCAAAATCAGGAGACTAAATTAGACAGAATGTTGTTCTGAACTGGTATAACAGTATCTACACTGCAATCCGAAAGTGCGCCTAGCTTTAATCTAGCGCCCTGTGGCACCTTATAGACTAACAGACATATTGGAGCATGAGCTTTCATGAGTGAATACCCACTTCGTCGGATGCATGTAGTGGGTATTCACCCTCGAAAGCTCATGCTCCAATATGTCTGTTAGTCTATAAGGTGCCACAGGACTCTTTGTTGCTTTTACAGATCCAGACTAACACGACTACTCCTCTGATACTAGCTTTATTCTAGTTAGTTTGAGTACCAATAGTCCACAATGAAGTCCATGTTGCCACAGCATATATGTACCCTAGCTAGCTTGATTAAAGCCTGATTGCAGTGGAGCCATATCCTAAGTTGTAATGATTTTGATTTTGTGAACATATGGTAAATACTACAGTCAGATTTGCCTTAATCAATAAAGTTCTTTCAAGAGAATGGATCTGATCAATTTTTCTGTACTTTATTTATCAATCTTTAAGAAGGATAAGGACCTGACTCGAGAGCTATAGGAATGACCCAAACCTTTTGGGTATGTCTCTACAGCACTCGGGGTGAAAATAACTTACAGGATTTACCGGTACTGCCGGAGTCCTGAGGGGGCGTGGCCTCATCCAGAAGAGGCGTGGCCTCAACCAGAAGAGGCGGGGTGGGGCCTCTCAAGATTTAAAGGCCCTGGGGCACCGGCTGTGGCTGGGAGCCCTAGGGCCTTTAAATCAACCCAGGGCTCCCAGCTGCAGAAGTGTCTGGGAGCCCCCAGGGCTCAGGGTCAAATTAAAGGGCCTGGGGCTCCGGCCGCCACAGAGCTCCGGGTCCTTTAAATCCTGGCCCCATCCCGGCTGCCGGAGCTGAGGGGAGGATTTAAAGGGCTCGGGGCTCCCCGCAGCCGCAGGAGCTCTGGGCCCTTTAAATTCCGGCCCCAGCCCAGCAGTCGGGGTCCGACATGGATTTAAAGGGCCTGGAGCTCCCGCGGCTCCGGGGAGCCCCGAGCCTTGCCGGGCTGGGGCTGGGATTTAAAGGGCCCGGAGCTCCTGCCACTGCAGGGAACTCTGAGCCCTTTAAATCCCGGCCCCAGCCTGGCCGCCGGAGCTGCGGGTGGGATTTAAAGGGCTTGGAGCTCGCTGCGGGGAGCCCAGAGCTCTTTAAATCCCCGCCGCAGAAGCCGGTGCAGGCCAGCATGGCATATTGGCTCTTGTTGGTACGCCATACAGGACCGTACCGGCTTACTTTCACCTCTGACAGCACTCTAAACTCAGGTTTGTGCTACCAGTGCCTACAGATTTGGTGTTTCCAAGGTCCTACTTGAGCATCCCTGCTGCATGGGAAATATGGGCTTCATAACCACACTGGCCCGTCCATGCTGTAGTACACATATCTGAGTCAGAACTTCAGCTTCTCTGGGCATGTACCAGAGGTACCTGCTGCCCTCACCAGCTGAAGCCACTCTGGGCCTTTTTTCAGAGTGGGTTGGGGAGAATTTGTCGATCCATCCCTGGGAGTTGACTAGAAGTGTGCTGTGTGACTTTAGCCCACGGACACACCAAGCCAAGTCATCTTGTGTCTGCACACTCCAGAGCCAACACAGATGCTGTCTTGGTGGAACAACTTCTTTACCTCATGCACTCAGTACTATTTCAGACACAGACAGAGCATCTTCAAGATGGTGGTGGATATTTTGGAGGCAGTTTTTGAACTGCTGAAGGCACCTCTCTGAGAAGGTCATTATTGTGCCGGCATCGGTCCAGCTGATGTTGCTTATGCCTGTTGTTGCCTTAGCTGCAGATTCCCCCTGTGTAGACTGGTGAGATCACATTGTCATGCAGACCTGGGATGACCAGCAGTGGGTCCAGAACCATAAAGAAACATATGTTCCTGGAGATCTGCGGTCTGCTCAGAAGTGGGTCACTGTAGTCATCTGGAAGTTGGCTACCTCAGACTACTACAGGTCCATGGCAAATAACCTTAGAGGTTGTTATGGTAGAGGTCTGTGAGACTTACATTTGCAAGATGCGTGAAAGCCTGGAATAGAACCCAGGCTCTTGTTCTAATCAGTAGACTAAAGGCAGTACATAAGAAGTGAAGAAGAGGTTGAGAAGGCATTTACCCATTGCAATTTTTTTAAATGAGTTAATTTGAGGGTGTTAAACTAGTTTTAAATTAATTCTAACAGTGGTGTTTGTAATGTGTAAGTGAAGTTATAATTATAGTACTTTAGCTTGCTGGTGCAAATGAATGGAAGTTCATACTGCAATAGGTATTGCAGTGTATAACATGCTATTATTCATATTACAAAAAGAGTTTAGTTGGGTTGGCACTATAAGTCAGCTTCCTGTGTTTTTTTGCTAGAGGCAGTATTTTGATCCGGAGTAGGATTTGATTAAGGATCTGTGTTCATATTTGTGGCCAAACTGGGGATAGTTTTCAGGTGCTGAAAGCATCCAAGCTGTTCTGAAAAGGGCTTTATGAAAAATAGTGAAACTCGCATGAGATCAATCTGTTCTTCAGGGATTTCTGCCATTTTAGGCTGAAATTCCCCCAAAACAGTTGTTCTTGTGAGTTTGGCTAAAATAGCAATAGAAAGAAAACCGTAGGCCCTTTGAGCTTTCAGACTGACCCCAAAATAATAAGGGTTGTTTTGTATCTTTTATTTTTATCCAAACATCCCCCAAAACTAAATGGTCCAAAATAGTTCAGAGTTAAGATCCTGGTTGTAATCATCTCCATATTTCAGTATTATTCAAGAGGTAGGAAGGAGGAGTGAGGGGGAGTGTTCTAACTTTCTGTTATATTTTTAACTAATCAAAAATTAGTGTTAAAGTATTGTCTTTATTATTCTACACAGGACAAAGAGGAGGAAATACAATGGCTTACAGTCCTATTCCCATTTATTGGCAGAGTATTCTGTTTTTCTTACCATTTTTATCATGAATTGAAAGCTGTCATTAAAATTCCTGTAGTAAGTTTACAGAACTTAATGATAATTGTTAGGACTGTTTGAGAAGTTGGCAATGAAAACTGAAAGCAATTGTAACTCACCTATTTTTGTGTTTTCAGTAAAAATTCAACCGTAGAACAAGATCACTCTCATCCTTAGAGAGTCTTTTAAACTTTTAAAGTGATTCATCTAAATCATGGAAAAATTCCACTGTAAATCAAGCAAAACTCAGCTGTTTAGAATGAAGTTTGCTCTGAAACTTGTAGAAATATTTTGCCTCCCCCAGCACCCCACACCATGTACTAAAAAAGTGAATACGTGGCCTCCTTGAGCTGCTTGTCCTAATTTAGGGCCCCTAAGCAATTGCTTAGTCTGTTTATGCTTAGCGCCGGTGCTGCATAAGAATCTGAAACATGAAATCAAACTTGTGGGATGTAATCCCAAGGACGGAAAAAGCAAAGAAAATATTTGTACAACACAGTCACTTAAGATTGCGTGCAGAAGTCCTGTTAATAAACTTGAGTTTTAAACACTCTGAGATTGGTGGCAGGGCATTTTGTGTGATGTGTCCTTTGGAACTTACCCACTTCTTTGTTTGCCAATACTAGCTTATTGGGCTTTCAGAATATGGAATGAGGCCCTTCTGTTTTCCCAGGTCTTTTTGTTAGAATGGATTTGCATGGGAGGTGTCTTATCTCCTAATGGATAGTTGAGGCTGCCTACTTCCTCACAACTTTTGGCTCAGTGGCTAGTGTATTTGTTTGGAATGTGGGAAACACCAATTCAAATTCCCCTTTTGCTTGATATAGAACAGGTGACTGCCCCTCTCAGGTGAATGAGCTAACTCCTGGGCTATAGAGTGATTCTCACTGCCTGGGCCAATTAACAGTTAATTGGAGTAACTTCCTCAGGAGAGTCCCACATCATATATCCCATAGCCCAGTGGTAAAAGCACTCAGCTGAGAAGTGGCAAATCCCTTCTCCATTTTATGTAGAGGGGGTGTTTGAACCTGTCTCTCCCACATTCTAGGTTAGATACCCTAACCCTTGGGCTAAAGGTTATAAGAGAACTGCTCTTCCCCTTCTTCCCCTATCTCTGGGCTGTTTTGTATGGAATTAGGTGCATAGAGGAATGTTGCACTGTGTACACCCAGAGGCAGAAACACAGGTGCCTAGGGAACTCTTACTGCAAACATTTAGGTGCTGAGTAAGTTCAAGCACCTATGAGGTTGGGTGGCAGCCAAACAGGGTTTTATAGATTGTAGTGGTGCCTAAAGCCATGAATTCAGTCTTAAGGACCTTTGCACATCAAGGCCTTTGCCCTTTAGGTCAGTGGCTGGTAACCAAGGCTATGATCCAAAGCCCATTGAAATCAATAGACAGAGTCCCATTGGTTTCACTTGGTTTGGATGAGGCCCTAAACAGGGGGTTATCTTTTTTTTTTTTTTAATGATGGTTGTTGATTATATGATATGGATTTCTTGATTAATGTAATTATGCCCAGCAGTTTGGACATTGAGTACATATTTACAAATAAGGATCTAAATAAATATGCCCTGGGAAGTGAGACTGTTCAGGAGCTGTGTGGAAAATACATCTGTATTTTATAAAGCAAAGCCTTCGGTGTTAAATCAGATTAAAACTTGACATTAGAGATGTCCTTTTTAAAAATTTGCACGTGGAAATGGTGGGGGCTTTTTAAATTTAAAGTGCATGCCCTAGTACATTTGTACATATTGTTTAAAAAAGGCTTGCTTTTCAAAATTGCTTGTAAGTGACTAAATAGAATCTTAAATCCTTGATTCAGCAATGTACTTAAGAACATACTTAACTTTAAGCACATGATTGAGCCCATCTGTGACAATTTGAAAGAATCTTTCCATGTACAACTTATGAATTCCAGTCTGATTTTTATGTACTGTATCTTTGTTTTTATGGCTGTCCTTTACTGTACTAGTACATCATACCACTTGTACTGAGGAGGAGGAGAGGGGCACTGGTGGGCCTGGCTTTGAATACGACGATCATTAAAGGTTATTAACATCTGAAGATCTAACCTTTAATGGAACAGGAAGTAATTGCAACCTAGCTGGCTCTGATTCTGACCACCTTGCATAAAGAGAGCTAGGATTTGGAACACTAGATGCTCTCCAAAAGTAGAGCAAGGAATCACAGAGACTCAGTGGGTCAGGTGGGGAGACCAGGGAGCATTGGGCAGGAGAGGAGGAAACTTTCATAGCACAGGGGTTTAGTTTTTAACTGAGGGACTAGCTGAAGACTAGCTGAAGAGGAAGGAAATTCTCTTTCCCCCTACCCAGTTCCCCTGCAGAGAGACTTCATAATTCAGAGAAGAAACCATGTACAAGAGTGGGGGTTGAGGACTCTGATCGAAGACCAAAGTATGCTTGAATGTTGAGGAAACTGAGGCAGGGGAATGTATTTAGATGTTATTGTTTTGTCTAGATCTGTATATTTTTTGTGCTAACAAGTGATTGTTTTTAGAACCCTTACAAAGTCTCTGTATTTACATCAACTAGAAGTGAACTATAAACCCAGAGTACCCACAAGGTGGGAGCACTTGGAAAGGTTGTGCTTAAGCTACTGGAGCATCTTGGGAGGTTGGGGGGTCCTGCAGGAGTCTAGGGAAACTGGGCCACAGGGTCCCATTTCCATGAAGGGGTAATATACAGCTTGTGCTCAGGAAGTGTGACAGAGAAGCTAAGGAAAAAGAGTTCTGTAGGCTATTCAGGCCCAGGGAAGCTTAAGGGCACATGGTTGTAACATGGCAACCAGGTGAGAGAATTCCTTCAGCCATACAATCACGGTTGTATGTCACTGTCCCTATTCAACCAAGTCCTTGAGCATTTGTTCCAGTACTAATGACTTCATGGGGATTTAAGCACATGATTTCTTTTCTAAACCAGGGACTAATACTCCAAAAGAATTTGAGACCAATAAAAACACTGTAAAACTACCTCTCAGGGCAGAATAATGCTGTGCCAGTCACTGTCTAATGTACTGAAACTTAACATCTTGCATGAGACTTAGTTCTTAGTCTAATTGTGAATTCTTTGTTTTTGGTAGACTAGGGAAGGCAACCTGGTACAGATCTTTTGTATTACAACTTTCCAGCTATCTCTGTTGGAATATATCTGTGGTGTTCCAGAACATGTAGTTAGTCAGAACTGAATAAATTGGCCTTTTCAGCAGAGAAAGAAAGAACTTGGGACATGTTCTTTGAATTTTGGAAGGCTCAGTTGGATAAGCAGGTGACTGGCTGAAAGCTGACAAATTGATGACAGAGGAGATATGAGGGGAGTCGTTGCTAGATGTAGGATGCAAAAGATTTAGTCATGACAGTAATTCATGGTCCTCCCCCACCCCTTAGTTTAATTCCCCCTCCCTATTTTCCCGTTTTTAACTGACTGAGGTCATTTTTATGACAGAAATATGTATCTTCTACCATTATATCCAACAAAAAATTCCATTTTCTCACGTCTTCCTTCTCTTTCTCAGCCTATACACCAATTCTTAACTGATGGCACACCATAAAACGTCTGAAATCCCTTTATGTACTTGTAAAAACTTTCTTCATTTCTTTCATTTATGTGTGATACATGAAAATGCACAACAAAAAGGGAAAAGCAAACACTTGTTTCGGAGGCAATATCCAACTATCCTTGAATAAAGTGGAGAATTTTTATTTAATTCACAGTGGTGTATTACCTAAAAACAGCAACTGAGATCAGGGCCCACTGTCTTAGACACCATAGAGATACATGGTAAGAAAGTAACTGCTCCAAAGAGACTTCAATTTAAATAGAAAAGATTGGAGAAAAGTATTATCTGTATTTTTTAGCTGGAGAACTGAGGCACAAAAAGGTGTCCACACTGTGGTTACACCAGCCTTGACCACAAGGCCACCCATAATTTCTTCAGTTGGTATACTGTTTGTCTAGTTTTGTACAATTCCATAGTACCATAGGGGCTGGAGCACATGACTTATGAGGAGAGGCTGAGGGAACTGGGATTGTTTAGTCTGCAGAAGAGAAGAATGAGGGGGGATTTGATAGCTGCTTTCAACTACCTGAAAGGGGGTCTCAAAGAGGATGGATCTAGACTGTTCTCAGTGGTAGAAGATGACAGAACAAGGAGTAATGGTCTCAAGTTGCAGAGGGGGAGGTTTAGGTTGGACATTAGGAAAAACTTTTTCACTAGTCGGGTGGTGAAGAACTGGAATGGGTTACCTAGGGAGGTGGTGGAATCTCCTTCCTTAGAGGTTTTTAAGGTCAGGCTTGACAAAGCCCTGGCTGGGGTGATTTAGTTGGGTTTGATCCTGCTTTGAGCAGGGGGTTGAACTAGATGACCTTCTGAGGTCCCTTCCAACCCTGAGATTCTATGATTCTATGATACCAAGTTAACACATTCCATGTGATCCTTTCAATATTTGTTTCTAGGTGAGAATTGTTTTTTTCAGGAATTTTTAGTCTAAAAAAGATTATGAATGAAGAAATGATTTTGTACTTAAATACACATTTTACCTACAGTATTTGGAGATAATACACAATAATTTTCTCACTTTCTCAGTGTTATGAGTGTTCTCTAATATGTTTTCCAACATATTCTCATTGTTTCCTTATTGTTTTATGTTACATCAATAATTGCATTATAAGTACAAGTAACCATGTTTTTTAGTTGTGTGGTGGAAATGACCCAACTGCCTTAGTTCTAAGTATTGATAAATACATATAATAGGAACAAAAATGTGAGTTTTGAGTAGTGGGGGGATTTAAAGTAATTGGTTCACAAAGATTGCTTGTAAAGTTACCAATGCCTGCTTTCTATTTCTTGAAATCCAAACCATAAAATATTCCCATGGCATTAAAAGTTTGTCGCACAGGGGGTGTCAGGAGACCATTCTTGCATGCCCAGTGAGGTTTTTAATTCCCCCCCCCGCCCAACTGTTAGGAAAGTCTGAACAGATATGGATTGTTATGGAATCTCTTAAATCTACATATCCTTTTTTTCAGAAAGGTCAATTAATTCTTCCAGAGTTTTAGCCAGTTGGATATATCTTGTAGCTTCGGAAGTAGGCCTACCAAATGGAGGTTTCTAACTCAGGAAATAACTAAAAAAGTCTGCCATCTTTTCAATATATAGAAATGAGTCATCCCTGATGCTTTATGCCCTGAGAAATTGAATGAATACAAAGATTTGGGTTTTTTTATAGGTTCTAGGATGATGTGGTATGAAACTCTGGGTCCCCAGTTAGTGGGATTTTCCCATTGACTTCAGTTGAGCTGGGATTTCACCCTTGAAACAGAAAGAGGAGATGAATCAATATATTCATCTGTAACATTTTAGTTCTACCTAGGGCAGATGAGGGTAAATTGTTCCATTCTTTTGTAATTTCTCCTATATATGTCCCCTTGTATTTTCTCCACTGACTTTCTCCAAAGTAATGAACAACAGAATCAATTTATTTTCTCTAGCCCTCCCACATCCACCTAGGTCTCTTCGGGTTACCTCTTGCACCACCTGGTTTGAGTGTGCCCTACGAGAGCATGCTAGAACCATTAAGGGTTGTAAGTGAATGGCTGGCTAGGCAAATGGTGTAGGATGTAGAGTTTTAGTTTAGGGGAACATTGGTTCACCTTCTATGAGGAAAGGGGGCTGTATAGCTTGGATGACCTCTCCTCAGCAGAAGGGGAACCAGTCTCCTCCAGAATAGGCTGGCTAGAGTTGTCAGAAGGGCGTTAAACTAATAGCAAAAAGGGAAGGTAAAAAGAGGGACGATGTGAGCACTCAGCACAAAACTAAGATGTTGAGAATAGAATTAATCAAGAAAACAAGACATGAAGAGAAGAATCCTTGAATTGCTTACACATTAATGCTAGAAGCCTGGGTAACAAACAAGAGGAATTAGAATTGCTCATTTATTAGCATAAATTTGATTTAGTTGATATTATTGAAACCTCGTGGGATGATTTACATCCCCTGGCCTATTATACCTGCCACCCATGATTATAGATGACAATTTCCTAATTCAAAATATGCTGCAGATAATATGGGATTATTCTATATTAGATCTTGATAAAGAGGAACTGATCACAGAACTAAAACTAATACAGTGATGCAAGTGATCATAACTTGTTCACATTTATAATGTGCAGGCAAAATAAAGTCCAGACCAGTAATATATATTTAGTGTTCTAACAAGGCCAATTTCACAAAGCTGAAAACAATTATGAGCCAGATCAACTGCAATTTAATCAGAAGAAAGTGAATGATAATTAGGAATAATTGAAGGATGCCTTACTAGAATCCCAAAAAGCTAATCAGATATATATAAAACAAATGGAAGAAAGGGAAAGTTGATGATAATGAATATGTTAGAAAGTATAGAAAATTGATAAGGGAAGCAAAGGATACAAGGAGAAATCTTTGGCCAGCAGAGCTAAGGATAAGGAGTTTTAAAAATATATTTGAAAACAAAGCATCCTGATGATGGTATCCATTACTAGATGGAATGGTTGAATTATCAATAATGCAGAAAAGGCAGAAGTGTTCAGTATTTCTGTGGAAAAGCAGATGACACAGTCTCATCACATGGTGATGATAACTCTTTCCACTCCACTTGTATTGCTGGAGGATTTTAAACAGAAGCTATTAAAGTTAGACTCGAGAGCTGACTGAGGAGCTTGCTGGACTGTTAATGTTAATTTTCCATAAATCTTGGAGCACTGGGAAAGTTCTAGATAACTGGAAGAAAACTAATGTGCCAATTTTTAAAAAGAGTAGACGGGATGACCCAGCGAATTATAGGCTTGTTGGCCTGACATCAATCCCAGGCAAGATAATGGAGTGGCTAATACAGGACTTGATTAATAAAGAATTAAAGACATAATGTAATTTAATGCAAATCAACATGGGTTTGTGAGAAATAGTTTGATGGGATCTAACTTTTTTTTTTTAATGAAATCACAGGCTTGGTTGATACAGGTAATAGTGATAATGTAATATAATTCTGAAATGTGTTTGACTTGGTAACATAAGACACTTTGCTTTAAAAAAGGCTAGAATTAACAAGGCACACATTAAATGGATTAAAAACTGGCTAACTGATAGGCTTCAAAATGTAGTTGTAAAGTTGACTGGATCTGGTTCCAGTGGGGTCCAACACGGATTGTTTCTTGGTCCTACACTATTTAATATTTTTATCAATGGCCTGAAAGAAAACATAAAATCATCACATAAAGTTTTCAGATGACATAACAATTTGGGGAATGATAAATAATGAAAAGGACAGGCCACTGACTCAGATTGGTTTAGATTGCTTGCTAAACTGGGCAGAAGCAATTTTGATATAGATAAACTATAATTCTGGGAACAAAGAATGTAGGTCATATTTACAGGGTGGGATAATCTATCCTGTCAAATAGTGAATCTGAAAAAGATTTGGGAATCATGCTCAATATAAGCTTCCAGTGTGACTCTGTGGCCAAAAGAGCTAGTGAGATCCTTGGATGAATAAACAGGGGAATCTTGAGTATTAGAGAGGTTATTTTATCTCTGTATCTGACACTGGTGTGACCACTGCTGGAATACTGTGTCCAATTCTGGTGTCCACAATTCAAAAGGATGTTGATAAATTGGAGAAGGTTCAGAGAAGAGCCATGAGAATAATTAAAGAATTGAAAAATATGCCTTACAGTGATAGACTCAAGGAGCTCCAGCTTTTTAGCTTAACGAAGAGAAGACTAAGGGGTGACTTGATTACACTCTATAAGGACCTACATGGGGAACAAATATTTAATAATGGACTTTTCAACCTACCAGAGACAGGTATAACACAATCCAGTGTCTGGATGTTGAAGCTGGAAATGAGGTATCATATTTAATGGTGAGAGGAATTATTGGAACAATTTACCGAGGGTCATGGTGGATTCTGCATCACTGACAATTTTTAAATCAGGATTAGATGTTCTTCTAAAAGATCTGCTGCAGGAATTATTGTGAGGAAGTTCTATGGCCTGTGTTATTCAGGGAGGTCCAACTAGATGATCCCAGTGGCCTTAGAATCTGTGAAAGGCTATGTCTGTGGGGTAGCTGGGAGGTGTGCTTCCCAGCACGGGTAGACAGATTCGCACTAGCTCACCTTGAGCCAGCACACTAAAAATAACAGTGTGGATACTGCAGCACTGGAGGTAGCTTGGGTTAGCCACCCAAGCTTGAACCCAGAGGGTTGGGCAGGCTTTGACTTGGGCAGCTACCCGAGCAACTGCCACAACATCTACACCATTGTTTTTAGCACAGTAACTCAAGCAGAGCAAATGCAAGTCTGTCTACCTATGCTGGGAAGCACACCTCACGACTTCAGTGTAGACATACTCTTAGGCTACTTGCTCTGGCATTTTGTCTTAATGACCTTTGAGCAAGCTGTTAAATGCTTATAAGAAAGGGCCTCCTCCCTATGTGAGTAGTTTTTGCTACCCAGTGAGATGCTTAGGGTAAAATATCTGTTTCCATTGATGGTTCAGAAATACCACACTAGTGACATGTATGTACAGTATCAAGAGCAACCCCCACATCCATCACAGTAGGCTAAAAACTATCCATTGAAACTGAAAGACCCTGAGCAATCATACAGTGCCCAAACATAGCAGGAATATAGTCAGTTGTATGGTGCTTGGGATATGCACAAGCCTGCGTGTGTTCACTAGAGAAGAAGTTGCAACTTTCTGCAGGAAGCAGACATTTTGTGGAAAATTGCTTTTGACTAAACATTCTCCCTAAGATGTCTACTTCCTGCAGAAAATTGCAGCCTCTTGTCAAACTCAACACCCACACACTAATGAACATCTGCAGCAGCATATAACTGACTTTCTTCCTGCTGTTGGTGTCACTAGGCATAAATCTAGGTAACTCGGGAGGATGGAAGACCACGAGTGTCGATGAAGTCTTCTTGCTCTAGGCCTATGTGAACCAAAGTACCTCCATGTTAAGCGCTTCTGTTAGCCTTACTAAACTTTTGTAACCTCCTGTGCTATGTGCTGACTGCTAGCAGCTGCAAGGCCGGTTAGCACTAGATGCAGCCAATACTAGATAAAATAGGCAGAAAGCAAATGCTGTAATCAAGGTTATATGCATGAGAAAGTAGCCCACACAGTGGGAAAGTACAGAAAGAGAAAAACAAAGGGGGTATAAATACTGGGACCCCGCCTGCGTGTGGGTGTGCAGGATTTGAGATTGCTATTTCTCCCTTGCACCTTATTTGAGCTCAAATAAACTTGTGTTAGCTTCTCCACCCTGGTGTGTTTATTGGCGCGACGCACACCGGGCAACGAACCCCGCTGTTGCCCCCCCTCGGGCACTCTGTGCCGGCAACACTGCTGCATTTGGGCATTGTATGATTGCTTAGGGTCTTTCTGGTGAACTTGTGTGGTTTATATACCCAGGTAAGGCCTTTTTTTTTTTAATTTAAATTTAAAAAAAATGTTTTTGTATTGTACCTTTAAGAATAAAGTGGCTGTCTTAACCCACCTGCAAGACTCCCTGGGGCATAGATATAAACAGGTGCTATTCTGGAATAGAAAACACAGCGTGGTCTCCTGCAGACTTGATTTTACTACTTTCCTGTGGTTGATTTCCTTATATTAAACAAAAGTAATTAAGACTGAAAGTATACTGTTGTTTGGTGTGGGCCAGATCCAAAGCACAGTACTGACAATCCAAAGTCAGTAGAAAGGCTCCCTTTGGCTTTGGATCAGTCTTGCTATATATAAACATAATAGGCCCTATGTCCTCTAACTAGTGAATTACTCTTGTGGGGTCAGAAGAGGGACTTGTGAATTCCTGCTTTGTTTCTGTAGTCTAGGAGGAAATTGGGAGGGCAGTGAAGAAACCCTTGGGAAATGGCTAAAGAAAAAAGAAATAATGTTTTTTACTTATTTATGTACAGTAGAAATTGTATTTATATTCTTATACAGTTCTGCAGAGCAAGGGAAGGACGAGTAAGCTCCTTCAGTTGAATAAATCAAGGAGGGGGGTTAAAGTGCAGAATGCTGGAAGCAGGAGGAAGTTTGGAATTGAACAGTAAACATCTCACAGAGGAGGAGCAGGTGGAGAAGTGGGAACCAGATGATTTTGAAATAAGAAGCTCAGATGGTATTATTAGAAATGAGAGGAAATGCAGACAATGGTAGAACTTTAAACATGCTGAAGACAAGCACAGATATTTTTCCTAAGTATGCTATTTTGGCGGGGGAGGGGAAAGATTTTGCAAATGAAATGCTCCAGGGCTTAGACTTCACTTTATTTATTTATTTGAAATATAGAGGTAAAAAAGACAGACAAAACAATCTTCAGTTGAAATACTGCAGCCAAGAATAGCTTAAAAATCTCTCCCCTGTATTACTGAAGTACAAACTACAGGAAATAAAATAATATCCTTAATCTTAAACAATGTCAATATATTTCTTTAAAAAAAAATTGAAATAACAAAAGCAAAAAGCTGAATCCCAGCTGCTGGATTCACCAGATGGATTCCCCTCATTTTGATAGCCATTCTGCTTACCTTTCTGGAAGCTTCTGCCCTCCCAAAATATGTATTTGGAATCCCCTCCCAAAATATGTATTTGGAATCATAGTCTGGAACTATCATCACTTTCAGGGTTAGAATGGGTACTGCAGGTTTGCATATGATAGATACAATACATACTGAGCATATTTAACAATAACCATTTTGTGCTGCACATGTTGATAGGAATTAAAATGGTCAGATATAAAGTTGAAAATAAAGATGGGGACTCAGAAGTGTGCAGCTATCAGGCAGCAGTGCAGGGTATGATTAATATAAGAAATGTATCTGAACTGCTGTAGAGTTGATCAGAAACATATTAAAGGAACATTTTTAAAACACACCAGATATACACTAGACATTTTCACCTCTCTGGATAATCTGTAATACCATAATCAGTTTGGGTCCTGAGCCCACAGACTGACAGCACCTGCTATGTGTTGGGAAAAGTGAAGGTCTTGTGGCACTTTCAAGTGACTTACTGCTGTTCAGCATGATGTCGACAGCTTTGGAGGGACTCAGAACCAGTTATTCATTTTTAAAGCAACCATATTTGGATCCACAGCAGATTGTTTACAGAACGCTATGGCATGGACTGAAATACTACAAACTTCAAGATTGCCCAACCAATTGAAAGCAGTAACCTGCTGAGTAAGAAGGTAGTTCTATCTCCACAAACAACTCATTCCCGGGTATTTCCTGATACAATGCTCTTGTGTGCCATTGGTAGAGTGTGTTCCCATGTACTGGCAACTGGACTGAAATGACCAAATTGATCTGACATTCTAATAGGGCACTGAGCAGGCAACAGCTAGTAACAACTTTTAGTCATTACTCACCCAATCCAGATTAGAATAAAGGTGGACACCCATACCCCTGAAAAAAGCCCAAGTGAAGTAAACCTAGATTCATCCCTGATTAAGGTTCAGTTTTGAGTCTGCAATCTCATTAGTAAGACAAATCCTTATTCTGGGAAAGTCTAGCTTTCTGACCCTCAAGTTTGGAGTGTTTGAATCAAGAGTTTTGGTACTGTCCATGAGAAGAAAGATGAGTCCTCATTCTGATCTCAAGCACAGTGCCTTGAAGAAAACTTGAATGGTGCTTACCTGTCTTATTCTTGACTCAAACTTACATTTCTCTCATTACAATAAGTTAGGGTAACCACATGTCCTGATTTTATAGGTACAGTCCTGATATTCAGGGTTTTGTCTTACATAGGCACCTATTACCCGCCACCCCACCCCCTATCCTGATTTTTCACACTTCCTAGCTGGTCACCCTACAGTAAGTTTTGTTTTTGTTTTGGGGTTTTGTTTTATTTTTAAATAAGTGCTTTGTTCTATTTTGTGGAAAAAATGCAATTGCATTGTCTCCTTTGCTTTTCATTTATAGAATTGTAGGATTGGAAGGAACCTTGAGAGGTCATCTAGTCCAGTCCACTGCATTCATGGCAGGACTAAGTATTATCTAGACCAGTGGTTCTCAAAGCCGGTCCGCCACTTGTTCAGGGAAAGCCCCTGGAGGGCTGGGCCAGTTTGTTTACCTGCCACGTCCGCAGGTTTGGCCGATCGCGGCTCCCACTGGCCGCAGTTCGCCGCTCCAAGCCAATGGGGGCTGCAGTAAGTGGCATGGGCCGAGGGATGTGCTGGCCACCCTTCCTGCAGCCCCCATTGGCCTGGAGCAGTGAACCATGGCCAGTGGGAGTCGCGATTGGCCGAACCTGCGGAACCATCCTGGCCCACCAGGGGCTTTCCCTGAACAAGCAGAGGACCAGCTTTGAGAACCACTGCTCTAGACCAACCTTGACAGGTGTTTGTCTTAAAATCTCCAATGATGGAGGTTCCACAAACTCCCTAGGCAATTTGTTCCGGTGCTTAACTACTCTGACATTTAGGAAGTTTTTCCTAATGTCCAACCTAAACCGCCCTTGCTGCAATTTAAGCCCATTACTTCTTGTCCTATCATCAGAGGTTAAAGAGAACAATTTTTCCTCCCTCCTTTTATACTCCAGTTGAGGCCATATCAGCATAGAATAGTGTGGAAGAACTACTTCTTGCGTCTTGCTTACAGCACACCTGCTAATACATCCCAGAATGATGTTTGCTTTTTTTCCCCCCTCTCAACAGTGTCACATTTAATCTAGCTATTTGTTCCTCTTTCTCTGCTACTGCTTTTTTGCCATTTGATACCTGTTCTCTGGTCACCTGCACCTGCTGCTTAAACATTCTGATGGCTTGCTCCTGGCCACCTCCTTTGCTGCTGTCAGCCAATCAAATACAGAAGTTTGGTTTGCGAACATTCATTTGAATTCAGAGTGGATGCTCAGTATAGTCATGGCCTTTATTCAATATTTACACAAGCAGGCTTTTGTTCACACAAATATTTGGTAAACAGCTGGGTTTTATTCATACAAATCCCACTCATATTTGCACTAGTGGTTCAAGTACATTGAAGATAGGTGGGAAAGCACTAGTTACACAAGCTAAGTTCTGCTTTTTGCAGAGGAGGGAAAGCTGCACTCCCATTTACTTGCAGGTGAAAACAGGTACTTGTATATAGTAAAAACATTCAGTGCTTTCTGATGTTTAGTCTTTGTTTAAAAGTATCATCCAATAGAAGGGCATGAACAATACTATGTCTGGCATGAGCAAGACCACACCATGTATAAAAAACCTGGAATGTTTGAAAACAATCCTTAAACTGATTTTTTTCCAGATTATTTGGCGAATGCCATTGTATTTGCAAAAATCATGACCAGTTTTGCAAATGAATCTTGAACAGAATAAAGGGCAACAAATAGCTCAACCAATTGCAACGAACAGCCCACAAGAAAAAGTTGGAACCAAGGGGGAGAGAGAGAGAATGCTTTGTTACCTGCCAAGTCTCTGCACACCACCAGTGAGTGCTCTGGTCAGACCACAACAGCTTGACAACTACTGCTCCATTTGATGCATGTGAACTCCATTTCAATCAACAGAAGCCAAGGAAACCCATTTGTCTTTCAGTTATGAGTATTTCTTACCTCATTTATTTGTGAGCATAATATTTGAAGTTAATTCAAAACACTGCAAAATATATTAAGAGGGGAATTTTTTCCAATTTTTTTTCTGTAAAAGTGTCACGTATTTACTTTGTTTATACATTCTTGCAGTCCGCACTTCACTTCTGCATTAGTTACTCATTAATTTTAGTGGTACAAGTATGGAAAAAACAATAGCAATGCATTAAGGTATTAACCTTTCAGCAAATATATCTGTTTGCATCTTACCAGAGTTGAATTTTTTTTCTCTATTTCTAATATGAATGCATGCTCCTATTAATGGGATGAGGTATTTCAATTTAAGTTGAGAGATAGAAAAGAGATACTATTTTATTTTATCTTTCCGCGCTTAATTATTCAATAGGAGGTGGAACAATTGGTTTTGTTTGCTACATTTTCAAAGCACTGCATGGGGGAATGCATATAAAGTGTGTGCCACCCCATGCATTTTATTGGAAAGTTAGCTTTTAGCTGACTATTTTGTATACCCAAATATCTCAAGGGACAAATGCAGTAGATTAGAAGACAATGTAGGCAGCATCCAGAAGGCTGTGTATCCCTTAGACTTGCAGGGTGACTCAAGGTGAGTCTGAGATTGCCATTACTGCAAAGCTCAACTGGTTTATTACAGAGAAGAAAAGTCTATCAAAGAGGAAGATCTTTAATAATGCTCTTCAGCATTGACAAATTAAACATGCAAATACAAAAACAATCTCATATTACTTTACCTACTGTAAATTTTGAAATTGTCTTCATGGATCAGTAGGTTATTTAATGGCCTTTCACCCCTGAGGCCACACTTCAAATTAAAACCGTGTGAGCTTTGAGAAATAACCACTTTCAAATTATGTTCTGAATTTTTATTAAGGCTGTATGAACTTGGAGATCTCCCACTATGAACTCAGCAAGCTTGCAAAATACTTAGACAAGCCAACAAAGTTTACAAATAGAAGGTCATTTCCCCCCATTAATGTGGTTTATTCCCCTTGGAAAAATAAGTTTCTCCAAATAGTTCCAGATGAGAAACCTTCCATATGAACTTGTATTAGGGAAAATTAGAACATTCTTCTGTTTATTAAACATAATATAACCAGTGATCTAATAGTATTTTTGAAAATGAAGGTCTTATCCCAGTAAACAACATGAAAGACAGACAAAGAGTTTCTGATAATGGAAACACTTCAGTTGCTTTGTAGAATAATGCTGCCATGTGAGAATGCATACAAATAAGTAAAATCAATAATAGTTCTTTTAGATCTCTACAAAATTCACCACTTTTAAAAAGCAGAATTTCAAACATGCAGGGTTTTATTCAGATAATTTTTCACAACTTCAGGTGTTGCTAGACAAAACAGGTATTTTCCCATCAAAACACGTGTGTGTGTGTGTGTGTGTGTGTGTGTGTGTGTGTGTGTGTGTGTGTGTGTGTGAGAGAGAGAGTTATAATACACCTCTACCCCGATATAACACGAATTTGGATATAATGCGGTAAAGCAGTGCTCCGGGGGGGCCTGTGCACTCCGGCGAATTAAAGCAAGTTCAATATAACGCGGTAAGATTTTTTTGGCTCCTGAGGACAGCGTTATATCGGGGTAGAGGTGCATTGCCTGTTTTCAGTATAAAAATCATATTTGTTAAAAACTGGGAACCTTTTGCTTGAAAAATCTGCATGCTTACTGTGTACGGCAAGGAGTGCACTCCAGTTTCTAGTTCAATATTGTTTATTTAGTGTGGTCTATATTGTAGCATTTTGCTACAGCCCTGAATTAGGGGTGGGGTGGTACAGAGCTGCACTTTCCCAGGAGCAGCATCAGGAGGGATCCTGCCTTGCAGAAGAAAATGCATGCTGGAGATCCCTCATAGCACTGTGGAAATCAATCTGTGGTAACCCTTTATATGGTGCACCCTACTGCCTTCTGCAGCTGGCCAATTCAGGGAGAGGGGTGTCATGGCCTCCTGTTCCCCCAGCAAGTTATTCCTAAGAGGGAGGACTGAGTTCTAGACTCTGTACTCTCCTGAGTGCAGAGCAGTTCTGGCTGGCCCTAGTGAAGGTGGAGACAGAATCTGGCACCGTGTATTAAAAGTAAAGCAATAGAGCTTTTTTATTTTTCTATTAATGACCCCAGACCTAACGTTTTTGCTTTTATTTAGCTCCAGCCCCAACAAAGGGTTCCTCCAAACCTTACCAATGGATAAATCCTGGTCATAGATTCATAGATTGTAGGACTGGAAGGGACCTCGAGAGGTCATCGAGTCCAGTCTGCTGCCCCCATGGCAGGACCAAATACTGTCTATAACCATCCTGGATAGACATTTATCTAACCTACTCTTGAATCTCCATCTCTGGAGATATTTCACAACCTCCCTGGGCAATTTATTCCAGTGTTTAACCACCCTGACAGTTAGGAACCTCCCTTGCTGCAGTTTAAGCCCATTGCTTCTTGTTCTATCCTTAGAGGCTAAGGTGAACAAGTTTTCTCCCTCCTCCTTATGACACCCTTTTAGATACCTGAAAACTGCTAGCATGTCCCCTCTCAGTCTTCTCTTTTCTAAACTAAACAAATCCAATTATTTCAGCCTTCCTTCATAGGTCATTTTCTCAAGACCTTTAATCATTCTTGTTGCTCTTCTCTGGACCCTCTCCAATTTCTCCACATCTTTCCTGAAATGCGGTGCCCAGAACTGGACACAATACTCCAGTTGAGGCCTAACCAGCGCAGAGTAGAGCAGAAGAATGACTTCTCGTGTCTTGCTCACAACACACCTGTTAATGCATCCCAGAATCATGTTTGCTTTTTTTGCAACAGCATCACACTGTTGACTCATATTTAGCCTGTGGTCCACTATAACCGCTAGATCCCTTTCTGCCGTACTCCTTCCTAGACAATCTCTTCCCATTCTGTATTTGTGAAACTGATTGTTCCTTCCTAAGTGGAGCACTTTGCATTTGTCTTTATTAAACTTCATCCTGTTTACCTCAGACCATTTCTCCAATTTGTCCAGATGATTTTGAATTATGACCCTATCCTCCAAAGCAGTTGCAATCCTTCCCAGTTTGATATCATCTACAAACTTAATAAGCATACTTTCTGTGCAAATATCTAAAATGTTGATGAAGATATGGAACACAGCCGGTCCCAGAACAGACCCCTGCGGATGCCCCCTTGTTATACCTTTCCAGCAGGATTGGGAACCATTAATAACTACTCTTTGAGAATGGTTATCCAGCCAGTTAGGCACCCACCTTATAGTAGTCCCATCTAAGTTGTATTTGCCTAGTTTATTGATAAGGATATCATGCGAGACCATATCAAATGCCTTACTAAAGTCTAGGTATACCACATCCACCCCTTCTCCCTTATCCACAAGACTCATTATCCTATCAAAGAAAGCTATCAGATTGGTTTGACGTGATTTGTTCTTTACAAATCCATGCTGGCTATTCCCTATCACCTTACCACCTTCCAAGTGTTTGCAGATGATTTCCTTAATTACTTGCTCCATTATCTTCCCTGGCACAGAAGTTAAACTAACTGGTCTGTAGTTTCCTGAGTTGTTTTTATTTCTCTTTTTATAGATGGACACTATATTTGCCCTTTTCCAGTCTTCTGGAATCTCTCCCATCTCCCATGATTTCCCAAAGATAATAGCTAGAGGCTCAGATACCTCCTCTATTAGCTCCTTGAGTATTCTAGGATGCATTTCATCAGGCCCTGGTGACTTGTGGGCATCTAACTTTTCTAAGTGATTTTTAACTTGTTCTTTTTTTAAATTTTATCTTCTAAACCTACCCCTTTCCCATTACCATTCACTGTTAGGCATTCCTTCAGACTTCTCGGTGAAGACCGAAACAAAGAAGTCATTAAGCATCTCTGCCATTTCCAAGTTTCCTGTTACTGTTTCTCCCTCCTCACTGAGCAGTGGGCCTACCCTGTCCTTGGTCTTCCTCTTGCTTCTAATGTATTGATTTAAAAGTCTTCTTGTTTCTCTGTAGCTAGTTTGAACTCATTTTGTGCCTTTGCCTTATTAATCTTGCCCCTGCATTCCTGTGTTGTTTGCCTATATTCATCCTTTGTAATCTGTCCTAGTTTCCATTTTTTATATGACTCCTTTTTATTTTTTAGAACATGCAAGATCTCGTGGTTAAGCCAAGGTGGTCTTTTGCCACATTTTCTATCTTTCCTACCCAGCGGAATAGCTTGCTTTTGGGCCCTTACTAGTGTCCCCTTGAAAACCTGCCAACTCTCCTCAGTTGTTTTTCCCCTCAGTTTTGATTCCCATGGGACCTTACCTATCAGCTCTCTGAGCTTTCTAAAATCTGCCTTCCTGAAATCCATTGTCTCTATTTTGCAGTACTCCCTTCTACCCTTCCTTAGAATTGTGAACTCTATGATTTCATGATCACTTTCACCCAAGCTGCCTTCTACTTCTACAAAGAAGAGAATTGTAGATTAAAAAGGAATTTGGGGGTCCACAAAACTGCCTCTTTTGACATTTCAAAAAATTTGGTTTTTCACCAGTTGTTAAAATGCACTTGTGTTCCTTTTTTAATAGCTCTGAGCTCTCCATTTTTTGGTTATCTGTTTTTGCTCTTTGTAATCCTAAACCCTTCTCCTGTGGCTTTGTATTTAGACAACACCCTGCTTCACATGTCTGGCTTTTAGTGGCTGCGAAAGTTAAACATCTGTGAATTATTGTGGAAGCTGAAAATATCACCTTCAGCTCCTACCAATTTAGGGAGCAATAATATCCCAGCTGCTTTCAAGCCTAGGTTTCCTATGTGGTAATATGTGAGTTGCTGGATAGATTATGACTAAAAAACTGTAACAGTGATTTGAAGTTGTGCATCTTCACTTGTCTTTCTCCAACAACATAGTTAAAAAATAACAAACAGCAGTAACAACAACAAAGACACATTGATATTAAAGTACCCATCAGGACATGCTAACAAACCAGGGTGAAGTTGCAGATAGTGTTATCTGAGCCTATCCAGGGATCTATCTGGGTTCCCCAAAAGAGCATTAATTGCTAATGGACACCTGGGAGATTAAAGACTAGAATATTTTGCTGCAGGCTAGGGGTGATCTGATCCCTTAATCCAGCCACAGTTTATATGTGAATGTTATTCTAATTGCACATGTAAATTTTATCTTGGTGATATTAATTTTGTGTTGTTTTTTTCGTTATTCTTGGCTTTGACTTTCACTTTGATAAAAATATAAACATAAAGGACATTTCCAATTTAGAGTGGTTTGATCATGAAAGGCTCAAGCACAATAGAAAGGTTCTGGTCAAATATGTGTAAGTACTGTAGCAACTTCAATCTGCCCTGTGGATATAGGTAGAGATGACATTAGCCTCCTATATTCTCATTCACTTTGACTTCCAAAGTGCTGAATTTAAGCACTTAAAATTTACAAGCATAATTCAAGGAGAACTTTTAGCAAATGTGATTTTCATTGCCCCATTTTCTTTGGAAAAACTCAAGACTGAAATATTAACACCGATGAAGTAATGGAACAGATAGTCATGATGGGAAATCTTATTAGTAAACAAGAGCTGCATCTGAAAAAAAATTGTCATTAAAAGCTATGTAGTAGTTAATTGAGTTTGATATGAAATGTAGTGCCGGAAAGTTAATGACTAATGCAGCTATTTCACAGAGCTTGGTTACTGCAGGCTCCATAATGATCTCCTTTGCTTCATAGCAACAGTGAAATTAACCTCTCTTTTGTCCTGCAGGTGTTGTGTTCTGATAATGCATATCCTTTACAAGTATGGGCAAATTATTTGCTTTGCATACAAATTGGACATAAAGCTGAATCAATATTAAAATAATGAACACTTTCTTGATATTTTTATTCAAGAAGTGCACACCATGGGTCAGAATCCTGTAAACCAATTTCTAGAAGGTGACATTAAAGCAAACTGAGAAAAGATTGGAATGTAGAATCTAGGTTCTTATATTGCACCCATGTTATGTGAATACCTTATTAGACACAAACCCCACTGTCCTAGGGCAGCAAACTGATTCCCCCTGCCTCCCACCACTTCACCTGGGGAAAATAACCAGGAGGGAGCAAAGATTGCTAGGTAAGGGGAGGGCTAGAACATAGAAGGGAGACGTGAAAGGAATATTGAGACTGGTAGCATTGGTAAAGCAGATGCTGTGCGGGGCAGGGGAGGAAAGAGGAGAGATGTTAAGGGAGGCCAGGTCATAGGTTTAGGTGGGCTGTATGATGCAGTACCCTAAAGGAAAAGACAGGAATTTTTAACATAATGTCAAGCTTCCTCAGTGTCCTTACTGTCAGGGAAGTGACTTAAAAAAACAGGGTGAGGGAAGCAGTAGGAGATAAGAGCAATGGGAGATAAGAAGGGTGGTGTGGGAGAATCTGGTACTGAAAAAACCCAGAAGGAGATTATTAATACACAGGTGAGTAATTTGGCTATTGGGATGGACAGAAAAGCCTGGTCTACACTAGGCGTTTAAATCGGTTTTAGGAGCTTAAAACCGATTTAACGCCAAAACCGTCCACACTAGGAGGCACCTTATATCGATTTTAATGGCTCTTTAAACCGGTTTCTGTACTCCTCTAACGAGGAGAGTAGCCAGTATCGGTATTAACATATTAGAGTTAGTAGTTAGTGGGCTGACTGGCGGGGCCTCGGCTGGGGAGCTATCACACACCACCACACCGACCGCTGGCTGAACAATCTGAACTCGATGGATGTCAGGTAAAGGTAAAACCCGAAAAGCTTTTGATTTTGAATTTTTCCTGTTTTGCAGCTCGCAGCGCTCGCATCAGCGAATGGCGGCGCAATCAAAAAAAAAAAAAAAAACTAAAGAGATGGACATGGGATCGCTGATGTGAAGGGCAGGCAAATCCGCATCAGAGCTATCAGCCGCAAGAAGATGAAAAATTCAATTCAGAATCCTTTTTAAACAGACCAGACAGCAGGCCATAGCACGAGCGCGCGTGCAGCAGTGTGAGTGTAACGAAAAAAAAAAGAAAATGGGAACTGGAGACTGGACTGATCCTCAGAGGCCCCAGCCTCTTGAAAATCTTTTGCATTCTTTTTTCTGGCTTTGCTCTTCTCTGGGTGCTCAAAAGGTCATCGTCCACAGTGTCATGGCATGCACCCACCCTCACCCCACCCCCACCCCCCCCCCCCCACCCAAAAAGCTGAAATCCTCTCTTTTATCTTTTACTTGTTCTTTGATCTTTACTGAATGCTGATAGTAGAGCAGTCAACACCACAGTCAACACCAACATTGCTTCCCCGTCATGGGCGGGAAGATGGTACAAAAATGGAATCATCATCATCATCTCATCCCTCAGATCAATCGATGGAAATGAAAAGGATCAGGAAATCCAGCCTCAGGATGGGGACTGGCTGATGGTTCGACTGGACCCCCCCAACCCTATTGGCTTTGGCCCTATGGGGGTGGGGTTTTGGGGTGGATGGATGGATCTCTCATCAGCCAGCATCATCATCACCCACCCAGCCCCCACCCTTCATCAAAAAGAAAAGATCAGAGCTGCCCTGGCAGGGAGGATGGGGGCTTCTCACACACACTGCTTCTCTGCCTGTCCTCTATCTCAGTGTCTGGCTGCTGAGCTCAGCTTCTCATTTCTCACTAACAAGTCAACAGTCAAGTCAGTGTTCATTTCTTAATAATTCATCACACAAGGGGGGGGGGGGGGGACAAAAACCAGAAAGGGGAAAGAAGGAAAGGAAAAACAATCAACAGTTGCAGGCCCAGCAGGAGCAGAATAGTGCAACAGATAATTTTAATTTCTGCTGACTCTGAGCAGGTGCAGTTCTAGCTATTACTTGCCTATATTAGGCAGCAGAGATTCTATTTTTTCTAAAAAAGGGGAGATTGACTCAGTCATCATTCAAATTTTTTTTTGCTTGATCGGCTGCTGCAGCAGCACTTGCAGCAAGCAGCCAAACTACAAAAAAACAAAAGGTGCATGGCTGCATGGCTGGCAATTGGCTTTTGGCTTTGACCTGCTTGGGCACTGGCAACAAACAAACAAATGGTAGCGGTAAATGGTATCATCATCAGGTCAGTTCCAATTTGTGGAGAGGTTTTTGGATGGGCTAATAACCATCTCTGCTGTCATGCTGTCAAAAAAAAGCATGCTGCAAAAGTCTGCTGCTGTGCACTGCTGAGCAGCATCATCTAGTGCTACACACGTACGGAGAGACAAACAACAAAACAAAGCTCCATGATGTGCCATGCTCTGCATCTGCAGGGGGCATCCAGGAAAAAAGGCTGAAATGCTTGTGCCGTTGCTCTTTGCAGACGAAGCCAGACTGACTGACGACATTTACCCAGAACCACCAAGACCATTTTTTTTTCCATCAGGATCTCAATGATCTCAACCCAGGGTTCGG
Source organism: Mauremys reevesii (assembly GCF_016161935.1). Lineage (NCBI taxonomy): Eukaryota > Metazoa > Chordata > Testudines > Geoemydidae > Mauremys > Mauremys reevesii. Next base: position 51,284,587 of record NC_052626.1, read on the forward strand.
GCGGGGAGGGCGGGAAGCTAGAAGGAAGCTATAGGAAAGACTGGCCACCTGGACGCGCTCTCGAAAATCGACGCAGCCCTCGAGACGACGAGACCGCACACCACCGTGTGTGTGTGTTTTTTTGTGCTGATTTTATATTTTATAAAATACAAAAAAATTTTATGCAAATTCGAATAGTAGTCCCGCAAAGTGGCAACATATAGTAGTGTTGTGGAGGAAGATGTGACAGGATTTCATCATGGCCTGGTTATTAGTGTAGCGGGAGGAGGAAAAGCTGACAATGATGCCTCCTCCAGCTTTCCAGGGTTCTGAGCTTGGGTGAGGATGGTGGTGTGAACAACTTAAAAAGTAGACATAGCTGGGGGGGCTTGGAAGAAAAGAATACAAGCTCATATTTTAGTTGCATTTAGTTTGGGAAGATGGTGAGATGACCAGGTTGAAATGCTATAGAGACAGTAAAAGGTCAATTCAGAGTGGAGGAGAATATTTGAGAGTTATGGCTTAGAGGTGACAGCTAAACCTATCTGTTCAGCTGAAGTCAACTAGGACAGGTTATTGAGAGTGGCCCATGAGAGAGCCTTGAGGGTTCCAGAACAGGAATGGGTAGGGAGGAGAAAGGAACCTCTAAAGGAGATGCTGGAAAAATTGGCTGGAGAGGAAGCAGGGAAGAAAGTCTTAGGGTATGTCTACACTACAAGAGTAGTTCGATTCAACTTAATTCGAATTTGTGGAATCGATCTTACGAAGTCGAATTTGTGTATCCACACTAAGGACAGTAATTCGACTTTGTGATTCCACACTAACGAGGCCAGCGTCGACTTTGGAAGCGGTGCACTGTGGGAAGCTATCCCACAGTTCCCGCAATCCCTGCTGCCCATTGGAATGCTGGGTAGAGCCCCCAATGCCTGCTGGGGGAAAAAATGTGTCGAGGGTGGTTTTGGGTAACTGCCATCATTGAACCATCAATCACGCCCTCCCTCCCTCCCCGAAAGCGCCTGCGGGCAATCTGTTCGTGCACTTTTCTGGTCAGTGACAGCGTGGACGCCACAGCACTGCGAGCATGGAGCCCGCTGCAGTTATGGCCGTCTTCACCTCCTCGCACCTTATCGTCCACCTCTTCCACAGTCAGCTGCTGAGAAATCGGGCTACTTTTCAATGGTGCTGCAAGCATTGGTGGACCATAGGGGACGTTTTACCATCATCAACATCGGGTGGCCAGGCAAGGTTCATGACACGCGTGTTTTCAGGAACTGTGGTCTGTTTAGACACCTGCAGGAAGGTAGTTTCTTCCCGGACCACAAAATAACTGTTGGGGATGTGCAGATGCCTATAGTGATCCTCGGGGACCCAGCCTACCCGCTAATGCCCTGCCTCATGAAGCCCTATACAGGCGCCTTGGACAGCGACAAGGAACTCTTCAAGTACCAGCGAGCAGTGTGACCTGTGACTGTTCAGTTTCTTTACAGAGAAGCTGAACCTGCCCCTGTTTCTTTACCCAGTTACTGTTGACTATCCTCTGCAGTTACATACCCTGTTCACCCCATTTCCCCCACTTCCAACACACGTGTAAAAATAAAATACATGTTCCATTGTTACTTAACAAAGGTTTCTTTATTAATGACTTTGCGTTAAAGGGTTGAAACTGGGACGCAGACAGTGCTGGGTAGGGTGTGCGGTGATGTAAAGACCGCCTCTGAACTCGAGGAATGACAGGCTCCTGCTCCTAGAGCGGTCCGCAGTGCCAGACTGGTTGTTTCAACTGAGCCTGCCATCCCTCCTTTTTGGGATTCTGTGTGCGGGGGCTATGTGACCTTGTGGCGGAGGAGGACGGATACAGATTCCTCTGCTGCGTGACTCAGCGGTCCAAGACAAGGACCGCTGCATAAGATCTGTAACCGCCCTCCCCCGCTACAAAGTCCCATCCCCCCCACCCACACAGAACCTGGAAACCACCTCCCAGACTGACCAGGGTGCCTACTGACTGCACTGTGTGTGTGACCTGCTGCTGATCCTGCCCCCGTGTCTGTACCCTGGTAAAGGTGACTGTCCTGTCCAATTACCAACCCCCTTCCCCCTGCCTTCAAACATAGTCTCCTCTAAAAGAACATGACGGAAACAGTAATTAACAGAAAAGTATTTTTTATTATCAACTAGCCAGTTAGGGGATGAAAATGGGATGGGGGCTTGGGTGAGGCGGGAAGGAAAGGACTTCTCAAAATTTAGGGTATGAGAGCTTTTGGGTACTTGAGCACTCTGCTGGGGTGCAGTGACAGTTTTAACGCCCCCTGGTGCCCCTCCTTCTGGTTATTTTGGGTGAAGGGGGTATGGGACTTTGTGGTGGGGGAGGGCGGTTGCAGATACACTGCAGGGGGGCTCTGTCCTCCTGCCTGCGGTCCTGCAGAACATGCACAAGGCGCCGGAGCGTGTCCGTTTGCTCCCTCATTAGTCCAAGCAGCGTTTGAGTCGCCTGCTTGTCTTCCTTACGCCACCTCTCCTCCCGTTCGCTGTGTGAGCGCTGGTACAGAGAGAGGGTCTCCCTCCACTGGCTCTGCTGGTCCGCCTCGGCTCGGGAGCAGCCCATAAGTTCAGCGAACATCTCGTCCCGTGTCTTTTTTTTTCGCCGCCTAATCTTTGCCAGCCTCTGTGAGGGGGATGCTGTGGCAGGTCTGGAGACAGTCGAAGCTGTGTGATGGGAAAAAGGGAGTGAATTCCTTGCAAAGATACATTTTTCCGAACAATGAACACAGTCTAGTCTGTGTCTGTGAACAAGAGCATGCACAGCACCTATCTCGTGCGCACTCCTGCTGCAGGCAATCCGGAAAGCATAAACTCTGCCCCTGTTCCACCCCATCGCAGTGTCCCCCGACCCTTGGAATTCCGGGTTGAGATCCCAGTGCCTGATGGTGCAAATTTCATTGTCATTGTCGCGGGTGGTTCTGGGTACATGTAGTCACTCATTCCTTCCTCTGGGAAAGCAACGGCAGACAATCATTTTGAGCCCGTTTTCCCTGGATTACCCTGGCAGACGCCATAGTGTGGCAACCATGGAGCCTGTTTTGCCTTTTGTCACTGTCACCGTATGTGTATTAGATGCCGCGGACAGAGGCGATTCAGCAGCGCTACACAGCAGCATTCATTTGCTTTTGCATGACAGCAGAGATGGTTATCAGCCATACTGTACCATCTAACATGCCATTGTAAATTGGCAAGGTGATGATGGTTACCAGCCGTATTGCATTATACCTTCTGCTGTTGTCATAGGTGCCCTGGCTGAGATCAGCCGGGGGCGCAAAAGACAAAACTGGGAATGACTCCCCGAGTCAATCCCTCCTTTATGGTATCTAAAAATAGAATAATTCCTGCATAGAATATGGGGCTAGTGTAATAGAGATCCAGTGTTTCAGAGAACCAGAGAGCACAGCCGCTCCATGTCAGATTATGCAGGAATGATGAGCTGCATGGCATTCACAGGGGGTGCTCCTGTAACAACCCCACCTGTTGCTTCCCCCCTCCCCCAGCCTTCCCGGGCTACTGTTGCAGTGTCCCCTGATTTGTGTGCTGAAGTAATAAAGAATGCAGGAATAAGAAACAGTGACTTGTTACTGAAATGAAATGAAGGGAAGGCAGCCTCCAGCTGCTATGATTGTCCAGACAGGACATTAAGCAGTGTGGGGGAGAGGAAAACAGCATCCTGCTGCTATGACAGTCCAGGCAGTACGGAATCTTTTCTTTACACATGAAGGGCGGGGGCTGATGGAGCTCAGCCCCCTGTTGCTATGATGAAGACGGTTAGCAGGCCGTCTACTTATGGGCTGATGACGAGGACGGGTACCAGTCGTATTGCACTACACCATCTACAGCAAGGCTGATGATGATGACGACAGATATCAGTCTTACTGCACCATCAGCCACCCATGAGGCGGGGCTGGGGGAGAGGATGCTACAGTACAGTGCCGCAGCATCATGTCTACCAGCAGCATTCAGTACACATAGGGTGACATTTAAAAGAGTCAAGAGACGATTTTTTTCCTTTTCCTTCTGGGGGTGAGGGAGGGGGGTACATTGACGAGCTATGACCTGAACCGCCGCGGACAATGTGTTTGACCGTACAGGTATTGGGAGATCAGCCAAGAATGCAAATGCTTTTCGGAGACTGCAGGAACTGTGGAATACCTTGCGTCCTCAGTCCCCCCCTCCCTCCATGAGCGTCCATTTGATTCTTTGGCTTTCTGTTACGCTTGTCACGCAGCAGTGTGCTGAGTCTCTGCTACGCCGTCTGTCCGGAGATTTTTTAAAAATACTTTGGACCAGGCGTAACATTACAGTAATTCCCCTAATTAGATGCAGGAGTCTCCGAGTGAGATCACCCTGATGACGGTCACTGAAGGAGATAGAGAGTGCATGCTGCGTGAAAGCCGGCACAAACCAGGGCCCTATGCAGCCGTGCTCGGGGAGGCAATGCTCCCTGAGTACCTCATGAAAGCCTGGCGCGGAAAAGTGTGCTACCACGGAGCACCCAATAAGGCAGCTCTCCCCAGGAACCTCCTGCGGAGGCTTTTCGATTACCTCCAGGAGAGCTTCGTGGAGATCTCCCAGGAGGATTTCTGTTCTATCCCCATATATATAGACCTCCTTTTCACATAGTTCAGATTCCTGTTCCATTAATAATAAAAGTTTACATGTTATAAGCACTTACCGACTGATCCTTCCCCTGATTCAGGGTCCAGGTTAACGGCCGGGGAGGGTTGGTAGGGGCTCTCCGTGAGGGTGATGAAGAGATCCTGGCTGTCGGGGAAACCAGCGTTGTAAGCGCTGTCGCCTGCCTCGTCCTCCACAAACCCTTCCTCATCTTCCCCGTCCGCGAACATCGCCGAGGAACTGGCCGTCGACACTATCCCATCATCAGAATCCACGGTCACTGGTGGGGCAGTGGTGGCAGGCTCCGGAGCGTCCGTTTGCCGCTTTGGTCTTCTGGTAGCCTTGTCTCAGGTCCTTGATTTTCAGGCGGCACTGCGTTGCATCCTGGCTGGATCCTCTGTCTGTCATGGCTTTGGAGACCTTCTCGTAGGTCTTTGCATTCCATTTTTTGGAGCGCAGCTCCTAAAGCACAGATTCCTCGCCCCACACACCGAGCAGATCCAAGACTTCCCGGTCAGTCTATGCTGGGGCCCTCTTTCTATTCAGAGATTGCCTGGACTCCTCTGCTGGAGAGCTCTGCATCGTTGCCGGTGCTGCTGAGCTCGCCCCGATGTCCAACCAGGAAATGAGATTCAAACTGGCCAGACAGGAAAAGGAATTCAAATTTTCCCAGGGCTTTTCCTGTGTGGCTGATCAGAACATCCAAGCTTGGACTGCTGTCCAGAGCGTCAACAGAGTGGTGCAGTGTGGGATAGCTCCCGGAGCTACTAAGGTCGATTTCCGTCCACACCTAGCCTAATTCGACATGGCCATGTTGAATTTAGTGCTACTCCCCTCGTCGGGGAGGAGTACAGAATTCGAACTAAAGAGCCCTCTATGTCGAATTAAATGGCTTCCTGGTGTGGACGGGTGCACGGTTAATTCGAATTAACGCTGCTAAATTCGAATTAAAGTCCTAGTGTGGACCAGGCCTTAGAAGCTGAGGCAGGAAAGTATGTCAAGGAGGAGGAAAATATCAATATTATTAAAGGCAATAAAAAGATCAACAAGGATGAGGATGGAGTATACACTTTGAGACTGAGCCAGAGATAGGTTATTAGATTTAATTGAGATCCCTTTCTAGAGCATGGAGAGGGTGGAAACTAGACTGATAGTGACAGATTGGAAGCAAATAAAGTAGAATAGGCAGTGCTGAAGGAGATGAGATGCTGTTCACAGAGAGGGAATAAACATGCTATATTCTGCACATTTCTCTCTTATTAAGTTCTGACAGAGATTTTTTTTCCTATGAAGAAGAAGCTGAAGTACTTCAAAGGGGGAAAAAGAGGTAGGAGGACTATACAAACAAGAAAAGAGAAATAAGTGGCAAAAGTAGAAGATAAAGGGTACGGGTACGTCTACACTACGGGACTATTCCGAATTTGCATAAACCGGTTTTGTAAAACAGATTTTATAAAATCGAGTGTGCGTGGCCACACTAAACACATTAAATCGGTGGTGTGCGTCCACGGTCCGAGGCTAGCGTCGATTTCTGGAGCATTGCACTGTGGGTAGCTACTCCGTAGCTATCCCATAGTTCCCGCAGCCTCCCCCGCCTCCCCCGCCCCTTTGAATTTACGGGTTGAGAAATTCATTGTCGCGGGTGGTTCTGGGTAAATGTCGTCAGTCACTCCTTCCGCTGGGAAAGCAACGGCAGACAAGCATTTCATGCCTTTTTTCCCTGGATTGCCCTGGCAGATGCCATAGCATGGCAATCATGGAGCCTGTGTAGCCTTTTGTGACTGTCACCGTATGTGGATGGCGATTCAGCAGCGCTACACAGCAGCATGCTTTTGCTTTTGCATGATAGCAGGGATGGTTATCAGCCATATTGCACCATCTACCATACCATAAATTGGTAATAAGATGATTGTGGCTACCAGTCCTTTTGCACTGTTCCATTTGCTGCTGTCATAAGTGCCCCTGGCTGCTCTTAGCCAGGGGCGCAAAAGCCAAAATTGGGAATGACTCCCTGAGTCAATCCCTTCTTTTTGGTATCTAAAAATAGAATCAGTCCTGCCTAGAATATGGGCAAGTCCCCTAGAATATGGGCAAGTCCCCTAGTCCTGCCTAGAATATGGGCAAGTGTACTAGAGAACCACTGTATCAGAGAACCAGAGAGCACAGCTGCTCTGTGTCAGATCCTGCAGAAATTATGAGCTGTATTCTATTCACAGGGGGTGCTCCTGCAACAACCCCACCTGTTGATTCCGTTCTTCCCTCAGCCTTCCTGGGCTACCGTAGCATTGTCCCCCCACTTGTGTGATGAAGTAATAAAGAATGCAGGAATAAGACACAGTGATTTGTTAGTGAGATATGAGTGGAAGGCAGCCTCCAGCTGCTATGATAGTCCAGACAGGACAGTAAGGAGTGTGTAGGAGAGTCGCCCAGCATCCCTCTGCTAGTTCAGGGGCACTTGAATCTTTTCTTTACACATGAAGGGTGGGGGCTGATGGAGCTCAGCCCCCTGTTTCTATGACGATGATGGTTATCAGCCATATTGCACCATCTACCATGAAAAATTAGGACCAGGCACCCTTGATCGACCTAACAGATGCTGGTCATCATGGTTACCAGTCCTTTTGCACTGCCCCTTTTGCCAATAGGCTGATGATGAGGACGGGTACCAGTCTTATTGCACCATCAGCCACCCATGGCGGGGCGAAGCAAGGATGTTGGTGTTGAGTGCTGCAGCATCGGGTCTATCTGCAGCATTCAGTAAAGATAGGGTGACATGTTAAAGAGTCAAGAGAGGATTGTTTTCCCTTTCACTTCTGGGGTGGGTAGGGGGGTGCGTAAATTGCCGAGCTATGCCCTGACCCACCGCGGACACTGTGTTTGACCCTAGAAGCATTTGGAGCTCAGCCAAGAATGCAAATACTTTTCGGAGACTGCAGGAACTGTGGGATAGCTTGAGTCCTCCAGTCCATGAGCGTCCATTTGATTCTTGGGCTTTCCGTTACGTTTGTCACGCAGCAGTGCGCTGAGCCCCTGCTATGGCGTCTGTCTGGAGATTTTTTAAAAATGATTTTGAATTTCGTCTTCTGTAACGGAGCGCTGATAGAACAGATTTGCCTGCCCTTACAGCGATCACATCCGCATGGTCCATGCGGGAGCTCTTTCTTTATTTTGATTTTTAACTGCATCGCCACCCGTGCTGATCGGAGCTCCACGCTGGGCAAACAGGAAATATTCAAAAGTTCGCGGGGCTTTTCCTGTCTACCTGGCCACTGCATCCGAGCTCAGATTGCTGTCCAGAGCGGTCAGTGGTGCACTGTGGGATAGCTCCCGGAGGCCAATACCGTCGATCAGCGTCCACACTAACCATAATCCGATATGTTAATACCGATGCTAGCGTTACTCCTCTCGTTAATGAGGAGTACAGAAACCAGTTTAAAGAGCCATTAAAATCGATATATGGTGCCTCCTAGTGTGGACGGTTGTGGCGTTAAATCGGTTTTACGCTCGTAAAACCGATTTAAACGCCTAGTGTAGACCAGGCCTACGTCTACATTGTAATAAAAGACCCACAGCACAGCTGCGGCTGGCCCAGGTCAGCTGACTTGTGCTTGCAGGACTCGGGTTGTGGGACTATAAAATTTCAGTGTAGATGGTCAGGTTTGGGCTGGAACCTGGGGTCTGAGACCCTGTGAGTGGGGAGGTTTCAGAGGTCCAGCCCGAGCCCCAATGTCGACACTGCAGTTTTTAGTCCCATAACCCAAGCCAGCTGACCTGGGCTCTATAACTTGGTGCCCTGGGTTTCTTATCTCAGTGTAGATGAACCCATAATGGTATGCGGTGCTATTTATTATTATTTTTATTATTATTATTATTATTGAAATGAGCTTGGGAAGACTTGTGTGACTCATTGCTTCACTGCACATAAGGAATGTGCTCCACTCAAACACGAGTTACTAAATTGTATAAAATCCCTCACCATTGTACATTCTCTATAGAGTGCATCCTAAGCAGCTTCTTTATATCACAGTGAGCAGTGGTGAGGGGGCTGGAAAAGAAAATACAATGTGTAATGCCTTATTATCATCTCTATCATTACAGCCATGATCCTGCAATTGACTCAGCATGGAGAAGAGTCCCAAGGAGTTCAGTGAGACTCTGCATAGGCACAAGGATCCATCCACAGTGAGTCAGTACACAATCAGGATCTATCTCAGCAAGGTATGAATTACCTTGGAGAAACACATCTACAGTTTTGAGGGTGAAGGGAAGTATGCACGGCCAAGTTTTAAAAAATGAGTGTACAATTGCATGCACACTTTTATGCACCCATGCTCTTGCCTGTGCAAAAAATATTAGTGCACAAACTTGGCAAAAATGTTTCTGTGTCCCATACTTTTGTGGGAGGAAATAATTCCAGGAACTAAATTTTCAAATTAAGAGACAGAAAATGGCTGTGCAACTGTCCTTTTAAACAGTTCATTTTGTAAATTTTATTATATTTCCACACAAGTTATACATTTTTGCGCACTACAGATCACTGACAACTGCTTGAGGAGACTGTTGGAACATGTTTTGGGGAAGTGAGCTTAGAATTTTCAGTTGATTCCCAATCTTTCTAAACACCATTGTTCTGGGATGGATATCTCTGCTGGATTCCAGGTAAAATGAGAACACAAGTTACAAGCATATTATAGTAATGGTGTGTTTTATTCTCCTACTGTAAAAAAAACAAACCTGGAGGAAGTACTTGATAGAAGAGCTAGTTGAAAGTTGGGATTTCTGTTCCATGGAAAATTCTGAAACCTTGAAAGAAAAAAATTATTTTATTTAGGAATAAAAAGTAGAAATTTCAAAATTTCCTGTAGATGGGAAATTCTGAAAATTTTCATTTTGAAATAATCCAAACAAAATTCAACCTAGAAGCCCAAGCTTTTTTCCCCTCTCAGAGCCTTGAGGCTCCTGGCTCCCCATCACCCGTAGGGGGATCCAGGGAACTTAGAAGCCCAGATAGCCACAGTTGACCTGACAGCCTAGGATCCAGAGCTTCCAGGCTCCCAACTCCATGTCAAAGAGTCTGGAAACCTTAAGTTTTATAGTCTTGGGGCAGCCCGAAGGGCAGTTTTCGATGGAAACCTGCCAGGCAGGCAAGTTGCAAACCCCTCTCTGAGTATCATTGTCAAAATGGTTTTGCTTTCAATAAATTGGCATTTTTTGATGGAAAAAATGTTCCGTCAGAACATTTCCAGCCAGTTTTACCTGATGGTTTCAATCAGTATCCATGTGGCTCAGCATTTGTTATCAGATAGTACCATGAGATCTGAAGTATACATGTAAATTTAATAAAAATGGAGGTAAAACCATACAGGAAAGACTTGCAAACATTATACCCAGAGAGAAACAGATTTCCAGAGCCACTGGAGAGAAAACATATTTTGTAGATATTCTTGTTGGGTATACTGAAGTCCTTGTCTGATAATGACTGAAACATAAAATCAGTTCAGGTGCAAACCATAGTGAGATGTCAGTAAGATTACCGTATTCTGAATTTAACAAAATTCAGAAGTGAAACTGATTATTTCAGGAGTTTGTAATTTATGGTGATGGCAGATGTTATATTCCCAGATGCTGAGAGATTCAATGTCACACTAATTCAACTGTGTTATATGTTAACTAGAGGTGGTTGAATAATAATCACTGGGTAATGTATTTTGTAACATTTATAAAATAATTATTTGACAAGCAGTGTTTGCATTATCTACCCAGTTTACAATATTGGCCATATAATTTGCTGATATATTTGTCTAACAATTTGATGGATTTCATACTTTTTTCAAATAAAATCAGGCTAATATTTTTTTCATTATTCATCCAGCTATCATAACTCTTCCAGTAATTAGAACTTCAGACTGGATCTTAGGAGACCTCAGTTATATTCCAGTTACGCCAGTATTCCAGCAAGCCTGTAACCACCGTTCTTGACAGTTTTAGGAGTAGCAGTTTTAGGAGTAGCTGCCCCAAGGACATTGAAGGTTTACAAGGCTGGTTTTGTTGAGTTCAGAGTTTAGAGTTAAGGAAGCCGCAGTGTGTTTTGGCCCATCCCTGATCTTTTCAGGTGGTGAGTTATGTGGTGTCTTTAGTGTACTGCAAATTTGCTTCATGCACTACATTGGGTCACCTCTCTGGACTATCACTTTCTTGAGGACTGCCAGGATTTGCTGGTGAAAGCAGAGGATGATATAGAGGTGAGGGATGCAGAGTAGATTCCAAGCACCCCATAACCATACAGAGTTTGTCTGGGGTGATTGGAAGCTTCAGATAGAGTGTGGAGTTGTGGGATGGAGGCAGCTCCACTTATGCAGCATATGTGGTAGCTTTTTTTGCCTCTTTCAGAGTTAGCAATGAGGGCACCAAGAGGACCGCTCTAGGAGTGCATTAGGACTGACAGATAAACTTGCAGACCACCACTTAAATCTATCCTTGTGTCTGTCTGTCTTCCATCTGTGTGTTCTGGGCTGTGTTATACAGGAGGTTAGACTAAATGATCATAATGGTACCTTCTGGCCTGGAAAGCCATAAATCTGTGGACATATAGGTGAACAGAATGTTTGTGAAACTATTTGGGGGATATTTTTGCATGGAAGCAGAATGACCTGGAATTTTGCAATGAAACTGCTGTAACTGCAAGATTTCAGTTTCAGTTAGTGTTTCCATAATACAGTATGTACATACTGCAATAGCCTATGTACATAGGCTATTGCAACTCGTGGTCTCTCTTTTTTTTTTTTTTTTTAAGGCTGGAAGTTCAAAAGAAAAGGGTGCAATGCTCTTTCATTTGAAGAATCTTACGGGAGAACAGAAGACTAAACAATACTTCTCATATGTGGCCTTGACTCTTACACAAAAGACTCATCCACTGGCAGAAACTGACCTTGTGAGACATAGACTAATACAGGAAAAAATATCACACACTCTGAAGGATACAAGAAAATAATGGCTAATATTATGTCATCCAATTCTTCCTTAGTTCAAGAAAATGGATGCCCATTTTCACTAGCAAGCTTTGTCTTTAGATGTGAAATGAATGTAAGTGTCTCAGCAATTAGGACTCTTCTGAGACAATGCTATTTTGGCCAATCCTGTGTTCGGTTTTCGTTCTGTGTTGCTTGCTGTACTTATTAACTAGAGATCTCTGAAGGTAATTAAATGCTTGGAAATGTACTTCAGCTACAAAAATAGGAAATTACTCTAGCCATTTGAACAATAATTATATTTAAAATGTAACTACAGTATATTAATTCACTGGGAGTAATTGATCACCACAAATACTACAGTCTTCATAGTATCATTTGATGACTGTCGGAATCAGTACCGTTTTACTGATGATGATCCATACATCATATTACTGATGAAAGAGATTAGATATTTCTAGCAAGTTAATGCTGTGTAGGCTTTTCTTTCATCCTTCCATCTGCAACATTTATATCTGACTTAGTTGCGGCTGTTTCCAGGTCCAATGTCCTGCAGCAAATGTTGCCAGCAATACTGAATACTTTCAATTAGTAGTTCTCTACTTCTCTGGTAGCTAAGCAACTGACCTATGGTGAAGAATACATAATGATCTTTTGCATACTCTCCTTGAAGTGTCAGACAACATGTAGGTTTCAAAACATAGATTTGCTGTTCTGTGTTGATAGTATTGGGTTAACAGGCAGTAAATTATGAAAACGTGTATCTAATATTTGTTTGATATAATGAAGGTTAAAACAAACACTCAGAAATATCTGCCTGTATAGATCACTTCATGTATATCTTTGCATACCCACTAATAGTATTCATAATTTAATAAAGAGAGTAAATACTTGGGTGAAATTGTATAGTACAAAACCAGACTAAAATACCATAATAGGAAAGCTTATGATGTATTTTACAATGGATTTTGATGTCATCAGTACACAGATAACGCTCAGTGCTACATCGCTGTTGCTGACAAAAATGGACATCCAGTTCAACAGTGTGTTTTATTTATTTGGGAGGGTTTTTTTTTAAATATAGAACTATGAGTAAAGTGGTCACACTAATAAAAAAGCGCTTGTGTAAAATGGGGATCTGGATGAACAGCAGCAGCTGGCTCAAACTTAATCCATAGGAGGGGACTGTATTATAAAGAATTGGCTGAAACAATAACCTCACCCCTGAAGGAGATTTGCTCTCCAATGGTCAAAGTGCTAAACAGTCACAGGGTCATACTGGATTTGTTATTGTTCCAAGATGCCCAAATTCTGCAGTAGTCTGTAATGCTTTTTTCCCCTTGGGTTGGTTAGATGACTACATCTATTCTGCTCCACTGGACCTAAAAATAATGCTTCGTACACTTTTCTCTACTAGACTAGACTACTGTAGAGTGTACTACATAGGACTGGCCATGAAGGCCATATGGAGGAAGTAGCAGTCAGCTGACTGCCTGAAGACCTTGGCTGAAATTGCAAATGGGGGAAACAAAAGAACTTATTTATGTGGGAGACTCGGGGGAGGGTGACTTCATACATATACCATTTAGGATAATGTTAGAATTTTTTAGCAATGGCTTGAAGAATCCTAATATCTAAAGCAAATAGAAGCTTTGGATGAAGCTGGATACCATATATCATCTTTTCACATGCATATCAATTAAAGATGGATCCAAGTAGCAAAAATCAGCCCTTGGTTTGAGATCACATTTTAAACAGCACCAAATTTCAGGACTATTTGGATTTAAGGTTCTAATTCAGGCCATTCATCAGTATGAATAAGGAATGTGTGATAATTATAAAAATTCTCCTGTGGAAGCATATCTAGACTCTTGTACCAGACTGGCAAACGGTGTTCTTGTTGCATACAATGTTGTGCAATATCTCTTATCCTCTCTCTTATTTTAATCTGCTCAAATCATTGGGGAAGTTGTGGGTAATGTATTACAATGTGAAATTAATTTGAAAGGGAGACATGAGACAAAAAAACTAATATTTACCTACCAAAAGCAGCTTAATATCTATTAATGCTGTCTTTTCTGCAAGAAATACTTGTAAATTACACATTTATCTTAAACGCTCATTATTTTTAATCTGTGATTGCCCTTTTCAATATTTAAAATACCTTATCAATGACAGTTAGAATCTAAACTTTTAATTTCCTTTATTAAAACATATGTTGTCAAGGTATCTGTAGTCTTTTTACTATACGTCATAACTTTAATTTCCTAGCTACAGTATGACACTTCTTTTTTTGTTTGGATAGTCAAAGCATGTATGTGCAGAGTTATGCTATTGTGTGTAATGTATTAGATTTGAGTGAGTAGAAACATAAGATGTATAGAAGTGGCAAGCGGGAAGCTGATTATGCAAGACTTTCATAAATTTACGATGCTTGCAATGGTATGAGCCAAATTCCTCATCCCTGGCATAACTCCATATTGATGTAATTGAATTTGGCCCATTGTGGTTAAAGACATTGTGGTAGATAATATTTTTAAAAGCCGTATTTCTTTCAGCTGACTACAATGGCCCCAGTCCTCTGGTATGAAGGGGCAAGTTTTGATGGGAATGGCTCCAGGGCTTCGTTATAAGCCTATGCTTAGTCATTAGAACTTTCTGGGAAGGCTTCATGGATGATATTGTTATTAGAGCAGTAGACTAGGGCGCAGGAGATATGTGTTCAGTTCTCATCTCTATTGCAGACCTCCTGAGCCCTCGGGTAAGCTACTCAAAGTCTTTAAGCTTCAATACTTTGGTGCTTCACAGGGGTGTTGTGAGGAAAAATTCATCAGTATTTGTGAGGTGCTCAAATACTGTGGTTTTGGGGGCCATACATAGGTAGATGATTTTTGAGACAAGTGGCATTGAATAGTAGAGAAATAAAAATATCTCAAGAACTTTACATGAATTCTTTAAAATCTAGGTGTTTATTTCTTTTAATATTGTAATATTATTAAGAATTAAGAAATTTCAACGTTCTCTGCTAAGGAAGAGGTGGAAGAATGATTTTGTGTATAAAGTCCAGGATTTGGGTTTTGGGGACATCAGTATAAACCAGGCTGGGTTCTAGTCCTGTCTCTGCCTGAAACTTTCAGTATGACTGTAGGCAACTCGTGGTCTCTCTTAGCAACCAGGTTGCACTGCATTTTCTGATTCTTCCACAGAAGTTTCTTGCAATCACTGTTGCAAGCTATGTTAAAAACAAATCGGAGTTTAGAGAGGAGGGAGAAGTGATTGTCAGAGAGAAGGAGAACATCTGTAGTGGGACAGGGAATGAAGCAGGAGAGAGAGAGGTGGAAAAACTGCTAAAGCAAAACAGATTTCATACACAGTTAACTCATCGCATGCCATTCGTTTCAAATTAAGCTAATCTATATGGAGAGTTTTAGCTGAAAATGTATTTCCTCAGTTTTCCAATTTTGTTCCTTCACTGCTGCCTAGGACAGAGCTATTTTTTTAGGCTTAGTTTTTTAATTTTATTTCGCACGGAGAAACCTTCATTGGTGCCATTTTGTCAGCTGTCACAGTCACTCTGAACATTATCAGTCTATTGCCACAGAGTGCCTGTTCAACTGTAAGTGTATTGCTGTCTGCCTTAGAGTGTGCAGATCACTTAGTCTCTCCAGTTGCTCAGGCCACAACAGGCTGATATCACTCAGGCTGATTGCAATTGCTGACAGAGTGTTAGCTAACATGAGATCCAATGTTAAATCAGATTTTACAACACTAAAAGCATATGCTACCTAGTAAAGTGCTGTTGAAGAAGGCATCAGCTAAGTACTCTTAAAACCTAAAAATTCCTCCTCTCTATGACTTAACTTCACTTTGAATCAAACTCTGTAAATAAAGGGGCAGATTGTGCCTATTGGACATTGCAGTCTTGGGGACAGTGTGTAGCTGGGTCATTTCAGTATTAGCTCAGAGAGACACAATAGTTCCCGAGGTCTCTTGTGCACCCAGGGGCCTACCACCACAGAGCCAGACCCCCTCTGCAGGCTACAAAGGCTTAATGAATATTTGCTCACCTATAAAACACTTCAGATAACAATTATCAAGTGGCTGGAGGTTTAAGAAAAAAAAAAAAGCTGCAGCTCCTAAACTCTAGAATAATTGTTCAGGTTCCAATCCCACAAAGATGTATGCACCTGCTTATTTTGGAGTATGTGATAGTCCAAATGAAATCAAGCACACACACACATCTTTTATTTCTGAGGAAGGTCTATGGCCTGTGTTATACAGGAGGTCTGACTAGACCATCACAATGGTCCTTCTGGCCTTAGAATCTGTGAATCCATAAATCCTTGCAGGATCAGGGTTTAACTTTGTCATTTTATTAGCCCCACATTTCTGCCCTCTTGGAAATTCCTATCAAATAGAAAACTATATCAAACTGCTATAGGATTTTGGAATGATTTTGCTAGAACCCTATGTAATTTCTTTAGCTTGCTATTGATTTAATTCCTATTATGTTCTGTAGGACTTTTCCATCTGAGTGTGCCAGTTGAGCTTTTTTCTCCTCCCTAAATCTCCGAGTTTAATATTAAAAGAGTTATGGTAGTGAAGTATAGCCATGATTTCAAAGTGTGGTCTGTTTCCTCTCTGTTTAGTGGGTTGGTGGATTTTTTCATTTGATACATCATTCACAATTTTTTGCAGTGATTCCAAAGAAATGGTGTATCTCCTCCCATTTTCCAGCAATACCACATGGATACCATGGAAATGTGTATGCAGGAAGCACTGATGCCTATTATTAGGTGTCCAGGCCCTATGTCCATGAGCTTTTATCTCTTCTGCATCAGCCTCAGCAGGGAGTAGTGCAACAGATTAAACAAGCAAAGGGGAAAACCCCAGGGAGAGAAGCAGCAGAGATGATTATGCTGCCGGTGCAGACAGCTGTAGACTTGTAATAGTGGCCTGAAGACACTGTGACAATTAGGACAGAGTTTTTAGAATGGAAATCAAGAGAAATGTCTTCTCTGAAAGGACGGGGTCTTCAGTGGGTTCCCCCCCCTCCCCCCGTTGTTGCTTCTGCTGCTTCTATAGCTGTAGGAAGTGTTTTGCCTGCACCTTAATGATAAGTTAAAAAATGTTAATGTGGGTGGCTTTAAAAAGGGGGGAATTTTCTTTGTCGAATGCAACTTTGCACTTTTCTCATCATAAGTTAATACAATTTTGCACGTCATAGAAGAAAGGGAAGCTAAAGATCAAAGAGTGAAAGCAACTCACTGCACCCTCAGCACCAAGCCTTGCCCATGTGATCTCCATTCACACTCTCACTGGGGGAAACTTGGAGGACATGAGAACTGGAACAGGCAAATTGGGATGGAATCTTTAACAGATACTACTAAGTGGCAACAATTGGTGCAATGCTGTTCATCTTACTTTTTTTTCTTCTCCCTGCCCCCCTCCTTTGTATGGAAAAGCAATGGCTTTTTTTTGAGAGAGAGAAAGAGAGAGAGTAGGATTCGGGGTGCCTAGGAGGCTTTGAAGATCTATAAATAACTGATGGCAATGTAAAAACAAATATTTGAAACTATTAGTCTGTAAGTCTTGCATATTTTCTCTGTTTTCTCATGTTTTCTCTGGTCGCTCCTCCACTGAACTTTGACCTAGCTGCCTATCCATACAGATGGAGAGGCATCTGGGCCAAATTTTAGTGAGTGACATTGTGACCTGGCACATGGGGTTATAAAGCCACTCAAATTTGACCAGGGGGATGAGCATGCACCGGAATGGGGTCCGTCCAAGGAGGAGCTGGGGGTGGGGAGGGGACAAGGACCAGAATTTGCCCCATCAAGAAATACTTGAATTGGCACCACTGGGAGTTGGTGAGGTGTAACTGAACAGAGTTTGATCTGCTATGAAATTGGTCTTTCTTATAAAATTATCTTCTGATGCTGATTACCCACATGAAGTAATAATCATCTCTCTGTAATATCATAACTCCCCGCCACCCCAGCAACCAATTGTGCCATCACAAAGAGAGATTTTGTCTTCAAGCAAGGAATAATCAATTGAGGCATATAAACTCTTAAGGCATACATAATCCATTTTATCCCCCAACAAATATGTTAGTAATGAGAATGAGGTGACAGAACCTGCTTAAAATATAAACTGGATAAGCAGGCTAATTTATATTGTAAAAAATAGCTTCAAAGATATTAAAGAGGGTTTAGCTGGTTTTTAAATAATTGCATATAAGAACAAGCAATGGGAAAGCATTCTTGGCCCTTCCTTCATAACCAAGAATGTCACGTTCTCCCCCAAAAACATTCGTTTTGGGTCAGATCCTCAGCGGGTGTAAATCAGCATAACATAATTGACTTCACCGTGGATTATACCCACTGACGATCTAGCACTTAAATTTGAGACAGGCGCAAGTTAAATGAACAAGTTACAGTTGCTGATGCCAAATTGATATAAGCAGCAACAGTTGCAATTCTTCTCCCCACTCCTCTCTCCTTGTCCCCAAACGTCCCCAAAGGAGCGGGGGAAAGAAAGACACGGGGGCATAGCTGTGACTGCTCTGCTCCACTAGTTTTCAGGACTGGCCTGGCAGTCTGGGGAAAGGTCATTGTGACTCTTCACTACATTGCTGCTCCCTTGCCCCCATTCTGCTAGTGGTCAGATCTCAATAGTGGATCCAGTAGCTCATCTTCAAATCCAGTGCATGCCAAGACACAGACCTCTCTGGACGCCTGCAAAAGCTCCTTACATCCTACCACACTTTAAAGTTGGGAAAATAATACTCACCTATGCCTTACAGGAGTATTGTCAGGCTTAATTACCTCATGTTTACAAAGCACTTTACAATCAATATTACCTTTAATCTGAGGATCCCAAAGTGTTCGTAATCTTCTGCTAACACAGCTAGCCAGCCAGTCTTGAATACAAAATGTTACTCTCATTCTTCTCTGCAGTTCAGAGAAGAAATTTAGTTGAAGACGATATTAAAAGTCATCATGGCTCCTTTGTTTTCCTTCATAGTGTAGGGTGCTATGCAAATCCAGGGCAACTTCCATTGTCTGGTACATACTGGGGGCTATAGGCAGGCAGAACTTGTATCACAGGGCCAGATAGTCAAGAGAGAGCAATTCCTCCATAAGCACCTGAATAAGAGGCTGTGGAAGAGTGCATGACAAAAGGGTACTATCCCTTTAAGGGCAGGCTGGAGCACACAACCTGTAGCCTGGGGATATCTACCAGTCCTTGTCCCACTCTAGGGGCTGAGTGATATAAAACAGTAAAAGGAAGCAGGGTGAGGGGTGTAAAAACCAGACAGGCTATGGTAGGTGTTCCCTGAAGTATCTGGAGACAGGCCTAGCCTGATGTAGAGACTGGGGTGTGGACTGTAAATTTGGGAGCTCTAAACCTGGGGCCTAATGAAATGACTGTTGTAACAGCCTGAGAAACAGTTCATTGGTCATGCTTTCTGAGCTGATGCCTTAATGAAAGGGGACATGGCATCTGATTAATGTGTTTTGGCTTCTCCTTATCTTGGGCTGCTAACCTGAAATCTATTGCTGTTCCACTTGGGGAAACTAAGGTGGGGTACCCCTGCAATGTCACATGGAGCCACAGAGATGGTGCTCAGGGACTGCCCACATCTTTCCATGGGCCAGGTTTTGTGTTTATGTATTTGGAAAGGAGTCTGGTGCTCAACACATTGACCTTTTATGACAATGTGGCTCTTTATTTGGTGTCTAACTGGAGAATAAGCTCTTTTGAAAATTTGGCCCTTAGGGGTTATGCAAGGTGCTAAGCAATCTGATTTCTGATTGATGAGTGGAGCTTCTTCAGGGGGCTGCACCCACAGGAACAACATTGTGTAAGGTGTCAGATTGAAACACCAGGAACCTGAGGGCTAGAGCCACAAAAGGACTACTGTGCTTAAATCCAACATTTAGGCATTGCAGAGGTCCTCAAAACCCCTGTTCAGTTGCCACCTAACTCTGGGATATTCTGAGGCAGGCCTCTCTGTCTCCTGTTGAAATTGTTCCACTGTGTAAATTGTCCCCAAATGGAATAAAGGACTGCAACTTCAGTCTCCCACATGAGTGCTCTAACAATTGGGCTACAGAGTCATTCTCTTTGGCTTAATCACTGATTATTTATACACAGTGGAACAGCTTCAACAGGAGCAATTGCGAGAGACATGTACCAGAATACCACATCTCTCAGTGATTAGGGCACTTTCTAGGGGGAAGGGAAACCCAAGTTCAAATCCCTTTTCCCCATTAGGCAGAGAAGGGAATTGAGCCTGATTTTTCCACATTCTGGGTGAGTGCTCTAACCACTGGGGAGCACCTTCTGTGTTTGAATTGTTTTTTTAAGAGCTGACCTAGCACAGGCACTTAACTCCAGAAAAGGGTTCATGGCTGTGAATCCCAAGTGGAGCTAGGATTCTCCCTCCAACACAGCCTTAAGTAGGGTGACCAGACAGCAAATGTGAAAAATCAGGATGGAGGAGGGGGGTAATAGGAGCCTATATAAGAAAAAGACCCCAAAATCGGGACTGTCCCTATAAAATCAGGACATCTGGTCACCCTAGCCTCAAGTGCCTAACTCCATTTGACGGATGGGGCTTAGGCCACACCTCTCTCCTTGTCATGTCTGATCAGCTAGCATAGATGGCTCTCAGCTCAGAGTGCTGACTCTTAAGAATCCCATTCTTAAACGCCCAACTTTCTCCATCCATTGTGTAAGGCACCTGGATGCCTAACTTGGGGCTGTAGATTCTGCTTAGTGGAAAGGCACCTAAAAGTTAGGTAACACCACACTGAGAGTTGCAATGCTTAAATCCCTTTGTGGTTCTGACCCTGAATTTCAGTCTTTCCCCACCAAATAGGTACAGCATGAGATGTACAAATGCAAACTTCCCTTACACTGCCCCGCCAGCATTTCTCAACTTGATCAGGAGGGACCACCTCTACAGGGTGAGGGAATAATGCACTTTCCATCCTTGTTTAATTTTTGGTCTCTCTGCTGAAGCTTGCAAGATGGTTGCTAATTAGAACCAACATATTTAATGTACATAAAAATGATGTACTATTATATATATGAAAACACATAAGTCCTTTCCACTAGGGAATACTTGACACAATCCGAGCAGGCAATGGTTTTTCAGAGTCAGCTGAACTGAGTACTCAGTTATCTCCTGTTACCCAAAAGTCAGGTATTTCATTACCTATTCATGTTTAGTTTTGAGCTATCATTAATTCATAATGCCTAGAAGACATAAATATCTCTTTGGAAAGGAAGCACACATCACCATTTTTTTTTCATTTGGAGCATTTTTGTGTGTGTCATGATATATTCAGTTATGTATTACCTAGTCTGAATGCAAAACTGTTTTATATGCAGATTTAAGGTAATGAGCATTCAAGTTTAAAAAATGGTTCTGGTATCCTGTAGCTTCTCAGTAATAATATACTCTTACTTTCCAACAGAGAAGGATGGATTATGGTTTTTCAATTTGCATCAGGCATATTAATTGCAGAGTAGGGTTTCCACATAAAATATCAATGTACTGGAACAAACTGTTAATGTAGCAGAATATGAACACTTACATTCATTTCCTGAGATTTAAAAGCAATCTTTTCTTTTTTACCATAATCTGAATGGCACATTTTGTGGGGGAGGGTTGTTTTATTTTTTGTGGGCTTTTTTTCCCCAAGTCAGCTAATGAGAACAACATAGCCAATGTTTTCCGAAAACCTTAATTAGTTTAAGTGTTAATGGCGCTTTCCTAGTCATTGTACTGGCAAACAATACAGCAAGCCATTAAGGAAAGAAAATAATTTACAGGGTATGGAAAAACTTTTTGGAGTAACTTTTAAGAAACATGGCATGGAAGATCAACTTTATGCTGTAGAAGCAAGTAAAAAAAACCACTGCATTCAACTGCTACTTGTATTATATTTCTTAACTGTGAAGATAAATTCCTAAACTAGTAAAAGTATAATTGGCGGTTTTATAAGTAAAGTTCAGCTAGGAATTTGCAAAGCAGATTTAATTGTATAAAACAGCAAGTTATGGTTCTGTATTTTGTCTGAATAATTTAAATTATATATAGAACCCAACCAAAAAGTTTCTAAAAGGAGGAGTTGTCAAAAATGCTTAGGAGGGAGGGATAGCTCAATGGTTTGAGGATTGGCCTGCTAAACCCAGCATTGTGAGTTCAATCCTTGAGGAGGCCACTTAGGGATCTGGGGCAAAAATTGGTCCTGCTAGTGAAAGCAGGGGGCTGGACTCAATGTCCCTTCAAGTTCTAAGAGATTGGTATATCTCCATTTATTATTTATAGTATCTTTATAGAATGTTTAGTATTAATAAGTATTTTGGTCTACAAGGAATACACATTGTGATTCAATATAAATAAAGATCTTAATTGCTTGATTGTTATTTACATGAAGTCGCTTTTACATCACTCAACATAATTTATGCCCACTTTCAAGTCCCTTGTACTTCCAAATTGGTGTAAAGGGGCCGTAATGAAAATAAGAATTAGAACTTTAAACATCCAACCTTTGTGTTTGGCTGGACAGAAGACGCTGAAGATGTTATCCCACTTTGTGGCTCAACAAGTGCCTTCATTTGGAAATTCCACAGGTAGGTATATTATTAATATATTGTGCTAAATTATATTGTTTCAGAAGGTTTGGCTTGGTTTAGTGACTGCTGTTTCTCATATTACTAAGCTTTTTAATATGCCTTTGACTTTTTCCCTTTCTCACAAAACAACAGTGGTAGAACATGGGACCTTCCTTGTAAAACCAAACAGAAAGAGAAAATATTTGAGTTTGCTTGCCACAGCTGCAGGCAGTGAATTATCACACCAGGGAAGAGTGGAAATACCACCCACATAATCCAACAAGAGACCTGATTCATTTTGTGTCTGAAGCAATCACTGCGGTTTTACAGAGCTGAAATGAGTTTCCTTTGCAATCATCAGGGGGGAAAAGTGAGACTATCATGCTACCTGGTTCAAAGCAAAACATTTTTTGGGAGGGAGGGGGAAGGGAGTGGTCTCATTTTTCCTTTCCTTATTTTCCTACTATTTTCCAACTGCTTCTCCAGCTTTATATAGTTCTGTGGAATTGAATGTGAAATGGATCAGAAATGACAGCCAGGCATGATCTTCCCAGCCCTATCAATCCCAACTGAATTTATAACAAATTATTAGATTAGTGTTAAAGTAACTTGATAACAAGACTACACCTTATCCCACAGGATAGTATGCAAAGGTTTAGTTTCAATAAAGAAAACACTATAAATTACCGGGACTATGATCTTTTTACTCCGCTTCCACTGGACAACAAAATTTAGATAAATACTAAATAATGGCTGTTATTGGTACAGAATTATTGCACCAAATTCTGTTCTTACTCACATAGGTGTAAATCCATCTCTTGAGACCCTGATCCTGCAAATACATACACATGTGCTTCACTCATGTGAATAGTTGGGACTACTACATGCATAAATATTTGCAGAACTTAAGCCTACAGCAATAGTTAGTGTAGATTTATACCCATGTAAAAGACAGCAGGCTATGGCCCATGGGTTGGAATTGTTTAGAGTATGATAACGTTAGTGTGATCACTTAAGTTAATAACTATAAATAACATGTACTTAAATATCCTCAGTTTGCCTAGTAAGATTGCACCCAGGGGCGGCTCTAGAAATTAGGCTGCCCCAGGCAGCGCGGTGTGCTGCGCCGCCCTTCCTCGGTCCCGCGGCAGGTCCCCTCTTCCCGCGGCTCCGGTTGAGCTCCCGCGGCAGGTCCACCGGAGCCCCGGGACGAGCGGACCTGCCGCAGGCATGACTGCGGGAGCTCCACCAGAGCCGCGGGAACAGCGAACCTCCCGCGGGCACGGTCCGGCGGCTCCGCTTGAGCTGCCGCAGTCATGCCTGCGGGAGGTCCAGCCGAGCCGCGGGACGAGCCCCCCTCCGCAGTCATGCCTGCGGCAGGTCCGGTCGTCCGCGGCTCCGGTGGACCTCCCGCAGGCATGACTGCGGCAGGTCCACCGGCACAGCCTGCCGCCCCCTAGATTTGGCCGCCCTAGGCAACAGCTTGGTTTGCTGGTGCCTAGAGCCGCCCCTGATTGCACCAGCCATTGTTTTAAGTTTCCATGAGGATACAGGTAGGGCACACACTCTGTCATTCTCATTCTTTACCTAAATATACAAATACAGCATTAAATATATTTTATTACTTCATGCATTGAGGGGAGTTAATCTCTGAAAAGCCTGTCAGGCTGTGTTCAGAGGCATTGCCTAACAGGCAACCTAAACTGAAAAGAAACCCAAGTACAGGAGAAAATAACTGTTATGAGAGCTTTGGCATGGCTCTCGTTGCTAAGGAAACCACTTCTTTGTCTGTACGTGTTTAGAATGGCTGCCTCATTAGGGCAATGGCTCTGAGCATGGCTTCACACTACACAAGAAAATAGAAGGGGAAAAAATTAATAGGGTCTCCAAATGCTAAGCAATTAATAGAAGAAATCTTTAAAATATATATGTTTTAGGTCGTATTTTTGTATTGATGAAGCTGCTAAAATTGCCTAGGCCTAGTCAGTCCTGTGTGCAGAGTTATAGTTATGTGAAGCAATGAATAATTCTCTATTCTGCCTGTTGTATTTCAGTGCTTGTGGTTATCTTTTTCTTTTTTCTTTTTTTGAAAGCAAAGCACAAAAAGTGAGATGCAATTCTGTGCATGTATCTCTCTCTCTCTCTCTCTGTTGGTGTGCGTGTGTATATATACACACAAGTACTTCCAAATGTCACGGGACACATATTTATTTAAGGTCATGTAGTGCACTTGTCTAACAGCCTTTGACAACGCTGCAGCAGTGAAAAAGCAGACTTTACTTACATATCCATAAAATAGTGTGAAAAACCTATGCAGGTGCATTTAAGCCCTCATCAAAAAGGCAAAGTGGTTAAAAAAATGAATAATAAAAGGTGTAAACGTACATGGTGATAACAGGGAGAAATTTAACGTTAACTACCAACTTTTAACTGAAACACTAAAACAACAACAACCCAAAAAATGTATGAAGTGCAGCAGATCTAGATGCAGTTTCAGGCATTATTCATTGGTAATACAGCTGTGAACCCAAGGTCCCTCAGGAGCTCAGCTCATGCCCTTGACTGATGAGAAAAGCCTTTGAAATCAGGGGTAGTGCTTAACTTCTACCCTCTGCAGTTTATTCTACCCTCTGCAGTCATCAGCCCCTGTCATAAGTAGTTAGTTAAGGGTTAAGGTCTACCTGTAAAGGGTTAACACAGACCTGGTGAAACACCTGACCAAAGGACCAATCAGGGAAGAGAATTTGAAAATCCCAGAGAGCGGGAACTTGGGTCTCTGTGTTCTTTGTTCTGAGTTCAGTCTGCTCATCTTTCTGAACTAATTTCTTCTAGTCAAGCTAGTGAGTATTAGAAGAACTTATAAGAATCTTGTGTCTGCAATTCTGTGTGTTTGCATTGATTATTCGTAATTTTGCCTGTATTGTTTGTACTGAGGAAAAGGGAGAAATTTCTCCAGGGATTAATAAGATTAGACCCTATGAATGTCTATCTTGGATTCATAGAGATTGTGTATTTTTTCTCTTCTTTCTTTTATTCTTTTAATAAACTCTTTTAAGTTCAGGACTTGGTTAAGTTCCTTACCTGTGGATTCAGGGAAGGAAGCTAGAGAGAGCAGGAGAGGGAGGGGAAGTGGGCTGCTTCCTGTGTGTAGAGATTCAAGGGATTTGAATCTGGGGAAGCTTGGGGACAGGCAGTCAGACACGTTAACCTGACTGGTGGCAGCGAGAAGGAATCCGGGAGAATAGGTCCCCATCTTTGAACCCACAAGCTCAAAGTGGGGGTGAGATCCCATGACA
This sequence comes from Mauremys reevesii, assembly GCF_016161935.1. Classification (NCBI taxonomy): domain Eukaryota; kingdom Metazoa; phylum Chordata; order Testudines; family Geoemydidae; genus Mauremys; species Mauremys reevesii. The sequence continues at coordinate 51,310,124 of NC_052626.1, forward strand.
TGGTGGCAGCGGAGTTTCAAACCCATTGTTAGAAGAAATCTTCAGCCAGGTTGGCTGGAGGGAATTGAGTTTCCAGCAGGCTTTGTTGGAAGCAGTTTTTCTTTTGGGTTGCTTGGACAGGCAGCTTGAGGAAAAAGCAAGTTTCTTTCAAGCACCTTGGAGGAAAGAAAGTGTGTGCATTCCTTAGGTGGGGAAGTGCCCTCACAGGTTTGCTGGGAGATAAGGAATCTCAAGACAGAGGAGGAGGTGTGTCCCTCCTTTGTGTGATCAGGATTCCTTGGGTGGGAGTGCTCCTCCGAGCTCATCCCGTCCAACAAGGAAAACAGGTTTGAGAAAGCTCCTGAAGCCAGTTTTTTTTTTCCTGTGACTTTTGAAATGCAGAAGCCAGGAAGCCAGTGAGATTTTCACTAGTCTTTTCTCGCAGAGAGACAGAGAGTTTTTTAGATTTTCCCTATTGCTCAGTACAGAACAATAGAGAGTTGCAACACACAATTTGCTATACACAGGATTAATTACCCTTTCTTTACTCAAGTTATCATAAACAGGGAGGGGTGTCCAGCACCCCAAGGCACAGCTATGACGGAAACAAGTGACCAACTAGAGCTTGCTCGATTGCAAATAAAAATCCTGGAAGCCAAAGAGAGAGAACACCAGATGGCCATGGCAGCCATGGAGGCAGAGCAGAAAGCCAGAGAGGCAGACCACATCAGACAAATGGAATTAAGAGAGAAAGATCTGGAAATCCAGAGGCAGGCTCTGGAAGTAGAACAGGCTAAGCAGCATAATCCACCACCCCATCCACCTACTGATCAAACGAAATTTGGCAGGTGATGATGTTGAGGCCTTTTTAGAAAACTTTGAGAGGGCCTGTATTGGATACCGTCTTCCTAAAGACCAATACATGATGGAGCTGAGGTCACAGCTCAGCGGACAATTATCCCTTGTGGCAGCTGAAATGCCTAGAGACCAGATGGACGACTTTCCACTGTTCCTAACCAAGGCCAGACTCAGAATGGGCATCACCCCTGATCACGAGAGCCCAGAAATGGAAACCAGAGATGTCATTTCCAGAGCACGCTGCTTACCTGGAAAAACACTATTTCTCCTGGATATCAGGATCCAAGGTTAAGGAGCTAGACGACCTACACCTCCTGATGATGATGGAGCAGTTCCTAGATGGTGTTCCTGAGAACATTAGACGCTACATCCAAGATGGTAAACCAAAACTCTCACTGAGGCAGGAGAGATTGGAGCCAGATGGATGGCATCATCACACAAGGTACCCACCGAGACTAAACCTTACCATCGAGGGCCAATCAAGCCCACACCTACAACCCAAGCACAGTCACACCCTACCTCTTCTTCTACCTCACCAGTTTCCAGTAAACCAACACAACCCCGTGACCCATCAAGTGGGCGATGTTTTGGATGCAATGAACTGGGGCATATCAAAGCCAAATGCCCAAAGAACCTGAAGTCCAACTCCTTGCACCTGCACACCAAGGAAACCGAATTAGATATCTCTCAAATACCCATATGCTTTAGGAAACTTTGAGAGTGGACGGAAAGGAAGTTATCGCATGGAGAGACACTGCAGCACATGTGTCAGCTATCCAAATTCATCAACCCGAAAAACAAAGTGACAGTTCTTCATGTCAAAACCTGTAACATTACCTACAGTGCGTTTACCTGTCCAGTACAAGGGCTGGTCAGGGACGTGGACTTTTGCTGTCTATGACAATTATTCTGTCCCCATGATACTGGGCAACCACTTGGCCCACCACGTTGAGCCGCCAGAAACAGAGGGAGTGGTTACACGCAGCCAAGCCAGACGAGCTGCTGCACCCATCCCTGTTCCTGAGCCATCCACCAAGACCCCGTCTGTGTTACCAGAGACCCAGACAGACGTGGTGGAACCGGATCCCAGGCCAACACCTACAGCAGCCATACTACATCCAGTCCCAGAACCGGAACTGGAAGAGCAACCAGCGGCAGTACCAGCGCCAGCACCGACGCCAGCGCTTACAACTCCACCGCCAGAGGGCGACAACGGGCCTGAACTGGGAAAACCAGTGCACAACCCTACCCTAGAGGCTCAGCCGGAGCCTGAAATAACACCTCGTGGACCAGCGGAGAGCGGTTCACAGTCAACAGAAACAATCTCATCACCTACATCACTTCCAGAGGAACTGGTGTCTCCCGCCTCAAGGGAACAGTTCCAGACAGAGCAGGAAGCCGATGACAGCTTCAAGAAAGCATTCAGCTCCACTAAGACCAAGGACTTTTATACAAGGAAAGTCTTTATGGTGGACACCAGGAGGGCTGGCATCCTCAAAACTGCTAGTTCCAGCTCTTAAGCTTAGCCCATGATCATCCCAGTGGCCATGCTGGGGTGAACCGAAGCAAAGACAGGTTGGGAAGGTCCTTCGACTGGGAGGATGGGCGGTCTTGTGAGGTATGCCAAAAGGTAGGAAAACCTCAAGACCAGGTCAAGGCCCCTCTCCAGCCACTTCCCATAATAGAGGTCCCATTTCAGCGAGTAGCTGTGGATATTATGGGTCCTTTCCCAAAAAGACCCCAGAGGAAAGCAGTACATACTGACTTTTGTGGACTTTGCTACCAGATGGCCGGAAGCAGTAGCTCTAGGCAACACCAGGGCTCAAACTGTGTGCCAGGCCTTAACTGACATTTTTACCAGAGTGGGTTGGCCCTCTGAAATTCTTACAGATTCGGGAACAAATTTCCTATCAGGGACCATGAAAGACCTGTGGGAAACTCATGGGGTGCATCATTTGGTTGCCAACCACCAAACTAATGGCCTAGTGGAAAGGTTTAATGGAACATTGGGGCCATGATCCCAATGAACACTCCAATAATTGGGATCTAGTGTTACAACAGTTGCTGTTTGCCTACAGGGCTGTTCCACATCCCAGTTTAGGATTCTCACCATTCGAGCTGGTATATGGCCATGAGGTTAAGGGGCCATTACAGCTGGTAAAGCAGCAATGGGAGGGGTTTACACCTCCTCCAGGGACTAACATTCTGGACTTTGTAAGCAACCTTCAAAACACCCTCCGAGACTCTTGGGCCCTTGCTCGAGAGAACTTAAAAGATGCTCAAAGGTCTGGTATGATCGACATGCCAAGGAGCGGTCCTTCAAGGTAGGAGACCAGGTCATGGTCTTGAAGGCGCAACAGGCCCATAAGATGGCTGGGAAGGACCATACGTGGTCCAGGAGCGCCTGGGAGCTGTTAACTACCTCATAACATTCCCTGATTCCTCTTTAAAGCCTAAAGTGTTTCATGTTAACTCTCTAAAGCCCTTTTATCCCAGAGAATTACAGGTCTGTCACTTTACAGTTCAGGAAGGAGATGACACCGAGTGGCCTGAAGGTGTCTACTACGAAGGTAAAGAAATGGTGGTGTGGAAGAGGTGACCCTCTCCACAACCCTGCAACGTCTGCAGCGGCAACAGATCAAGGAGCTGTGCACTCACTTCGCCCTTGTTCTCAGCCAACCCAGGACGGACTGAGCAAACCTGCCACTCCATTGACACAGGTAATGCTCACCCAATTAGGACCCCACCCTACAGGGTGTCACCTCATGCCAAAGTTGCTATTAAACAGGAGATTGACAACATGTTGGAGATGGGTATCATCCGCCCTTCTACCAGTGCATGGGCATCTCCAGTGGTTCTGGTTCCCAAACCAGATGAAATACGCTTTGTGTGGACTACCGTAAGCTCAATGCTGTAACTCGTCCAGACAACTATCCAATGCCACGCACTGATGAGCTATTGGAAAAGTTGGGACGTGCCCAGTTCATCTCTACCATTGATTTAACCAAGGGATACTGGCAGGTACCACTAGATGAACCCGCCAGGGAAAAATCTGCCTTCATCACCCATGCAGGGGTGTATGAGTTTACTGTGCTTCCATTCATGCACCTGCCACCTTCCAAAGGCTGGTGGATGGTCTACTAGCAGGATTGGAAGACTGTGCAGTTGCATACCTCGATGATGTGGCCATTTTCTCTGATTCATGGCCTGAACACCTAGAACATTTGAAAATGGTTTTTGAGCGCATCAGGCAGGCAGGACTAACTGTTAAGGCCAAAAAGTGCCAAATAGGCCAAAACAGAGTGACTTACCTAGGACACCAGGTGGGTCAAGGAACCATCAACCCCCTACAGGCCAAGGTGGAGGCTATCCAACAGTGGCCTGTCCCAAGGTCAAAGAAACAGGTCCAATCCTTCTTAGGGTTGGCCGGATATTACAGGCGATTTGTACCACACTACAGCCAAATCGCTGCTCCACTAACTGATCTGACCAGAAAAACCCAGCCAAATGCAGTTAAGTGGACTGATGAGTGTCAGGAAGCCTTTATCCAGCTTAAGGCGATGCTCATGTCTGACCCTGTATTAAGGGCCCCGGACTTTGACAAACCCTTCCTAGTTACCACCGATGCATCTGAACTACTCATGCAGGAAGGACCGGATCACAACTTCCATCCTGTCGTGTTTCTCAGCAAGAAGCTGTCTGAGAGGGAAAGCCACTGGTCCGTCAGTGAAAAAGAGTGTTACGCCATTGTGTATGCCTTGGAAAAGCTACGCCCATACCTTTGGGGACGGCAGTTCCAACTACAAACTGACCATGCTGCGCTAAAGTGGCTGCACACCAACAAGGGAAACAACAAGAAACTTCTCTGCTGGAGCTTAGCTCTCCAAGACTTTGACTTTGACATTCAACACATTTCAGGAGCTTCCAACAAAGTTGCTGATGCACTCTCTCGTGAAAGTTTCCCAGAATCTAGTGGCTAAAAAGTGTTCTTTACATGTTATATGCTTAGTAGTATATGTAATAGTGCATGTGTTTATTACTCTGTTGGTTTTGCAGTTTAGGAGGAAATCACCGCCAGTGCTCCCACTGTTGGTGATTTGGGGGGCGTGTCATAAGTAGTTAGTTAAGGGTTAAGGTCTACCTGTAAAGGGTTAACACAGACCTGGTGAAACACCTGACCAAAGGACCAATCAGGGAAGAGAATTTGAAAATCCCAGAGAGCGGGAACTTGGGTCTCTGTGTTCTTTGTTCTGAGTTCTTAGCCGTCTGGACCTACACCAGACCAGACGCTTAACCAAGTCTGCTCATCTTTCTGAACTAATTTCTTCTAGTCAAGCTAGTGAGTATTAGAAGAACTGGGTAATTGCATATAAGAATCTTGTGTCTGCAATTCTGTGTGTTTGCATTGATTATTCGTAATTTTGCCTGTATTGTTTGTACTGAGGAAAAGGGAGAAATTTCTCCAGGGATTAATAAGATTAGACCCTATGAATGTCTATCTTGGATTCATAGAGATTGTGTATTTTTCTCTTCTTTCTTTTATTCTTTTAATAAACTCTTTTAAGTTCAGGACTTGGTTAAGTTCCTTACCTGTGGTTTCAGTGGAGACAAGGGTTGTCTCCAAGCAGAGAGAGAGCAGGAGAGGGAGGGGGGAAGTGGGCTGCTTCCCTGTGTGTAGAGATTCAAGGGATTTGAATCTGGGTTCCCCAGGGGAAGCTTGGGGGACAGGCAGTGCGTCAGACACGTTAACCTGACTGGTGGCAGCGAGAAGGAATCCTACCCTAAGGGTTAGGGTGGGGGGAGAATACCTGCGGGTCCCCATCTTTGAACCCACAAGCTCAAAGTGGGGGTGAGATCCCATGACAGCCCCACACCTCCATTCACTGAGAGGAAAAATTTCATCCAAAATACAGGTGCAGCAGTTAATGAACTTCTGACTTTTCTATACATATTCATGAAGCAAATTGGCTACCGACTCCTTTTTTTTTTAACTCTCCCCAGATATAAAACAAAGTAATCAGGTCTACCATCAATGCACAGCAGTGCATCTGTTGAGCTGGTCTGCAAGCTGGATTGGTTATTATCCAAGCCATTTTCTTTGACATAAGATTTATTCAATAATTTTTGGTTTTGTCCTCAATGAAAAAGAGGAAAAGAAATTTCAGATCAAACAAATTTTCTTTGGAAATGTATTTAATAAAGCCATTTTATCAAAACAAAATTTTGTCAGAAAATTTCCCACTAGCATTAGTTATCAGGAAAATCCTGCAATGCATATGGGGCTGGAGGTTACAACCACCTAATTCCCAAGCAGGAAAGAAAGAGAATAGAGAACTGGGTGGAGGAAAAAGAGAAAGGAAAGATGCTCACAGGGCATTTCAAGTGCCATAATGTAACTCTGAACTTCTGTTTCACACAGCCTTACTAATTCACTATCAGGTACTAATAATGCTTTTCACTTCTCAAGAACTTTCCTTCCAAGGATGTCAAAGTGCTCTATGAACACTCATGAATGAAGAGTCATAGTACCCCATAAATAACTTACCTTAATTTTCCATGTTGGGAGTGAGAGGTACCAGTAGCAATCTGGAGGGATTCTGTAAGTCTCCATGTCTTTCTTGTTTGGCATTCCATTTCTAAAAACAGAGTAGACTCCAAAGAGGTGGAAGGTCTAGAAATCCCAATTTGATTCACTTATCAAGGAGCAGCAGTGAGAGAGCTTGAGGGCACCAGGACGGGTGTAGGATAGGAGACATGGGATAGATGGTGCCTTGGGATGCTTTGGGATGACACTTGGGATGGATGGTGTGTCACAGACTTAACAGGGGCTTGTTAATGTTAAATGTAGAGGATGTGGAATAATCTTGGCTTTTCTTTAAAGCAAATACACACAACACCACCACAGTTTGAATAAGATAAAGAAATGCTTCCAGAATCTTAATGTGTGGGCCTGGATGCCCATGAGAACAGGTAATTAATTATAAGAAACAGAAGAAGTGAGTAGCAGTTATTATAATCACTCCATATTGCTAATGTAGTTTAGCTGAACTGGACAGCGATCTTTAGGATTCTATTGTAGAGTATGTTACAGAGCATCACTTGTGTTTTGAGTTAAACACTATGTTATTGGGGAAAAAAGTAATCTTTATTGATGACATTTCTTTATTGAATTAACAGAACTGAAATGTAAAATGTTCAGTCTCCTAATTATTTTCTGAAGCCAACAGACTATTTTAAAGACTACAGGTTTGGAGAGATTTCAGTCACATTATGGAACTGTTGGAAAATATTTTACTTTCCTGTAGTGTAGACAATACATTCTTCTTTCCTGGCTCTAAGTTTTCACAAAAATGAAAGGCACAAACTTTTATAGGTAGAAATTGATTTTTTCCTGAATAAAACAAATTCCTGGGAACTCAAAATGTAGGCTCTGATCCAGGAAAGCATTTAAGCTCCTAAATTACATTGAGCCTTGAGACAAATTCAATGGGATTTTTTACATATTTAAAACTATGCACATGCTTAAGTAATTTTCTTGATCAGGATCATTTTGCACAGAAGGAAGATTTTTTCAATGTTCATTACAATAGTAGTATTCACTAGCGTGGTAGAAATAGTGACATCTTGCCCTGGAGTAAACTTGAAAACATTTACAAAAATATCCTTTTTCACATATAAACACTTGCAAAGTGAAAATCAGTATTGTCTCTTGTTTTTATTTAGTTGTGTGATGCCAAGGAAACATTATCATTAATGGAAAAATCCTTTATACATAATAGGCCAAATGTTTAAATCTCTGCATTGAAATGCATTTGTAACAGCACCTTTTAGGCTGGCGTACAGAGGCTCTCCAGAGTTGTTTAAGCTCTCTAGTAGGGCTATAACAGACTCCAGTCCCCTATGTATTGTCACAGAAAGACACCTGTAACACACCCTGCCCAGAGATTTACAGATGCATACTCATCTTGCCCACAAAACCTGATATTTGAACATGCAAGTCAGTCTTTGAGTGTAAAAACTGCACTTTACAAGCAAACAGGTTCCAGGCTTGCATATGCCCCTTTTAAATGGAAACATCTGTTTAGGGCTACATTGTTCTTATAGGTACATCCATGAGTAGGCGTCAGTGCAGAGTGGCACCACCTTGGGGAAGCCTGAAGAGGGATGGTACCTCAGAGATGCACAAGCTCTTCCCAAGATTCCTGGTATGCTGGAGGAGTGTGCAGCATGGTCCCTCTGGTGATCCCAACATGCTTTATAGGCCAATGTGAGAAGGGTGAAAGATGGCCCAGCTCCATCACGATCTTTTCCTTTTCCATTTGTGGTAATATGCAACCCTGGGAGAACAAGTTAGGAGCAGTCCCTGTGTTTCAGTGCCCTTGCACAAGATATACATTGGAGAGAGAGGAAGGCTACATTCACTCTTCCCATGTGCACCCAAACAAGTGCTAGGTACATTCTAGCCTTCAGCTGGCACAGTGAGTGCCTTAGCGTCTATAAGTGCCTGTGGCATTTCCCCCTTTGAAAGCTGGCCCTAAATTTTCTAATCCCTCTGTTAAGGTAACCGAATTAATATACACCTTCAGTGAAGGGAACCTTCAAGAGTGCAATATTCTGGCTAGTTTCAGTTGTAATCTGCTTTCTCTCTGTTTTATTTGTATGTGAGATATCTGGTGGATATAAGCTGTACAGTGCCGGCTTGAACCTGGAAAGAGAACTGATAAACATAGAAACTGGAGATGGTGAGCAAATGTCTGTTATCCTGAATATCCTCTAAATCAGCATCCATCCTGTGGGTACTTTTGAACATTAATTTCACCTTTACAGGGCAGCATTTCCATCAGCTAATCAGTGATTTCAAAGAAAGCAACATCATCACATAATGAAAATGGATGATTGCTCCCATGGCAGCTTGGTATTTTCAGACTCACAAAACTATCTTATCTTCCTATGGGACTATGTCCATGGCACTCATACATTTTCTAAGTAGTTCTTGTCTCATCTTAACACATTTAAAAATTGTTTGACTTATTTTAAGGAACGTTCTATCATTTTTTTAAGTTTATGTCTCTCCTTTATGCTTTACTTTCTGAGTTGTCTTGGAGACAGTAGCAGTGAGTGCATATTTGCAGCTAGCTACTGCAATGTATTCACAACTATTTTTAAATGTATGTGAAAAGATACTTTCCCTGCCATTTATAAGTTATCTGACAGATATGACAATGAATCTAATGGTTAAATATAGAAAAGGAATGTAATTTATTGATATAAGAACAAATCTCACTTCCAACCACACTGAGATTTAGCATTTCTTCAAATACTATAACTTCAGCTATCTAAAAACATCTGGGTGCCAATGCGAGCTCCTACCCTTATATGATGCTAAGGTTTTGAGAAATTTAAATAAAAACAGCTGGGGAAGAATTCCTCTAGCCAGGAGCTGGATAGCATCATCATACGTAGTTCATTGTTACACCCTCTAGTTCCCATTCTTGGATTAATTGGAGAGAGGGTAAGTTTGTATCACTGAGTGCTACAGAAATTCTGGGCTGTGGTGCAGCCCACAGGTAACTTGGGTAAGACTGGCATACATTGGAGCATGTCTAGCTGGTACAGAACAATGCAGCACAAAAGTGAGTTGAAGCCACCTATCCCTCCCACTCCAGGTCATGCCTTTGGTGGGGGACAGCACAGAATCAGTCTTTTAGGGCTTTTGTGTGTACAGGGCCCCAGACCCGTAAATATTTAGCTTGGAAACCCTTGTTGCGCCATATTACTAAAAGTCAGCATCAAAAAGCATCCCTGTTATGGATTTTACAATGTACAGAAAAGTGACAGTGAATAAGAGTGGAAGCAAAATCAAATACAACACAGCAGGTTCCCAAAAATAACAATGAAATAGCCATCTCAGGTGGCCCTCCATTGGTACTCCATTTGGTAGGATGATTTTTCATAATTAAAGACCTTCCTGCTGGAAAACTCTTTGTCTGTTCATGCATAGTAGTAAGAAAAAGAAAAAATCCTTAAGGCTACAAGGATGTTTTTTAAAAAGAGTCCTGCTGAGAATCTCTATCCATGAGGACATAAGACATCAGGAAAGATGATCAGTCAGCCAAGAGAAAAGTATTTACCTTTTCCTAGCCTGGCTTCAGATCTAATCACAAATTGCTGGGAATCTGTCCTCCAACAGGGAAGAAATACACTACACTGCTGTATTGTATTTACCTCTGCTTTTGAAAAAGAACTGGGACCCAATCAACAGTGTCTGTAAGAATTACTAAAAGCACAAGTCAGAGGTATGCAGGCAGAAGCATACTGCTATGTGCCAATCTCCACCATCCCACTAGGCTATAATGTAATTTTCAGAATTACAACTTTCATAAGGAGGTAACTTCTTCTAGAGTTAAATGACTACTTCGTAGCATGGTGTTTGGAACTGGAATATAATATCATGGCCATAGATAACAAAACAACCTTCTCCATCTTGTTGCCCAATGGCAACAGTTCCCATACAGCCTCAAAATCTAATGTGTCCAACTGCAAAAAATATAAGACACAAGCTTGATATTGTTAATCAAACAGGAACTTATTCTGACATATTTCACAGTGGGAGGCAGGTTAAGGATTCTGTATTGTAGCAGTGATGGAAAATAAAAGTGCTGAAGCCAGCATTGCACTAATGAGGAAATCTTGCAATAATTGAGGAAGCAGGGGAAAAAATCAGCTTCCCTGGGCTTTCAGAATCTTTGAAAAAGATTAAGGAAGTAATGTAAGCCAGAGATGAGGAGTTGGTTACGTATACCCCAGTACTGCAAGGTACTTAAGCATGGTCACTGGCACTACTCAGTACTTAAATTTAAGCACAGGTTGAAGTACCTTATTGAATCAAAACCATAGAAATTGAGGTAGGGGGATTAATGGCACACAATACCAAAACTGTCCCAAAACAAGATCTGTGAAAGCAGTTTTAGTGATCAGGTTCTTGTGAGGCAGTAACAGTCTTAATGAGGATACAGTGTTGCTAATTCATCTGTTGCTGAAGAAATTATATAGATTAATATAGGGTTATAAAATATCTTATTAAAAACTGCTTAGAATGTTATACAGTGCATGCTGTATAGAATACTATATGACTAGAGACAGTTTTTGATTCATAAGAGATAAATCTGGATGGCAATGTTGAAATATTTATTACCAGTAGGAGAAAAGTGTATTAGTGGGGAAAAATAAGCATAAAAAATGAATTACTCTGACGCCAATCTATTATTACTATTTGTATTACAGCTGTGCTAAAAAACAAAACAAAACAAAAAAAACAAATAGAGTTTGGGATACCATTATGCAATGCATTGTACAAGCGCATGGCAAGAATCTGTCCTTGACTCAAAAGGCTTTTTACAGTCAAATTAGACAAGACAAAAAGGTGGGTGAAATGGACACAGCATACAAGCAGAAGAATAGGAATTGTGTAGCATGGTTAAGTAACTTGTCCAAAGTCTCACGTTTTCTTGAAGAATTGGAAATTGAACCTAGATCCTCTGAGTGCTAGTCAACTGCTTCAATCACAAGACAATTCTTTCTGCTAATGATAGTCTCATTTGATTTCATTCTGGTGAATAGTTTCCAATTATATTTGGGGAAAGATAAGTTTACCAGGCAGTGTAAGCCATTTTTTGATTTATATACGAGCCAGTGCATGCTGCCCTTCACTGAGTTGGGCCAGCTCTGTCCTACAGTGGAATTTCAGCTACCCATGCACTTAGGAGAACCCACACTCCAATATGGGTTAGATTGTGTGTATTAGAATTAAGTTACAATGGAACTCATAACAGCTAAGGAAGCTTAGAGTACCAGTCACAGAGGTCTGAGCAGTATTGCCAACGTGAAGCATCCAAAAATCAATCAGATTTAAAAAAATAATTAATTTGGGGTCTTTTTTATTTGCCTTGTACTTTTTTTTTGGAGCCTCTGAGGTTCACATTTTCAGTTTTTCTTCACAACTATGAAGGCTAGAAATTTACTTTTCATAAAAAATTAAAGCTGGGATTCTCACCTACTCACTTCTCTCCAGGAGTTGTGGCTTTAAGAAAAACAACAAATGAACCATAAGTGTTGGGAAGATTGTACCAGCACTAATAGGTGTGTGGAAACCACTGATGTAGACTTTAAAAATGGCACAATATGTACTCTTGAATTCTGTGGTACAAGTTACATCAGCCTTTGTTTGTTTTTAACATTTCAGCATTTATGAAACATGACTGTAATTTAATTAGTTAAGGTTATGAGGTGATTTTACTCAGCAACAGACTCTATAATTTCCTTTCATTATTTATCTAATTGCAGAAGGTTCTGATGGGTATCAAGTTCCTTTCATGGAAATAAGAATTCCTCCAACAAGTTATCAAAGACACTCTTCAACAAACACATTTCAATAAGCTTTCTTGTTTAATACACCCCTCCATCACATGCATATGTGATCATACTTCTCTCAGCTATCTCTCCAGTCTTACTGATTGCATTCCTCTCACTTCCGTCATCTGTTTTACTTCATGAGCATTAGACTGTGTCATTAGTTATGACTCATCAGTTGAGGCATAATCATATCAATTCCTGCCCAACGTCTTTTGTCCTCATTTAAATACAAATGCTTTGGCTGCTGCTGAGCTATCAAATATGTTTTATTCACTGAATGGTCTAATAAAAATATGAAACAACCCTTCACTCTTCAGAAGGAAACAAAGTTGTTTATTTTCCTAAGAAAAATTTCATGTAATTTCTAATTGTCTTAATTTCTTTCTGTCATCTTCTTACAAAAGGCCAGCTATGTACAACCTTCATATGGAAATTAGATTTCAGCATAACTATTGGTTGGGTTACCTTATCTTAGCCCACATATGTGATGAAATGGGAAGTTATAGCATTCTTTATGCAGATTACTGGGATTTTTATTTCAAAACTCATTGGACAATAGTTATTGAGTTTTGTGATAACACAAGCAAAAGAGTCTCAGAATCTGCAGACTTGATATTACCATAAATGTAATGCTGGTCATAGTATTTAAACTGTTCTTTTTTAAAGAATCAGATCTGTAGTATTATTTCTATTCCTTTTAGCCATTAATCACTGGAACCAAAACCTCATAATCATAGTGACAGACATAGGGCAATCCTGTTATTTCAGGAAAGGTCAATCAAAAATAAACTAGGTAAAAGTCTAGTCAATAAATAATCTTATAAGGCTAAACATTGCACTCATTTTTTTCAGGTCACTCATCAGTCATCTACTTTCTCAATGACAATTTTTTAAAAGTATTATTCCAAAGTCTCCTACTATTATTTATTTCATTTTACAGAGACGGGACGGGTGGTGGAAATAGCTAGCAAATTTCCATTTACAGCTGAGGTCCAGCTCACTGTAAATGAGCAATTTCCCAATGGACAAAAAACTACTGTGACAGGCATATTAATGTTTCTGAACATATACCTCTCTGTCTGTCTATCTCTTATATAATAATAGGGATAAATGCTGTATGAATAAAAACGGCTTTGTATTCTGTTGTTATTGTGATTGAATTATTCATTGGGCAAGATTTTAAAAATATGTCTGCCTAAAGTTAGGCTCCCAAGTCCATCTTTGGTATATGTATAAATTAGGACCGTCAAGCGATTAAAAAAATTAATCATGATCAATCTCATGATTAATTGCACTGTTAAACAATAATAGAATACCATTTATTTAAATATTTTTGGATGTTTTCTACATTTTCAAATATATTGATTTCAATTACAACACAGAATGCAAAGTGTGCAGTGCTCACTTTATATTTATTTTTATTACAAGTATTTGTACTGTAAAAAAAACCAAAATAAATGGTATTTTTCAAGTACTGTATTGTAATCTCTTTATCATGAAAGTTGAACTTAAAAATATAGAATTATGTACAAAAAGAACCTGCATTCAAAACTAAAACAAAAATGTAAAATTTTAGAGCCTGCAAGTTCACTCAGTCCTATTTCTTGTTCAGCCAATTGCTCAGACAAACAAGCTTGCTTACATTTGCAGGAGATAATGCCACCCGCTTCTTATTTACAATGTCACCTGAAAGTGAGAACAGTCATTCTCGTGGCAGAGTTGTAGCGGGCATTGCAAGATATTTACGTGCCAGATGCACTAAAGATTCATATGTTCCTTCATGTTACAACCACCATTCCTGGGGACATGTGTCCATGATGATGATGGGTTCTGCTCAATAACCATCCAAAGCAATGCATACCGACGCATATTCATTTTCATTATCTGAGTCAGATGCCACCAGCAGAAGGTTGATTTTCTTTTTTGGTGGTTCGGGTTTGGGTTTGGTGGTTGGGTCGAGTGCTGTAGTTATCTTTAGAAAGTTCACCTTGGTAACTTCTTTGCATTTTGTCAAATCTGCAGTGAAAGTGTTCTTAAAATAAACAACATGTGCTGGGTCATCATCTGAGACTGCAGTAACATGAAATATATGGCAGAATGTGGGTAAAACAGAAAAGAAGACACACAATTCTCACCCAAGGAATTCAGTCACAGATTTAATTAACACGTCATATTTTTAACAAGCGTCATCAGCATTGAAGCATGTCCTCTGGAATGGTGGCCGAAGCATGAAGGGGCACCATTTACCTTGCAATGCCGGCTACAAAAGTGCCATACAAATGCCAGTTCTCACTTTCTGATGCTGTAAAATAAGAAGAAGGCAGTGTTATCTCTTGTAAATGTAGACAAACTTGTTTGTCTTAATGGTTGGCTAAACAAGAAGTAGGACTGAGTGGACGTGTAGGTTCTGAAGTTTTACATTGTTTTGGTTTTGAGTGCAGTTATGTAACAAAAAAAATTACATTTGTAAGTTGCACTTTCAAGACAAAGAGATTGCACTGCAGTATTTGTATAAGGTGAATTGAAAAATACTATTTCTTTTGTTTATCATTTTTACAGTGCAAATATTTGTAATTAAAAATAATATACACTTTGATTTCAATTACAACACAGAATACAATATGTATGGAAATGTAGCAAAATATCCAAAATATTTAATACATTTCAATTGGTATTCTATTGTTTAACAGTGCAATTAAAACTGTGATTAATTGCAATTATTTATTTTTAGTTAATCGCATGAGCTAACTACGATTAATCAACAGTCCTAGTATAAATGCCTTGATTTCAACTGGTGTTGCTGGATATTCTGCACTTTTGAGAGCAAGCCACTTATTTAAGGGTGAATTTCTCAAAAAGCATCTAAGTGACAGGAGTTCAAGTTTGATTGAAAGCTGTTAGGTGCCTAATTGACTTAGGTGCTTTTGAAAATGCTGCTAGGTACCTCTTTGCATCTTTAGGCACCTAAATGCTTAAATATAGGATTTGGAAACCCTATTGAAGCATCTATTTTTTTTTTAAATGTCCAAAAAAAATCTTCATTATACAATTAATTTAGCACCCTTTTTCCTGAATGCAAATAATTCATTAACTCATCCTCATTTCTAGAAATATATTTGATATTGGTAACCATTTCATAATGACTTCTAAGCAATGTTAACCTCTGATTTTTAATAAATTGTTCATTTTAAGACTCTTAACTTTTAAAAAGCCCTTAAATTACTTAGGAACCAAAGTTTCCCTTTCAAAACACCAAAGTCATGTAACTTTCAATTGGGCTTAGAATCCAGGGTTTGACTATTTACTATATATTATTCATGGTGTGTGCATGATGATCTAGTCACATATTTTTATTTCTATTCTCTGATTGGTGAACTGGAACATTTTAACAAGGAATATATGAATGACTAATCATTAATAATACACTTTGGATATAGATTAGATTTTTAATAATATAATAATTAAATGTAAAATGTTCTGGTGATTCATGATTCAGCTGAGCCCATCTGCCATCTTATATATAATATATAAAATGCAGAGTGACCTCATCATGAATAATTATTACAAATAATAATAATATTACAAAACTAATAGGGGTTGTTGCAAGGAGAGAGAGGGAGTTCAGAGAAGAGCTGTGAGAATGAGAAATGGAAAAATGAAAAAAAAAAAAGGAGGACTGTTTGTTTACATTTGGAAAGAGATTAATAAGATAAGATAATAAAAGAATAAATAATAAAATAACTGAAAAAAAAAAAAAATTAAAAAGGGGTCTGAGCATTTACATGAATATCAAGGATACCCAGAGTTATAATTATTGATATCACCATTTTTGGAGGGAATATTAAATCTCATGCTACATGCTTTAAGCCAATCTCTAGCGAGCATCTAACAGTGGAGTTTCTGTGGGAATTTAAGTAGTAAAAGAGTTTTGTTTTGTGTTGTTCTTTTTCTTTCTTTTTCTTCTCTTTCTTTTCTTTTCTTCTTTCTAGAAGAGAAAGAAGAAGGGAAGATGAAGAATAAGAAGGCAGATTAGAAGTGACCTGAGGAGGAGAGGAGGAAAGGAATAAAAGGATGTAGCTATGATATACATGTAGAAGCTGTGAAATGATGATGCATGGATGAATGAAAATCTGATGGCAAGATGTGAGAAGAGAGATGAAGAGATGAAGATTGAAAAGATTCAAAGATTAGAGATGCAGCTGATGGGATTGATGAAATTGTGATGGAGATGAGAAGATGAGGAGGAGAGAGAGACATGAGAAGATTTGCAGACACCACACAAAAAAAAAAGACACCCCACAAAGAAAAAAAGAGACCCAGCAAAGAAAGAGAGCATCTAGGAAGAGAATCTGAGGAGGAGACATGGTCAAGTCGAGTGATAGGATGGGTCAGTTGGGAAATAATAGGAAGGTGAAATAAAAAAAAAAAAAAAGGAAAAAAAAAAAATCAAATGGGCCACACAAGGAAATATGGTAAAATGTACATGGTATGGTATAATATAGGGGTTGGTGGGGAGGTAGAGTGGCCCCCATTTGCTCTGACCAGCTGACCGCCTGTCTTGGGGATGAAGAAGGGGTTTTCCTCCAGGGAAGATGGGGGTGGAAGGAGGGTTTTTCCTCCCTTCCTCCAGGCATGGGGCAGGGGTTTCGTGGGTGGCAGGGTGGGGCTTGCTGAGGGGGCATGGTGGCTGGCATGTGTGGTGCATCTTGATGGCATCTTGTCATCTTGATTGACTGATTCTATGAAATCTTGAATTCTGATCTTCTATTCAAGAGGAAAAGACAGTGAGAAGAGATGAGACAAATGGAAGAAAGAGTGGATGGGAAACAAATAGATGATATAGGAGAAAAAGAAGGAGAATATATAACAGAAGACAAGACAGAGACAGAGAGAGACAGATCAGAGAGAGAAATACTCAGAAAATCTATAACCAGATCACTCAGAAGAATCAGAAGAGATAGAAGAGCACCAGAGGAAGAGCTAGGAAGGCTGAAGAGGAAGGCTGGCTGAAGAGGGAGAAAGGCTGATATGGATCCCAAAGAGAGGATCCAAATGACACTGGGAAATGACACTGATGACATCATGCTGAGGACTGATCACTGATGTGGGAGAGAGTGGAAGAAGGAAGGGTTGACAGAGGTTGGTTGTGGTGAAGAGGCTTGGTTTTAGAAAAAAGGTCCAGTCCCTAAGGAAAGAAGGTAAAGTCATGAGGAAGAAGGAAAGTAAGAAAGCATTTTGAAGAGTAGCAAAGCTGTCCAAAGGAGGAATAGAAAGACTTGCTTGTGGAAGAGTAGGAGAGCCTCTTTCATCTTTTGACTTCCAGGATGATCTCTTTTTTCCCCATCTTTTTCCTTTTCCATTTTTTTCAATATTTGGCTTAATTATTTTTATTCTAAAACTAATTAAATTAAAAATCAGTGCTAACAAGGATCTCTTCACAACCACTTTCAGACAGAACTTCAGAAAAGGAGTCAGGTTACATTAGAATTCAGAGTGAAAGATGAAGAACAAGAGAGAAAGAAAAAGGAGAGAAGAGAAGAGAGAGGAGAGAGAGAGAGAGAGAGAGAAAGAGAGAGAGAGAGAGAGAGAGAGAGAGAAGAGAGAGAGGATGAGAGAGAGAGAGAATTAGGAAAAATTTTAGATTTTTAAACCAAAGAACTGAATTTTTACAGAAAACAGAGAAGATTTCATAACAGAACCACTTCACAACAATTTTTTACAAAGTTTGTTAATGTTTTAGCAGAATGCCTTCATCAAAAGAACTTTAGTATAACTCTTCATTTTCTTGCACATATTTATTATTCTCTTCCACAAGATGTGACAAATCTGCACATTTTAGTATCTATTAAATATTTGGTGATTAGGTAATACCAGTTTAATTTCTACTTTTCCAGGAGTACAACAATTAACTTTCTTTTCTTGGAATTGCAAAGTTAGAACTGCAGCAAGTAAATGGGTGTTTTATTAGTACATCTAAATGGTAGAGGAAAGAATCTATATGCCTCAATACAGTTGAACAACAAAGAGTAGAGTTATTATTTTAAAAAGGCACGTCAGTTAGGCAATAGCATACAAATTAACTTAAGGTTGTGAATATATCCAATGGATACACTTCAAGCTACTTAAAATATGAAGAATATATGCAATTTTAAGTTCTGACCTCTACCATGTCTGGCTGAAAACCCCTAAGGGCACAAGACACCAGGCACAACATAATGTACAAGTTATATATAATCACTTTGTATCTGCCCTAATTTCATACACATCATATCTCAAGGACATACAACCAATAATCTCTATACTAAAGCTTTGATCTTCTTCCTGATCCTGCTAGCTTTACTATTGATTCTCTATTATAATTTATTTAACATAAGAGAAGTTACATAAGGTGGTTGCAGTTAATGAGCCATTCGATTAGGGAGAAATGAGGTTGAGATCACTTTGAACCCACTCTAATTTTCCTTAGAAACCAAAACTTATGAGGTTTAGGGTCCTGGAGGAAATAGAACTCCTTAATTAATGCTATATCTGGGTAGAGGAAGTACTTCCTCTTGTGCACTGTATGACTTTGATTTTTCTGTGGAACTTTAATATAAAAAGAAGGGACCAGTTTCTGCTCTTATTTACACCACTATAACTATGACCAGAATTTGCCCCATGGCACTAGCAGCTTTATGTTGAACTCTCTATCCACCCCACACATACTCACGGCCTGCTCTGTGACTGCTCTGTATTTTAAATCTAGGCTCACAAAGGAACTAATAATGGGCAGGAGGATAGAGTAGAGCAGCTGTGATAAAGATATAAAATGTAAAATGGAGGATGTCTGGCAGCCTAAATCACCTCCATTTTAGGTGATTTATTTTTAAACTGGTTGGCCCTGATTCTAATCCCATACGAGTTTGCACCCATGTAACTCCATTGATATCAGTGGAGCTACTCCTAATCAAAATTAGGTTAAATAAGGTCATATCCAACTGCCCTTTGCACCTTTGAAAAATCTCTTCAAACAGCAGCCTCAAGTATTTGGTGAAAACAAAATAGTAATTTTACTGATAAAATAAATATTAGTACAGTCAGCTGTGTATACTCTAACCTTTAAAATCAAAAGCCAGATTCTCAGCTGGTGTAAATCAGCAGAGCTCCATTACAGTCAATGGAGCTTTGCCAATTTATGGCTAAGTATATGGCCTCAAATATTATTCATGCCACAAAAATCAAGAAGGGGGGTCTAAATCATGCTTAAAATGAGCTATTTCTCCAGAAAACTAGAATGCTTTCTCCTTTTGAATTATGGTGAAATTTTCTTCTAAGGTTTATTTGATCTGTAAAGCAAATTACAAGAGCATTCCTATATAAACACATCATCCATAACGCTCATCCGTTAACCTATACCAATTTGGAGTGCTCAAGTAGAGTCCAAACTCTGCTTCAGTACAAGGGGTTCCCCTTTCACAAATGAACCTAAATGGAGATACCTCCTGGGGGATGAAGGGTTACATTTCCTAAGCTGCTGCCCCCCCCCCCCCGCATGATTTTCTGCATTTGCAAGTTAACAAAATGTCCTTGATCTACACTGAGTTCATGACTATCTGGTTATCTTCACACTTATAAAGGCTAGAAATGTAGGGCAGGGGTCAGCACCACCATGTTGTGTGATGGACACTTGATAAAATTACCATACTTAGTGATGGACACTGGGGGGTTGGGGGGTTATGTCATTCAGTCATTCAACATATTTTGAAAAATTACCACGGACCTCAACATTTTTACCACGGATATGTTGCTGACCCCTGATGTAGGGTGGGCTTTTCAAAAGTGCTCAGCATCAAGCTAACTCTACTCCCCTCAAAATTAATGGTAAATGTCTTCAGTGGGAGCAGAGTTAGGTCAATAATGAGCACTTTTGAAAACCACCTTTAACTTTTGAATGGAAGCTAAGACATTGTTACAAAAGATGAAATCTGTGGCTGTGGAACTGCAGAATGTGCAGGGACTCTGCTATCACTGCACAGGAGAGACTTGGTGCATTTACTGATGCGTGTCTGAAGTTAGTGCATGTTCCCTCCATTAACCAAATGTATTTCTAGTAAGTATTATTCCCATATCCTGTGGAGCAGTATGCATTATAATAGGTCTCAGGATTGGAGTGGGTCTTCAGTTGGTATTTGAGAAACTCCTGAAGTGAAATGAGAAGTTTTTAAACACCCAGTAAGCTAAATATCTGTTGAAAGGTGTATAATTGCATACTCACATTTATACTGAAACCCTCAGCTGACAAATAGGTATGTAAGTATATATTATTAGTTTATTATTATTATTGATCAAAATAAAATGTTACTGTATTCAGTCAGAGATGCAAAAGTATTTTAGAGAATAAAACAAGTCCACACACCTTTTGCCAAAAACTCAAACTGAAATAAAATCAAACCTTTTTGGTTTGAGGAAGTTAAATTAATTTCCTGCATTTTCTTTTCTTCCTCATATTTCTGAATGTCAAAGTCACTGTCAGGAGTAGAGCGGAAGTGCTAAAATTCTGAAAGGAGCTGTTGTGAGATTTTCAATACAATTTGGCAGGCCCATGAGGTTTGGGTAGCTCAGAGAAGCTTCATGTAAGTCAGCTATACCAACCAACCAAACGATTGATTGATTGCTAAATCTGAACCATTTGAGGCGTGGCTATTGTGACTTAGATAATAGAGTGGAGATGATGCTTATAAAAATTGTGAATGACACCAAACTGGAAGAAGAGGACTTTGGAGAACAGGATTAGAATTTAAAATGACCTTGAAAAATTGGAGAATTATTCTGAAATCAACAAGATGAAATTGAATAAAGACAAATGCAAAATGCTACACGTAGAAAGGAAAAATCAAATGCATAACTAATATGAGTTAACAATGTGATGCAGTTGTGAAAAAAGGCTAGTGTCATTCGGGCATGTATTAACAGGAATGTCATCTGTAAAACACAGTAACAGTCTTGTTCTACTCAGCACTGGTAAAGCCTCAGCTGGAGTACTGTGCCAGTTCAGGGCACCAAACTTCAGGAAAGATGTGGGCAAATTGGAGAGACTGCGGAGGAGAGAACAAACATGACAGGTTTAGGAAATCTGACCCTATGAGGAAAGGCTAAAAATATTGGGCATGTTGAGTCTTGAGAAAAGAAGACTGAGAGGACACCTTATACGTCTTCAATTATGTTAAGGGTTGTTATAAAGAAGGCAGTGATGAATTGTTCTCCATGTTCACTGAAGGTAGGACAAGAAGTAGTTGGCTTAATGTGTAACAAAGGAGATTTAGGTTAGATGTTAGGAAAACTTTCTAACTATAAGGGTGATTAAGCTCTAGAACAGGCTTCCATGGGAGGTTGTGGAATCCCCATCATTGGCGGGTTTTAGGACTAGATTGGACAAACACCTGTCAAGGATGATCGCTGTTTACTTTGCCCTGCCTCATTGCAGGGGTGATGACCTCTTGAGGTCCTTTCCAACTCCACCCTTTTATTTCTAAGATTATATTATAACTAATCTATCTAGAAAATCCCTTAAAATTTATGAATCAGGTTTTCAGTAAAATAATCTTGTGTCCACAACCACTGCCAAAAATGTCATAGTGTACAGGGCCTGACTATCCCTTCATTTAGGCCAGGTGGATAGTGTAACTCCTCTGACTTTGATGGAGTTACTTTGATTTACTAGTAAATAAACTAGTATGTGGCCCATTAAATCCATTGCTACACCGTTTTAGGAACTTGATGCTTAAATCTAGGTCTCTGATTTAAAGACCCATCATCAGATTTCAGCAGACTTTAAATAATTTAATATTTTACCAAAATGCATACACTCCTTTTCTCCATTTTCTTAACATGCTGTTTACTGGGATATTTGTGTGTAAGCAGAACCTATATTCTGTGGTATTAGGCTGTTCCTCCTGCCTTTTTCAGTCAGTGGGAATTTCACACCTATGCTGAGGTCCTACATAATGTCCTATATATCATGTCCTACTCTGACTTCCATGCTAAGGAAGTTTCCTTGGCAGTGAAAGCAGGATTGATCCTTCCCATTTCTCATGGAACAGATTGAGAGGGGCAGCACACCCTCCCTGTGGAGCCAGAGTATCTACTACTATGTAGGTTTGTCTCCTCCTCCTGTGGAAGGACATCTAAGGGCCTCTGAAGGCTACAACAGCTATTCAGATACTGTTACTACTATAGAGCAGTTCTGCAGTTATTCAGTGGTTTGGGGCAATTCCTTTCCTCTCTTGCATCAGGCCTGACTAACTCACTTGGTTGCTAGGTATAAGGTTGGTTGCTTAAGTTGTATGCCTTTGCATTGGCATACATTTCACATTACAATCAAGTCTTTGCAAACATCACAGCTGAATACTATGCAAATAATTGTAGAGTCACAAACACGAAACTATGAAATCCCTATATTAAACAGGCCAGAGATGCATCCCAAAAGGAAAGCAGTAAGTTCTCTTTTCCCGTGATGCCTCAGCAATGAAGACAATATACAAACACAATATATACAAATTAAATGGAATTTCCTAAAAGTACTGTGCTTTATAAAGGCATTAGGGCCTTTGAGAGATTCTTGAGTTCTTAGCATGAGGTCTGAAGAAGGAGTTTCCAAATAGAATGCAGAATTCCAGGTGGACCCCTTTTGAAACTGACAATCTATTGAATGCCATATGAGCTTAAGATGCAGCATTCTGATGAAATAAATAAATCTGAGACAAAGTTACATCCATTCAAGACCTTTGCTTGTGTCCTCACTCTCCAAAATTATCACAAAAAACATAAATGTGGTCACCTCTTAGCAGCATTGTGATCCAATGTTAGTTATAATAAAAAAATCCTCTATATCAAAACATGCTGCCAAAGGCCATACAGAGAAATAAAATAAATTTACTAAACTCAAAGACAGACACTCTCATTTCCTAAATCTAGATTTGTAGTTTTGCAGATGCAGTTCGGTGGAACTTTTTTTGTCAAAGATATTTTAAGATATTTGCTTAATATCACATTTTCCTGAATTCTTTACAAATATATATTCTGCATTTGAAAACTGAATGGCTCTGAATGAAAAGCTTTTTAATTCCAGTCAATTAAGTTTTTATATGGGCTTCTGCATGTTTCTGGCATTAGCTATTCTGGGGGAAGGGTGAGGAAGAAAGGCTGAATGACTGAGAGCAACTCTGTACATACATGTAATGCAGATTTATTTTAAAAAGTAAAGGTTGAGGGAATGCTATTTGCCAAAACCTTCAATTTTGGTATGTGTGTTTGTGGGGAGTGGGGATTGAGAGGATATGAAGATTTAAGAACACATTGAAATTTCCATGTATTCAAAAATTGTCAGAGATCTTTAAGTCAGATCTTTCATGCCATGAAATATTTTTCTTTCTCTTTTTTCTTTTATAGCTTCTGTCAAGAGTTTCCAAACTTTTGCCAGCCAGTCATGTACTCTGTCTGCCATACTTGTTCTCCAGCAACTGATATGCTCACTTTGTCAGTCTTTTTCCAACTTCCCAAGCATTCTCATTAGTTCTGACACAGACAGAACTCAGCATTTCCAAATCTAATCCGTTGCAGCTTCTCCTTTCAAGGAAGTGTTCACCCCCATCAAAAAAGTGTCTGGTGGTGATGGCAAAGGTACTAATAACGTAAGACACAATACCCCAAAAGGAAAACAAACATACAATTCAGGATTTTTCCTGCCAAACATGTAATGTGGTTGTGATGTCCAATGTCCCAGCTGATAGCACAATTTGTGCTTTGGAATTGTTTTACCTCATTCACATTTTCTTGTGCCTTTCCTGCAAATTATAAAGTTGCCAGTACTAATAAAGACAAAGACATTAAGGATGTTGAGGAGGATAAAGGTGATACATTGCAAAATCAAAATCAGGTTCAGAGAACTGCCATGAAAGGGAATGAGAAAGTGTAGGCCTGGTTCACCATTGTGTTTCTCCACTGAAATCTGGTGTAAAATTGGAATAGTGCAGTGTTGAATCTCAAGCCCTGTGAATCTAAAATGAAACTCTGATAAAGGGTTTGATTCTGATCAATTATTTGTACTCAGGAGTAACTTCACGGACCCCGTGGACTGACTTTTAATTTATATCACTATAAAAAGGATCAAAAGCTGGCACAAGTTCTTTAAACCTAAAACTAGCAAACTTTAGGCCTCATTCAACACTACACAACTGAAGTTGTACGTTAGTGTAACTCTATGGTTTCACCAGTGTACCACTGGAGCAATGCAGAAAAGAAGAGCAGGAAAAAACAGTTCCACACATTCCCCCTCATATGATGCAGGACTTAGACTTGGATAATAATTTGTGGACTAGCAGGTGATTCATGTAATAAGGGAAACATCCAGCATTAAAGAGTGACTTATATTTAGCAGTTCTGACTGTAATGACAGTGTGACTAATATGATAGAGGGAAATGACATTCAGAATGCTAGGAATACCACCATCTTGGTCATCATTGCTTCATTCTTTTTGCACTTGTTGACAGAGATAACAACAATACAACACTGACAGTCCTCTTAAGAAATAATTTAGCTTCAAATGAAAAGAACACAGAAAACTGTAGCTAACTCTTTAACAAGTACAGTGCTTGACAGCAAACTTTTTACATGAGCTTACATGAACTACATACATTGGAAAGCTATTGTCCAAGCAAATGTTTTTAAAAAGTTGGAAATGATAGCTATTGAGCTCTTTTACATATACAATACTGGAAAAGGCTAGGATACTTTCCAAGTGATCTGTAAATATTCAGAACTGTGGTATAATAATCCTTCTGCATATTAGTTCTCTTGCCTGGAATCATCCAAATCCTGGCCCCACTCAAATGAATAGCAAAACTCTCACTGATTTGAATGGAGTCAGGATTTCATCCTTTATATATATTATTACCAGGTTTACAGAGAAGTCAGCGGAGGAATTGTATTATAATGGTTGTTTGGCCAAGAAATCAGATATGTATGACTCATGACTCAGTAATATAATTGTGACTTCAACAAAGGCTATATCTACACAGCAAGTGGGAGCATGCCTCTCAGAGCAGATAGACACTGCTAGCTAGCTCTGCTCAAACTAGTGCACTAAATATAGCATCAGGGCAGCAGGTCAGGCTAGCCAACTGAGCACAAACCCACCCTAACCCCCGGCTATGTATTCAGGTGGCTAGCCTGAGCCACCATCCATGCTACCGCTGGCTACACTACCATTTTTAGTACACTAATTTGAGCAGAACTAGCATGTCTGTCTACCTGCACTGGGAAACGCACTCTGAGCTGCTGTATAAATATACACTGAGGGAATGTCTACACTGCAATGAAAAACTCATGGCTGGCCCGTATTAGCTGACTCGGGTTCATGGGGCTCTGTCGGCGGGCTGTTTAATTGCAGCATAGACTTCCAGGTTTGGGAGGCAGCCCAAGGTCTGGGACCTCCCTGCTGGTGGGGCTCTAGAGCTCAGGCTCTAGCCTGAGCCTGGAAGGCTATACTGCAATTCAACAGCCCTCTAGCCTGTGCACATGCCACCCAAAAGTATCTAATTGCAATGTAGATATAACACTGATAGACGCTGGTTGTCAGCAGGTGGGATCAAACCTGGAACCTTAGGAGCTAAACACATGAGTTTCTACTGCATGAGCTAAAAGCCCCATGCCACTTAGCTAAGGCTGTAGCAGACTCATTAACCTCTGAGTAGTCTAGAGCACCAGACCCAGGAGGTGTGTGGGTTACATAGACCTACGCTAAGACATCATCCCCAGTTCTATACTCTACACCAAGTTACATCAGCATACAAACATTTCAAAGGAAAAGATGTCTGACACTGGCTATCTGATGCTAATAAGTTGACAAATTGATCATTCCTTTTGAAATCAGATGTTTGGCATATTTTTATATATATGTAAGGAAGTCTTTAAGGATATGATGTATTAACTATATCCTTTACTGCTGTCATAATTAGGCTAATGAAGTAACAATGGAGTTACATTGGCATAAAAAGTGTAATGGAGTGGAAAATCAGGCCCCATATTCATGTAAAAATCCTCGGCACCCTTTTTGCATCTTCCGTGAACCCATTTGGCTACACAAATAGCAGCATGATTATTCAAGAAGTTTAGGCAGGCTTTATGAACAAGTAGCACAGCAAGGTATTTCACATCAGGCACAGTTGGTGAGCATGATTTCTAAGTCAGTCTTCTATCTCACAGCAGTAGAATTTCAGTTGCTCCAGATTCCCATTTGGAATTATCAACCTTTGGATAAATCTTTTACATGTTGCTTCAGCATCGGCTCAACAGTGTGATGATCCCCTGCAATGACACACTGCTGTGTTGATGAACATACTTATAAATATTATAAAAAGTACATTTTAAATAATGTGAAACCAAAAATGTCAAGCTGACCTTGAATATCTATGTTGCTCAGTAGCAAGCGTCTCTTCTCAATGAGAGCAGGACACAATAGGAGATCATATAGACAAAAGAAGCAAATTGTTAGGAGAAACTGCAGGAGTATCTAGTGTTTGTGAAGTGAAATTTTTCAAGTTCTGTCACATAAAGAGTGCTGAATCCCTGCTGTGCACTTTTTGGGACTTAGCAGGATTCTAAGAGCATTACAGGGTTTTGTGAATTTTCTAAAGAGCATCAAAAATGTTTAACTTAATTTGTAGAATGAATGAAATCTTGGCCTCATTGAAGTCAATGACAAAACACCCATTGATATCAATAGGGCCAGGACTCTATGCTGTCTGTACAAATTACTGTAGCTGATGGCTGCAGTCACAATGTGGAATACCCAGGATTTCAAAGCTAGAGCTGATGAAAGGTCTTGTTGACACTAGTACCTGTTCCAGTGTTGTATTAACACCCGTCCAGTTCTAACCAATGGTAGAAGGTCAAGTATAGACAAGGCAAAGGTGTTTTTGCTGATGTGACATCCAATAGTAGACAATACAGTAATAAACCTCATTACCCCATTTCACCTAGATATACCAGTTACCAACAGTAAAGCTGCACAGGTGCTAGACTGAGTTGGGCGGGGGGGGGAGTGCTGAAAATACTATTTATATAGAGAGTTCTAAAAAAATTTGCTCAGCTTTTTGTCTCTTATGATTTAATAATTTCAGTATTTCTTCATTTATCTGTAGAAGTCTAATGAGAATAAGGCTTTAATTCCTAATGTAAAAAAAACAAGCAGAAAACCAAGAACAAACAAATAAAATATTTTTTCTTTCTGATGCGAACATTCCAGACTTTTTCATACATCATCATAAAGAAGCTAAAAAGGTCACAGGAACCATTTGTAATGGTAAAGCACATTAGGGGATGTTTAGTGAGTACTAGCAGGCTCTGCATGGACCAATTAATGCACAATACATAAGTTCACTTAGAAAACACATCCCCATCAAGCAACATGTAGACCAGTGTTTCCCAAACTTGGGACGCCGCTTGTGTAGGGAAAGCCCCGTCCGCAGGTTCGGCCGATCGCGGCTCCCACTGGCTGCGGTTCGCTGCTCCAGGCCAATGGGAGCTGCTGGAAGTGGCGACCAATACGTCCCTCTGCCTGCGTTGCTTCCCTACACAAGCGGCGTCCCAAGTTTAGGAAACACTAATGTAGACCAACCCTAAGTGTACAGCCCGCTGTCTAAGATGGATGCTATCCACCTGGATTTGGCCCATATTCCTTATTTACACAAGTGGTCAAACTGATTCATATTAAAATCAGTTAGACTGAGTGCTGTTTGGGTCCTCAAATAGGAAAATGAATGTACTATTCAGTGTATTGTAAAATGTATCTCATTAAACATATGTTGTGCAAGCTTCTGAATTAATAATGCTCTTGGAACCATAATTTTTTAATATTGGATTTTTTTGGATTTTACCCATATAACTTTAGTCTTTCATTAACATAGATATTTGTGTTTAATTTAACTAGGTTAAAAGGACATCAAATGTACACATTGTATGTATACTATTTTGGTTGTTTTGAACTGGTGGTAAAAAGAGTCCTTGCTTTAAGAACTACAGTGCCACATTTTGTAATGAATATTCAACAACATTGCATGACTTTCACGGGAGCCAATGGATCTTAATAATGAAACAATTTAAGCATTTAAAATGAGCTAATTTCAGATAATTAAATAATTTAGATTAATTTCTGTAGTTTTGGCACAAAGTAATTTGCTTGGGGGAAGGAAGGAAAGAAAAAATAAAATTAAAACAACAACAACAACAAAATCCCCTCTCACCACCAGATTAAGACAAACAATAGATGCAGAGACTGTTATCGCTGAAACAGAATTTACAATGTACTGCTACAAGGTATTTGTTACCTAAATTCTTATTATTTTTCTTTTTGGGTCCCTTTGACTTTGACCCTTTGTTGTTACTCTGACTGCATTATGGAGAAGTATTCTTCAATTATGTTCTGACACCTTTTGGATGTTTTGATATTTTGTATAAATATGTATGTATCACAATGAAAACCAGATAAATATTGTGGTATAACTAGCCTTCAAATGAGCAGAAGCAATTTGTTTTCCATTTCTCAGAGGACTTGTACAGACTCTCCAGGATTTTGTTTTGCTTTTTAAGCCTTTGTCAGATGCACAGACCCAAATGCCTCATCAAAATAATGAATTTTTCAATCTTCTAAATTGGACACACTCAAGAATCACAGGAACTCATCAGGACTTATTATAAAGCCCATATATGGAATGTACACACAATGGACCTCATCCTACAAGAATCCATTCATGCAAATACTTCTATGAGGTCAGTGAGTTAATTAGTATAGGCGTACATGATTAAGAGTTTGTGGGATCAAGCCAAACAGCCAGGGCCGGCTCCAGGCACCAGCTTATCAAGCAGGTGCTTGGGGCAGCAACTCCGGAGCGGGGCAGCACTTTCAGGTATTCGGCGGCAATTCGGCGGAGGGTCCCTCACTCCTGCTCGGAGCGAAGAACCTCCCACTGAATTGCCACAGATCGCGATCGCGGCTTTTTTTTTTTTTTTTTTTGGCTGCTTGATGTGGCAAAACCCCTGGAGCCGGCCCTGCAAACAACAGTAAAGTCACCGATTATTGTTTAGGACAGCACACAAAGTTAATTCTCCTGGTGCTTCTCCTGTGTCATAAGAATGGCCATACTGGGTCAGACCAATGGTCCACCTAGCTCAGTATCCTGTCTTCCATCAGTGGCCAGTGCCAGGTGTTCCAGAGGGAATGAACATAACAGGCAATCATTGAGTGATCTGTCCCCTGTCGTCCACTCCCAGCTTCATTCACAAACTTGATTAAGAAACTGTAGTGCGCTCCTCACTTTCTGAAAACTAATTCCTAGGTCCGGTGTTCTGTGGAGATAGTAAGAAGGCAGAAATCTCTGAAATCTTTGTATTTCTTTCTCTGGGAAAAATACAGAAATCGCTGAGCCAGCACACATATAGCTTGGAAACATGGATGACTACCATTAAGCATTGTTTTGAGAGACTGATCCCTTTTTAATCTAAGAGAACTATGAACAACAGAATGCTTCTGGATTTTCAGAATGCTTTAAAATTTATTCTTACTAATTAAAAATATAACTTACAATCTTTTTGTAAGGCAGTGATCATTTTTTGATGATTAACCTTTTATTTAATGTCCCCAGGAACAGATTTTTAAAATCCTAATTATGCCTTCACAGAGGAGGATTTAGAAATATGGGACCAAATTCTCAGCTGGTGCAAACAGACATAACTCCATTGACTTTAGTGAAGTTATGCTAAGCAGTTGAATATCTGGCTCATAGCTTTTTATGTAATATAGTTGAAACAAAGCTAAGCTTTCACACAATTCTCATCTACTAAGTTGGCTCCTGGACTTTCCGAGTAAGCCAGCAGCAGATGTCTGAGACTTCTGGACTGAAGGGGTTAGATTTCCTATTGATGTCAGTGGGGCTGCTTGCATGCTTAACTTTAAGCATGTGTTTGTGTTTTTTGTTACATTGCTTGGAACCTTATATGCACTAGAGATTGTATAACATAGTTTCTGACAAAATAGATGAAATTATTCCAGACTCTTGCTCATAGTTTCTTAAGACAGTTTTAAGCACATTTTAAAGAAATGGAACCAAAGCAATTAGTATTAAAATTCACAAAGTAATAATGTATAATAATATTTTCTCCCAAAGACATTTTTCCATTACATCAGAATAAAATATGCTATCTTTTTCTTCACTTACTTGGTTAATTCCATTATAGTTAGCTTAAATTATACAAAAATATTATATCACAGATTTCTGTAGCTTGTGCTAACAAAGATAAATGAAAGCAGGGATTTCAATAAAACTTTGCAAACAATTCCATCATAGCTTGTCAAATGCACATACAATCTCAGCTGTAAGTCCTTTCATTTGTGTCAGTTTTCCTCAAAATCACTGATTGAAAGTATGGATTCCTGAATACAATTTCTACACAAAGGAAAAAATGACAATTCTAGCCTTAAGCTTTTAATTATGTCTTTAGCAATGACATTTTTTCCCTCTCATAGCTGGTTCTATGCTACTACTACAAGTTATTATCATGCTAGTAAACATTTGCATGTGAACAAATTGTATTTGTTGAAATATTAATAGAAATTTACTACAATATTAATAAAGCATAAAACATTCACCTACTTGCCTTCCTTTCACATGTTATCAGACTCTGTTCAGGGTATAGCTGGATAATACGGTGAAAAATGTCCACAACCATTCATTCAAGCTTATGAACTTACTTCAGCCACCCGTGCATCCCTTTTGTGTAATATGAATGCAATCAAGTTTTCCTGATGTGAATGTTTGTTGGAAGTGAATTTCAGACTCAATTTGCAAGTTATTTGTGAAAAACAAATGTAACATCACATTCACAAGTATTCACATTTCAAATCCAAAGTATCACTCTTAGAAAGGAATAATCAACTGCAAAAATACAAAATGGGAAATGACTGCATAGGAAGGAGCACTGCAGAAAAGGATCTGGGGCTTTTAGAGGCTCATAACCTAAATTATGAATCAACAATGTAATACTGTTGCAAAAATAGCAGACATCATTCTGGATGTATTAGCCAGAGAGTTGTAAGCAAGACACAAGAATTCTTTCATTCTACTCAGCACTGATAAGACCTCAACTGGAGTATTGTGTACAATTCTGGGTGCCACCCTTTCAAAAAGATGTGGACAAATTGAAGAAAGTCCAGAGGAGAGCAGAAAAAATGATTAAAGGTCTAGAGAACATGACCTATAAGAAAGATTGAAAAAGCTGGGGTTGTCTAGTCTGGAGAAGAGAAGACTGAGGGAGAACATGACAACATTCTTCAAGTATGTAAAAGATTGTCGTAAAGAGGAAAGTGATACATTTTTCTCCTTATTCATCAAGGATAAGACAAGAAGTAATGGGCTTAAATTACAGCAAGGGAAATTTAGGTTAGACATTAGGAAAAACTTCCAAACTGTAAGGGTAGTAAAGCACTGGAACAAATTAACTAGGGAAGTTATGGAATCTCCGTCACTGGAAGTTTTTAAGAACAGGTTAGACAAACACCTGTCAGGTTGGGGTAGATCAGTGGTTCTCAACCAGGGGTATGTGTACCCCAGGGGTACACAGAAGTCTTCCAGGGGGTACATCACCTCCTCTAGATATTTGTCTAGTTTTACAATAGGCTATATAAAAAGTACTAGCAAAGTCAATACAAACTAAAATTTCATACAGACAAAATGAGAAAGCAAGCAATTTTTCAGTAATAGCGTGCTGTCAGACATTTGTATTTTTATGTCTGATTTTGTAAGCAAGTAGTTTTTTAACAGAGGTGAAACTTCGGGGTATACAAGACAAATCTAATTCCCGAAAGGAGTACAGTAGTCTGGAAAGGTTGAGAAACATTGGGGTAGATAATACGTAGACCTTCCCCAATGCAGGGGATTGGACTAGATGACATATAGTAGTCTCTTCCAGTCCTACAGTTCTGTGATTCTATCTACTTTGGAAACAGAAGCAACACTATGTGACTTTTACATGTAAACATGTAAAACAGGTCCAGATTTTTTGCCCTGCACTAGCTCCCTTTGTGCTGTTCAGAAATCAATGTGTGAGAGACAAAAGGTTTAATTTAGGGATTCTCTCAGATAAACTGGCTAATTTGCCTTAAAGTCTCAAGAGTTCTGCTCTGAGTTGCTAGTTTGAAAGAAAAAAATGGCTCCGTATACTTTTATGAGTGTTATTAAAAATGAATGAGTAAGATTAGAACCAAACACATTGGTAAGGCTAAATTACTATAATATATATTAAAGTAACTAAATGTTAAACAATACAATTATCAAATCAAGTTCACAATTGAAACTGAATCAAGAAATCAATGGATTAACGGTGATACTGAATTAAATCACTAATTACTCAGCTCATCATATTATCACCAACAATCAAATTATTAGCATAATACAGCAGATAGTGAACTCATATAACTCTTTACCCAGGAATTTAAGGAGATAGCCATCTGTTTTATTCCAAACCCCTAATTAAAGGACTCTGCCCATGGCAAGGAAATCAACTGAACCAGTTGAATATTTTATTGTTGTAACCAAATTAGTTTACCTCTCAGCACTCAAGGTAAATCAAGGCTCTCCCCTGAAGTTATGTATATGTAGTGGCTATCTTGCTTTCTCTTTCAACAACCTGAATACACAGTTTTAACACAATAAGAGTCATCAGCTCTCACAGCCTCTTATAGCTGACAGCTTACTTTCTCCAACACTTTTCACCAAAGCCAGAGACCCCACAAATGATTTTACAAAGCAAGACTTTCTTAACGTTTTTAGTTGTCAGGAATTATTCCTGCTATCTTCCCTAATGCTCATATGCACACATTCTCATTGACTGACATCTTCCCAGTCAAAATAAAACAGAAAATATAGAGAAAGGGAAGAAGGTACATAAGATGAAAAGGTTCAGACTCTTTAATTTGCATCATCTCCAGACTCACATTTCATTAGAATCAGGACAGTCATCAAGAGCATCATGTGATGGTGTGGCTAGTAGGTATTTTGGGGCAGCTAGACTGTTAGAATGGCATGGCCTATGGTTGTCTTCATCGCCTCTATAGATAGGACTGGTCTTGGAAAGTAGGGGCATCAGTATGCCTTGGAGTCCCGAAAGAATATGAGGTCTTACATCTTCACCTTGGACTTTATGGTTGTGATTCTAGCTTGCTCCACCTTATGGCACCTTTCAAAAGTTTTTCCAAGTAAATCATGTGCATGACATGTCTCAAACCATGACATGATCTAATCCTCACTGAAGTGGGCAAACTTGATCCGATTGGATAGTCCCCATCAAATTGGCAGTTTTGGCAATATCCTACCATTGTAACCACATGCTATGTGGGCTTCAAAATATAAAAGTTGGGACAAACAGGAGACAATTTTGAGGAAGCTTTCCCCAGTCTCCCCTGTGGGGTCCCAGCTAGAGGGTACTAGATGGCACTGGTATCTGATGCAAGATCTTAACAAGGTTGTGAGTATAACTAATAGCCTAGCAAATGGTTACTGCCATTCACTCATATGCCTACATATGTCTTCACGCATTCTCTCAGCATTTCTTAAAATAAATTTAGATGACTTATGGCAACTGTCCCATCACTCTTTCACAAACCAAAGAACTGGGAAACTAGTCATTGTGGCTTAACTGTGTCAATGGTCATGGCTTAATTCTAGTAACGTTCTATCTAGAAGAAGAAAGCTGCTGTACATCTTGTCAATATAATGCCATTTAAGATAAAGAACATTGAAATGCATAACAAATCTAGATAGTCATATAGCTATTTCTCTCACAAAATGCTTGTTTTCCATGGTTTAACAACTAACATATTTTCTGATCAGGACATTCAGCCTAATTTTGATACTGAAAAGATACTGGAATAAATTACACTGGTCTACAATTTTTGAGAAGTCGTCTGCTTCAGAGATAAAATGTGCTATTTATTATGTATTTTGATGTGCTGAATTCAAATATGACAATTAAAACAACTGATTGGCTACTGTTTCTAAGGTATTTAAGTTTTTACATTTTATGTCTATGTATATTGTGTAGATAGTAGAGTTTTAATCATAAATTGTATACCTAGGTCTTTTCATGTGTTTATGGTTGCTTTACATGATAATATTTCACCTGTCCTGTTTATGTAACACTTTAAAAATCAGCAAAAGGGTTATATAAATAAAATTTATTATGAAACAAAAGGCAAAAAACTATTATGTACGTAGTTTAGTCCTATTCAGTGTTTACTCGGCACTTCTTGGCTCGTCTCTTGTATTCATTAAATGGAGCATCTCTTGTCACTGTCCAGCAATATTCTGCAAGCATTGATGGGCTCCATTTGCCCTGATAGCGTTTCTCCATTGTTGCAATGTCCTGGTGAAATCGCTCACCGTGCTCGTCGCTCACTGCTCCACAGTTCGGTGGAAAAAAATCTAGATGAGAGTGCAAAAAATGTATCTTTAGTGACATGTTGCAACCAAGGCTTTTGTATGCCTTGAGGAGGTTTTCCACCAACAACCTGTAGTTGTCTGCCTTGTTGTTTCCGAGAAAATTTATTGCCACTAACTGGAAGGCTTTCCATGCCGTCTTTTCCTTGCCACGCAGTGCATGGTCAAATGCATCATCTCAAAGAAGTTCACGAATCTGAGGACCAACAAAGACACCTTCCTTTATCTTAGCTTCACTTAACCTTGGAAATTTTGCACGGAGGTACTTGAAAGCTGCTTTTGTTTTGTCAATGACCTTGACAAAGTTCTTCATCAGACTCAACTTGATGTGTAAGGGTGGTAACAAAATCTTCCTTGATTCAAGAAGTGGTGGATGCTGAACACTTTTCCTCCCAGGCTCCAATGACTGTCGGAGTGGCCAATCTTTCTTGATGTAGTGGGAATCTCTTGCATGACTATCCCATTCGCAGAGAAAACAGCAGTACTTTGTGTATCCAGTCTGCAGACCAAGCAAGAGAGCAACAACCTTCAAATCGCCACAAAGCTGCCACTGATGTTGGTCATAGTTTATGCACCTCAAAAGTTGTTTCATGTTGTCATAGGTTTCCTTCATATGGACCGCATGACCAACTGGAATTGATGGCAAAACATTGCCATCATGCAGTAAAACAGCTTTAAGACTCGTCTTCAATGAATCAATGAACAGTCTCCACTCATCTGGATCGTGAACGATGTTGAGGGCTGCCATCACACCATCGATGTTGTTGCAGGCTACAAGATCACCTTCCATGAAGAAGAATGGGACAAGATCCTTTTGACGGTCACGGAACATGGAAACCCTAACATCACCTGCCAGGAGATTCCACTGCTGTAGTCTGGAGCCCAACAGCTCTGCCTTACTCTTGGGTAGTTCCAAATCCCTGACAAGGTCATTCAGTGCACCTTGTGTTATGAGGTGTGGTTCAGAGGAGGAGGATGGGAGAAAATGTGGGACCTGTGACATTGATGGTTCAGGACCAGAAGTTTCATCCTCTTCCTCTTCCTCGTCTGACTCAAGTGAGAATGATTCTGGTGCATCAGGAACCGGGGGGGTACTGGGCGTATAGCTGATGGAATGTTTGGATAATGCACAGTCCACTTTTTCTTCTTTGACACACCTTTTCCAACTGGAGGCACCATGCAGAAGTAACAATTACTGGTATGATCTGTTGGCTCTCTCCAAATCATTGGCACTGCAAAAGGCATAGATTTCCTTTTCCTGTTCAACCACTGGCGAAGATTTGTTGCACAAGTGTTGCAGCATATGTGTGGGGCCCACCTCTTGTCCTGATCTCCAATTTTGCAGCCAAAATAAAGGTGATAGGCTTTCTTAACTATAGTGCTTATACTGCGCTTTTGTGATGCAAAAGTCACTTCACCGCAAACATAGCAGAAGTTATCTGCACTGTTCACACAAGTACGAGGCATCTCTGCTCACTTTGGCTAAACAGAAATGTGTCCCTTTGCAAAATCAAACACTGACAAATAAGAGAGCACGGCACTGTATGATTTCTAGAGCTGATATAGGGCAATTTGTTCAGCAGACTGATGTAAGCTTCGTTATGATTGCATCATCCATGACTTCTAGGAATAACATGATGCAATTCATATTATGTATGATGCAATACCAGCTTCAGATTGCATCATTCATTGTTTTGCCTAAAAAGCAAGTACTGTCCAAACCCAGTCATAGATTTATTCATAGATCCAGTCAAAGATGTATTTTAGTCATTTCTGGTTTAAATTGAGATCCCTTCCCTTTATAACTTACTTATCCTCCGCTATTCCCAAGTCAAGGGTCGTATATACTGACCCAATAGCATATCTTGAAAACTAGAGCCAATCAACAATTTTAAGCATCATTTTCGTTCTCAGTGACCCAGAATTAGTAAAGTTAGACTACATTTATTTCAGAAGCATTTTGGCTGTAGAGCAGTGTTATTAAACAATCTGTTGGTAAGCACTTAGAGGATAACAGAGTTATAAGGAATAGCCAGCATGGATTTGTCCATAGCAAATCATGCCAAAGCAACTTAATGTCCTTCTCTGACAGAGTTACCCAGCTGGTAGATAGGGGGGAAACAGGATATATGATATATCTTGATTTTAATAAAGCTTTTGACACAGTTCCACGTGACATTTTCAAAGGCAAACTAGAGAAATGTGGTCAAGATGAAATTACTATAAAGTAGGTGCACAACTGCTTGAAAGACCATACTCAAAGGAGAGTTACCAGTGGTTCACTGTCAAACTGTGATAGCATAACTAGTGAGGGCAAGTGTCAGTCCTGGGTCTGGTACTATTAAGCAGTTTCATTAATGATTTGGATAACTGAGTGGAGCATATGCTTATATAACTTGCAGATGACACCAAGATGGGAGGAGCTGTAAACACTTTAAAGGATAGGATTAGAATTCAAAATGACCTTGTCAAATTAGAGAAATGATCTGAAATCAACAAGATAAAATTCATAAAGACAAGTGCAATGTACTACACTCAGAAAGGAAAAATCAAATTAACAACTACAAAAGGGAATAACTAGATAGGCAGTAGTCCTGCTCAAAAGAATCTTTTGGTAATTATAGTGGATCACAAATTGATTCTGAGTCAACCATGTGATGTTGTTGAGAAAAAAGGCTAATATTCTGGGGTGTACTAACAGGAGTGATGTAGGTAAAACATGGGAGCTAATTGTCCCATTCTACTCAGCACTGGTGAGGCCTCAGCTTGAATACTGTGACAGGTTCTGGGTGCCACACCTTAGGAAAGATGTGGACAAATTAGAGAGAGACCATCCGAGAGCAACAGAAATAGCAACAGGCCTGACCTATGAGGAAAGGTTAAGAAAACTGGGCATGTCTACTCTCGAGAAAAGAAGACTGAGACAGGAACCTAATAAGTCTTCAAATACATGAAGGGTTGTTACAAAGAGAACTATGGTCATTTGTTCTCCATATTCACTGAAGATAGGACAAGAAGTAATCGGCTTAATCTGCAGCAAAGGAGATTTAGGTTAAATATTAGGAAAAACTTTCCAGCTGTAAGGGTAGGTAAGTTCTGGAATAGGCTTCTAAGGGAGGTTGTGGAATCTCCATCATTGGTGTTTTTAAGGAACAGGTTGTACAAACACCTGTCAAGGATGATTTAGATTTACATGATTCTGCCTTAGTATAGGGGGCTGGAGTTGATGACTTCACAAGGTCCCTTCCAGCTCTATGATTCTATGCAGGAATTAAAGACAGACACAGGGGTAGATTTAAGCAGCAGGCTGCACCTTTATATAATTAACAATGGGGAAGGGCACTAAACACCCACCTCCTCTCACATGCCAGGCATTTTACTGAGTACATTGGGTTACAGGGCTTTCATCATATAACCAATAACTCAAGATAGACCCTCTTCAGGCTACTCCTAGAACTCAGCTCACTTCTGAATCCTCTCACTCTCTGTCCCCATGAGGGGGACCTCAGCCTGTGAAGATTTCAGGTCCACCAGCAGAATCCCGGGTCTCATTTACCTCTGGGAGCTGGCCCTTTTAGCCATTATCTGCACTGGGCACTGGCCACAAGTTGCAACAAATTAAACATTCCTTATAAAATTATAGAGTTTAAGGCCAGAAAGAACCATCAGATCAGCTAGTCTGAGCTACTGTGTTTCAAAGGTCACCAACACCACCCTGCAGTCACACACTAAACTCAACAACCGAAAGTCCAGTATTATTTGCTAATATTACTTCCTATTCCTAATCCTTTAACTTGACTGTGTCTCCATGATATTGCAAAGAAGGTGAAAAAACAACCAGGCACCTGCCAGTTTGACCCATTGGGGAAAAAATCCTTCCTGATTGCCAAAACTGGTCCAACCCCCAGCATCCTGAAAGCATGTCTCAATATACTTCAATTACAAGGAGAGTGAGCAGGGCAGTCATAAAGGGAAGATGTATCCTGAAAGCCAAGGCATAGTTTAACATTATTGGGAAGGAGCAATTGGCTTCTCTATCCTCCTTTGGCTGGCCAGTGGGAGGCAGAGAAACCACTACCCCCAGGCACATTCCTCTATACACCAACATAGGAGCAGAGGCCTGATTCATCTCTCTCCCTTGCCCCACTTCTCTGAGTTTGAGTATCATTCCTTTAGGCTTCCCAAACATCCTTTCCCACTGATAATGCAGATGGGGGCAGCATTTAATGTGGGGTGTTTTTTAAAGTACTCTCACCCTTAACTCCACATTAATGCATGTTTTTGTCAGAGCATATTAATGGTGTTGGTTTTATTTGTGATATAGTAGAATTTGAATTATTATGAAAGCACTAAGATCAATGTATGGGGATTTAAAATATAAATAGAAGGATAAATAAATAAATCATGACTAGCTACATAGCTGGAAGAATGACTATTGGATATTGAATACTCACAAATAATTGTTCTGATAAACCCTCTGCACTAAGAAAATTCACACCAAAATGTTAAAAAGAGAAGGAAATTGTGATATGCTTGTGGAAAAGCAGCTAGCATTTTTAGCTAAATTATGCATTGCACATTGTTCACTCAATTTTATGATAGTTCAAATCAGTGGGCCTGACTGAAAAACCATTGAAGCCAATGGAAAGACTCCCATTGACTTCAGTAGATTTTAGATCGAGTTAAAAATGTTGCAACACCGTGGAGAAAAATCACAGCAGATAATCATTTTTATAGGCTACCTCCCTCCATTGAATTAACATGGCATGTGTATATGTGTCATTGACGATGTCTGTCAGGTTGACTCTGGTAAAGAAGCTAGAATTACTCTAAAAACAAAAGACAAATAATTTCAAGTAGTATAAAAAAATAAAAAGCCTACTGCTTATCCCCTCTAGCCAAGTCTTGTAAGGAACAGTACTTTCTCTCAATATTGGTCTCTGGATACTTGTTCGTTTCAAGGATGTTAAAGGAAGGAAAAAAATTGTGAAGTTATCTTGGTGACTATCTCTTTCTGCAGTTAAGATGCTTCAAAGGTTGGCAGTTCTACAGTAATGGTTTGCAGGGGGTGATTAGATCAATCTAAGCTTAAAATGCTCAAAATATTTTGTAAATATTTTTGAAAAATAAAAGTGCAACTTTGAACACCACTGTTTTCTAAGAATTTTTATAGCATTCTTATTAGTTAAATGTAAAGCCTAAATCACTGAACTACAAAGACCATCAAAAACAGAAAGCACTTATAATATATCATGTAAAAGAAACAGGCTACTTGCCAACCAGCCATTATTTCTCATTCAGTTAAATAATACAGTGTGTTTTATGACTGGACCACAAGAAATGAATTACAGAGCTTCATCTTTATTTCATCAGTTTACTGCAGCATTAATGTAAAAGTCATATTTATAATTTTTATCTGTGTAAGAGCTGTAAACGTGAATTTTCTATTGACTGAGAAGTGTTCTGTTTCCTTCAGAAGTCTTATTCTGATGTTCAGAGCCCTACAGAGCTACAACCTGCAACTATTTATTTTCCTTTCACTTGCCTGGCTTTGCATCATGGTGTCTCTGAATAGTCACCCACTAGTCATGATGAATGTCTTTGCTGTTGATATGGTCACAGCTAATGAAAAGATGGCATGAACACTTACAAACGTCATCCAGATTTATGAACCAATAAGAGAAGCTAAAATGCTAAACCAAAGAAGTAGCTAGTGTACCAGTCCTATCAAAGTAATTACTCACTTTGGAGAACTTGCTCCCTGTGAGACATATAGTCCTGGCAGAAACATTGTTTGAAATGTCAACTTTGGATGAATGTTTCAAATTTTTGGTTTTACTGTGTTTTTCTTATCACATTGAAGTGTTCTTCTAATACAATAATTTGACATGTCTTCTGTTCCTGAGAAAATACCTTAATGCAATAAGATAGAAGGTGAATTCACTTTGTGTTAATAATGTATCCAGGTATATCCCATTCAAATCCAGAAGAACACTCCATTAATAATACTTGGGGGATATAATTTTTTTAAAGCTCTGGCCTGACAGATCCTAACCCCCAGGGAAGTACAAGGGTTTGGGGATGAGTGAAAAGCACCCAGTATCACTGACAGGTAGCACTCAGAAATTAATGTGGGGTTTGTTGGGCCTCCAAGAGCTACTGAGCCTTGAAATGCAGGTTTTCGGCTGGGCAAAAAATTATATTCTCGATCCTCCAATTGTGTAAACTGTCATAGCTGCATAGAACCACA
Organism: Mauremys reevesii; assembly: GCF_016161935.1. NCBI lineage: Eukaryota > Metazoa > Chordata > Testudines > Geoemydidae > Mauremys > Mauremys reevesii. The sequence goes on from NC_052626.1 coordinate 51,351,150, forward strand.
GTTTACACCAGCTGATGATCTGGCCCAACCTTTCCATTGCATATTGCCTTTAGAGCTGAGTCAGAATACAGACTGGGCTAAATATGTGTATTTCTAAAATGCGGGGAGTAAACTTTTCAGGTTTATTCCCCTTCAGAAGTTAGAGGAATCCGTGGGACCAGAGACATCCTGCAGGCGCGCCGCCGAAGGCTGCCTGACTGCCATGCTTGGGGCGGCAAAAAAGCTAGAGCCGCCCCTGCCCTCCAGATATGTGGAAATAATGGAAGCCAGCTCTGGGGCCTACATACCATTTATTTGTAGAGAGCACAAGGGCAGCTCTGGTTGATTCTTCTTTCCCCTTCCCAACATAGGAAATGTAGGGCAGTCAACAGGGTCACAATTCTCCATCCCCTTACCTCTCAAAAGTGCCTCTTCCCCAAAGGGCAGAGACACCTGGTAGCTCGAATACCCCTAGACTTGGCAGAGCAGGGAGGGTGCTGGTCAGCACTCAGCTCACCTTGAAAAACTAATATCACACCATTTTGCTCAGTTCATAATGTGCTACTAACTCAGCAGTAGGTAGGGTTGCCAACCCTCCAGGATTGCCTGGAGTCTCCAAGACTTAACGGTTAATCTTTAATTAAAGATTGTGTCGTGTAATGAAACCTCCAGGAATACAACCAAGGAAAATTGGCAACTGTAGCAGTAGGTCACATTATTGGCAGACTGCAGTCACTTCGCTACTTAATAGAACTCAAAACCACTTCAGCACACATACTCACACCCTGCACACTGTTACTGAGTGAGCAGCTGTGATAGTTAGCTTACCAGAGGGGGGTTACAGATCCCTCCAGCATGATCTCTCTAGTTGCAGTTCCCTTGTTTTTGTAGACTTCACTGTCAGTAAAGCTGTCAAAATAAGGTTAGTATAATAATAATATTAATAATAATAAAAAGCTACTTGACTTCCATTATGAAGCCATGGTAAAGGAGCACTAACACAATTCCCACACAAGAGCCTACATAAGGAGACATTGTGCATAAATGTAATTAATTCAAAATGAAGACAAAGTTACTTAGAACAAAAGTTGATGCAGTGAGAGGATCAGGCCTGGCGTTATATTCTTTGATAAGAGCTGTAAAATGGAATTGGAAGAAGGAATACCTGAAGCCACAGGAAGCCCCCCCCCACACACACTTTGTTATGCATCTCTTTGAGAGACACTTATTTAGAAGATGCCTGATTCTCTTCTGTTCTCAGCATAATTGGACAAGCACTCAGGCAGGCTTAGCTTAAAACTTACTACTTAAATTCTACTCATGCTAAACAATCAGCTCCATATATTTTTCAATGTCAATTGTTGTTTTTTTTCACTCAGCAGGGTAGCATTTCTTTTTATATGACACTTTTCAAATGTGTACATTGTAATATTTCCTACTTAAATTAAAGTAAGTTTGTAGAAGGAATGTTTGCTTTGGGTGAGGATTCTGGTTGGGATCTAGTGCTGCTAGAAGCACATAAACTCTTTTCACAAGATTTCAGCCTAAAATAGCAGATATTTAATGAGCTCAGCTGCTCAGGTGAGATTTCCTTCTCCATAGGCTGAAATCTCACAAGAATTGCCATTCTCATGAGATTTGATACATGTCAAGACAAGAACCAAGTATACATGCATCTTAATGTGCTGGATGTGAACAAGAGCTAAAAACATAGAAGTTGTTTCAGATTTAAATCAGGGATTAGTTTTGGAATCTCAGCTGAAAAATAAATTGGGTAAATAGAGAGGTTTGGATTTGAGATTGTTTGTTTGGTTTTGGTTTTGTTATCCATAATCTCTACAAACTATAACAAAATATTGTACTAAATTGCAGAAGTCCTAGTCTATGGACACAGCTCAGAAAAGTATCCCCTTTAAAGGCTGTACTTAAACATATATGTAACTAGAAGCATGCTATTATTCCAATAGGATTTAAGCACATGCTTTAAATAAAGCATGTGCGTAAGTGTTGTCCTGGACAGGGATGGATTTTAGCACATGCTTAAGAGCTTTCCTGAATTGAGACCTATATGGTCTCCTAACAAGTGCTGTATTTCACTTTATCCAAGGTACAAGGAAGATTATTATACATTAAAGCTAAAAGTGTTGTCTTCCAAATATACTATGCTATGTTCAACAGAAAAAAATGGTGATATAATCAATTTTACACAGGAACATTTAAAAAACAGCAGTAATGGTTCAGAAATTTTCATTAACTGCTTTGTCAAAAAACTAGACCCAGCTTAGACTAACTGCTAAGGAACAGCTAACTGCTAAGGAATTCTTATTGGAATTGTTCATTTCTATATAATTTGCACAGGAACACTTTGTTCAAAATGTTTAAGAATTTTTTTTCTCTTGGTTATATTAGTGTCACACTCCAGAGTAATGCCACTGAAGTCAGTGGAGTTATTATGGATTTATACCAGGGAGACTGGTCTTATCCAAACCTGAATTTTCCTTCCCTTTTCTCACAAAGTCTTCTAAACCTCTTTTTATGCATACAAATACTCTTATAGTCACCATTAAAGAAGAAGTGGCTTATTGCTGGACCTGTCCTTACAGATTCAGAGAGACATAAGATGCAAATACATGGAAACACGTTGAAGAGGAGAACTTTGTCCTGGACATGCAGGAAGAAAGACAAGATGCAAAAGACTGGTTTAATTAGGCTGCAACTTTGTTAATTTAACTAATCTGGGAATTATCTAGTATTAACTCATACAATGCAGGTGATCGTTCTTTCCTCCCTTGTTTCGACCTTGGGGAAGGCTGCTGTTAACTCCCCACCCTTCTAAATCTGGGATCTGGGCATGAGAGAAGGCTCCATCCAGCAGGACAGGGCATATATATATACCCTTCCTCTGGTGCACAGGCCAATGGTTTACCTGTGCCCCTTCAGATAGGCCTCATATTTCAGGCGATACCCTCTTTGCTTCTCAGACCTGAAGGACAGAGGGAACCACTAAAGGAGCCATGACTCCTTTATTCCAACTTGATGAGACAAAGCCTTTGAGGTTGCAGGGATTGCATTTAGACGTTACATGTTTGGAAGATTATAGATAACCTGTGAAAATATAAGAGAATATTAATAAAATCCCAAGGAAATAATAAGTAGCTACTGGCCTGGCCGTGCAAAGTGCAAAGTGGCCTTAACTGCCGTTGACTTAAATAAGAGCTATAAAAAAGCTACCAAAGAGAGGCAGAGTAAGTATGTTCATACTCTCTACTCTTTCAATTAAGACTGTGATCATAATGAAATTCACACATCTGTGTTGTTGTAGCAATTTTCTTTAGGATGCATATCTTATGCTTCATTACTATCAGTTTTTTCCTGTCAAATTTAATTGTCCATTTATTATTTATAACACTATTCTGAGTTAATAATTTATTGAATTCAAAATGTTAAAATAATGAAAATTACTTACAGCATAAGAGAATGAACTGACCTCTTTGAAAAAACGGTGGTATCTAGACTAAGTTTTAATTATGCCCTAGAACACTGTCTTATGAATAACACTCATTATATGGCATGATAATTCAAATGCATCTTGCTCTTATAACTTTGAAATCAATAGCAGCACCATCAATGTATACCTTAATATATACTGGGAGCTGCAGTACCTCTGAAAATAAGTGTGATTTGCCTTCAATTGCTTCACCAACGGCTGTAGGATAAAATTACTATTTAGATCCTAGTTTCAGCTACAGTCTTTGTTAGACATGGAGTAGGGGTATGCACATATTTTACATCCCCTTTTTTTTCCTTCTGATTATTAGGCCCTCTCCTGTTCATTTTAAGGACTCCTGTAGAACTGGTTAAATATTATGTTTTCATTAGAGCTGATTGAATAATTTATGATTTCAGAAATGTTGCTATTATTTATTAAACAAGTTATTCAACAAATCCATTGCTTTGGTCAGCTCTAGAGTCCTGTTAGGTGAAACATAGCTACTATATACAAGAGCCTGGTTTTCCCCTATCACATCCATTATATTTTAGATATAAGTAATTAGATTATATATATAACTAATTAACATCCTATCATGGCTTATTGTTATTATAGATAAGTACATTTCTGTGACTTAGCAGAATTCCCTGTTTTTTTAAAAATATGATTGGGCCTCAAACTATGTACTACAAAAAAGTATTAATAACTTTTTCCAATGACTACTTATTTTTTTAAATGTAGTTAATATAGAGATTTTCAAGGAGATTCAACTACATGGACATTTTTAAAGGTCATAGTCATAAACAAACAGGAGAAAAAGCAATGTTTGATTAAAGTGAACATTTCAAATCAGGGCAAACTGTTTAATAACCTGCAAATCCACTAGGGTTTGAATTTTGCTTCCAGAATAAATTTGGCAATTTTCAGGCCAAAATAATCTTCCAATCCAAAATTATAAATTGAAAAGATGTAAATTGGGTATACTAAAGGAAACTGGATGTGATTTTATCTATAGAGAGGTGGTAGCCTCTGTATAATATTAAAAATTTTTCCATAAAAGAAAGAGCTTAACCATGTATCTGCTTCAATTAATTGTTATGCAAACATCTTAAAGACAGGCTTGAAAATGGGACCATCTGCACTGTTCATTTCTTTCCATCCTGAATCTGGTGAAAGGGAAATATCACATGATTTCTCCAACAAAATCTCACAAGAATTTTGTATGATCAAAATGGCTTCTTTATAGTTAGTTCAGAATGGAGTATAATAGGAGTTGGTTCACTTGAGTCCTCTAGCTGGATTCTTTCTAACTAGAGCTAGTCAGGAAATGTTTGACAATCCATTTCACCCCCCCGCCCCGAAAAATACCAATTTGTTGAAACCAGAACTGTTTGTGAGACAGTTTCAAAGCTATTAAAACATTCTGTTTCAACATTTTAAAAATGAAAAGTTATGGGCATTTTATTTGAAAAGACTTTATTTAGAACATTTAGTACATTTAGACTTAAAAAAGGAAAAAGATCAAAATGGAAAGAAAGCATTTTGGAATTATTGAGACAAAGTGTTTCAATTGACTCAAATATAACTCATTTGGGTTTGATGGTTCATTAAATATTTTGTGATTCTTAACTTTTTTATTTTGTCCAATTTCAGATGAGAAAAAAGTGGAAGCCTCAAAAATTCTAATGGGACAGTAAAATAATTCCCTGTCAGCTCTGCTTCTAACTCCCACCATCCCCCAAGCCCCTATAAGTAACCAAAACAAACAAGCAAACAAATCCATACAACCACAGTGTTTCCTGTAGTAATTCAAGAAGTCTGCTGCAGTGCTTCCATACTGTGTTCTTTGAACTCCTTCCATATATTTGCCACTGGGCAATTATGCTATAAAATCCTGTGAAGGATGATGACTCACCTCCTTTTGATTCCAGGCACATAGTGAAATCCTCACCTCCTGCACATTGATGATGGTTATGCTCCCTGCAGGCAAAAATTCTTGAAGACTTTCACTCAGAATGAAGAACCCCCTTCAGAAGCATATTCTGCTAAGAAGATAGATAGGTCAACATACATACAAAATGCATCTCACAATATTCTCAAAAGCAGGTAGCAACATTTCTATCATTTGTTATAAAGAAGATCTAACTTTCTTATAGATCAGATCATTTTATTTACCTCTGTTTGGATCTGATTAAATAAAAAATGCCAAGCCATACCAATATGACAACTCTGAATATACCGGTAGCTATTTTCCACATTCTTCTGCCCCCCCCGCCCCCCCCCGCCGTGTTTTCATTTTTAACTTCACTGAGAAATGATGTATTTGCATTTTCAGGCTGATGTGGATTATAAAACTTTGAAAAAGATTTCACACTGAATGCTTCCAGAGATTTAAAGTCACATGGCCGTTCTGCACCTCTTACATTCTGTTACGGGGTCGTGCAGGGGAAAGGGTTATTGACATAGGGGCACCCATTTGGAGGTTTCTGCACTGGCCCCTCAGCAGCAAATGGTGTAGATGAGCTGTAGCTGCTCTTCCAGCCCATAGAGAGCTGTAGCAACTCAGGAGAGCAGGATTAATAATTTAAATCTTTTCCTGACCTAAGATAGGATGGGAGGAGAGGTAAATTTTGCCTTCCCACCAACTCATATTTGAACTTGAAGCCCCATTAGTTGGGCTTTCTGAAGGTGAAGTGAATTTCACCTCAAAGGAAATTCAAGAGGCATACAGAGGCAAAAGGATGAAGGATGTAGCGAATGTTCTGAATTTTTACAAGGTACCGTACTAAATGTTATAGGGTTATGGTACAATACAAGTTAAAATGCAAACAGCTATGTATCCGTATAAGTGAATATGGGGTTTTGCAACTTGTGACATAATCTTTTATTTTTCATAACTGAGAGCAACAGCAACAACATTTATTTTGAAGTGTACAAATACCATGGTGACAAGTACAGTATGAAAACCTGACTAGAATAGTTCATTGCCATATTTCATTTAATAATATACTTTAAAAATATGTATGTGTGGAATGGGCAAGCAACAAACTTGCACTGCTGATAGACACTCCACTCCCAAGTCTTTTGATTCCTATGAGGGCTCAAACCAATCCAAATTTGTACACCTGCAGCTGGTGCATTTTCCGGTTAGTACATTTTTAACACGTCACCTGCCAGGGGGGAATGGAGAAGGAGGCTCACAAAGCAGCTGCTGGCATAAAATGAAACCTTTCATACAGTGTGAATTGGGGATTATATGGGCGGGGGGAGAGGGAGGCTGGCAAAAGATATGAAGCTTGAAAGCAAGAACCTGTTATTTTAAATCATGAATTCTGAGAGGCTTTTGCTTCCACTTAAACACTGAATCCCATCCAGGTGTCTCTGGATCACATTGTCTTAAAAAAATAAGGGAATGAAGGTGGGATAAATATTTTCTTTGTTTTTAAAAACAAAATGATAAGTGGACAAGTGTTGTTTGCATTTTCTGTAACAGCTTTGTCTGAACATGATACACTGCGCAAACAAGAAGAGAATCCTCATATAATAAAATTACTTGTATTATGCTGGGTGCTTTTCTGATATGCTACTAGCCCAATTAGGGAGTGAGCCGTGATCACTGCATTCACCTAACTTTACAGCTTTATGCCATTCATGACCCCAGAGGAAAAGGTTGCTGTTTGGTCCCCGCTTGCCACACCACCAATTAGATTTGTTTTTATTAAATTCTAAAACTTCTCCCTTTTAATGTATTATATCCTGGCTAAAATTTAGGGGAACATTAGAAAATAATTTAATTCACATTAAGGTAAACCAAATTCTTAAATAATAATAGCATAGGCTATTTGAATGTACTCTCATAGCAGCAAATCCTTTTAAGGTCCCCAAAGTAAATTAGTGCTGTCTAGTATGTGTGGGGGGAAAAAAGAGACTAATTCAAAGTGAATTAATCTGCAGTTCATTAGCAAACACTAATGTTGCTTTTGGGAATGAAGGAAATTAGCAGGATTATAATTATAAGCAACAAGTGTCTTCATAAACATCTAATTGCTTGTCAAGGATGCACAATATACTATGTAGGGCTGTTGGATTGCTGTATACCATAAATCAGGTTTTCAGTTATGCAACAGATTGTGAGTATAATGTACCACTGTGCCTCTGAAAAGGCATTTCAGTGACCAGAGCCATTTTACAAGTGTCAGCAGGACTGCTGAATTGTAATATTTAGTGAATTAAAGCATGGGGTCTTTTTAATCTTTGTTAGGCACCTTACATTGCTGTAGTCAGCTGTGGCTCAGTTCAACTCCCTAGTACTAAAGACAGTAAATCAACCTTATATACTGAAGGCAGGAATTCATATTGAAGGACCAGTGCGGCAAGTTCTCAGGTCTCTGCTGGTGTGTGTGGGTGGGTGTGCACACAGTTGTGTGAGGGAAAGGCGGATACCTACTACCAGTAAGTCACTTTCTTTGGTAGTGGAAAAGAAAGATTGTCCACCAGGCATTGACTCCTACGGGCGCTTGTTAGGTTATACATCAGACATCCCGCAAACAGCCCTGAATAACAAACAAGCCTGGGAAACAGAAATCATTATGATGCTTGTGGCTGCTCCAGCTTGTCCTTTCTAGCAGGGTCACTTGATGGGATACTATAAAGAGCGTGAAAGGGATTTAGGTGAACTAGGTTGCTTAGAAACTGACAGAGCCTTTTATAATAGAAGAATTTCTACACTCAGAACTTTTCAAAGCCTTTATTTTTTTGTATGTTACATTCTTTATTTTGGATCCTGAATCCAAAAGGGTTTGATGGATTCAATATGATACCAGTTGTTTATAAAACTTGCTTGATACAAATTTCATGAATCCCAAATCCATTGATTCCAGAAAGTCTTACATGAAAGGCTTGAAAGAGGAACATTTCCACGTGTATTTTATGCCTCTGTTCTAATTTGATTTGCACTTTCTGCCTCATTTTCATAGTCAGCCAGTTTAAAGGCCTGCATCAATGATTCAGCCACTTGCAAGTTGACAGAAGTGACACACAAATGCACGGATAGATTAAAGTTACTGTAGCTAGAGAGATCTAGATTAATGAGTGCAGTGGCTCTTCTAAATATGCTCTTGACAAGACTTTCAGACAACAGTAAACATAAGATATCCTATTTGTAACAAGTATAGTGGAATAAATGCAAGACAGTGAAAACACTACTATAATTTAAATATTTAGCTTCTCCTGTTCTCCCTTTTTTAAATGATAGCAACTATAAACACACAGTTTGTATTGTATTGAGGCCATACAAATGGGTGATTGAGGCCATACAAATAGCAAAATAAAACTACATGGTACTGGCCTAGTGTCTTATGGTCACTGAGCCAATACAGAAGTCCATTCTCAGGCAAAACTCTCATTGACTTCAGTTCAAGCTTTGCTTCAATAAGAGCCGAGTAAGAACAGGGCCTATAAGTTGGTGGAATGGCTGAGAAGAAGCACAGGCAGGAAGGTTGGCTCAGCAGCTGGCAATCTTTATGAACACAAACCAAGCAGAAGGAACTAAAAACAAAAACTTAACTCAGTGCTAGTTAGAGAGCATTGGCTTCCCTCTAGCATGCTCTTCTTTGCTCACTTCCTTTTGCACAGAAAGGGAAAATGAAGCTGAGTTAACCCTATGTATACTGGAGATGAGGTTGTGCCCATGCACTTTATCAATGTCCTCTGCATAGAGTCCTCACATTATGCATCCTGTACATGAGATGAAACTCCGTGGGTAGAGATTTCTACTAAGGAGTACATAAGAGTAGAGTGCCACGTTCAATGAATCGTTTTCCCTTACACCTAGCCTCCAGCACCCGAGTTACTAGTATCTGCAGCTGAGGACATGGTAGGAGAAAATGGGAGTTGCAAAGTGCCGTCTTGCAGACCCTGCACATGTCTTTTGATGGCACCGAAAGCTAAAGAATTATGTTGGAATCTGCACTCATGCAGTTTGGCTCTGTCAGTTTTCCTTAGGCAATCAAAAACTATTCCCTCCAGCAAAATTCCCTGTCACAAGCTCTCCGATCTTTAGGCTTCGAACAATCAACTTGCTCCATCTTCTTAGTGCAAGAGAAAGAATTACTGTGCTGACACCTCTTGGTTGATGGATAGATTATGGAAAATTATACAAATATTAGAAATTGGTTATAGATATGAAACAGGAAGGAATGTTTAAAATGTGCAACAGGAAAAGGCCTGATTCTCATATCTACTAAGACCATATTACACTTTTCTAGGAGTATAAAGGGGTCTTAAACTAGCTGTAAATATATTTCCCCCATTTCCCATTTAAATTGGTGAAATAGTGAAAGTTGAGTTTAATGTAAATAACAGTCAGGCCAATAATTAGGTAAAATTCTATGCCAAAGTATATATTCTGGAAAGAATAAATAGTTACAAAATAATGAAAATAAATCATAAGGTTACATAGGAAAACAAATTTGATAATAAATTAGGTCTCAAAGATAGTCTTCTTGATCACAATTCTTTTCAAGTTCCAACTGAACTTTCTGGTTCCCTGACAACTTCTAATATGGGGAACTCCCTCTTTGCTCCTCTGTGATGATGTTTTGCTGAAACAGGTAATGTCACCACTTTAGCAACCAACTGTAGGTCAACATCCTCCTTTAAGACAGATGATTCAGTTACTTGAATGATGATTCACTTCAAATGTTGTCTTTTAGAGAAGATATTTAAATACATGGACTGGTGAAGTACTTATTCAGCCACAGCTCTTCTGTTTATCTGAAGCTATGAACAGATTAGAGAACATTGGCTTTTAATGTTGACTACTGAATGTATGGACCATTTTGAAAGATATACTCAAGACTTTGAACCTTGCATCCCTTTACATCATATTGTCTGCTAATTTAGCTTCAGCCAGCAATTTGTTAGTAACAGCTCCTTATACTAAATAGCATTTTATGATTTTTTAAATGAAATAATATAATTGTTTTTGACAAATTTACCATTATAAATACACATTATAAGTACCACTCAATATACATATATGCTTATACAGTTATAAATATATTACAACAGGTAATAGCCATGTTAGGGTTGTGCACAGCATGTATATTCAACATGCCTCTGTAAGGAATATTCAGTGTAGACATATCCTTAATCTAGAGCGCTGAGAACTAGGCCAGAAAACAAGAATTCATTTTGTGAAAAATTTCAAGGTTTCAGCATTTGTTTTTGTTCCCTGTCTGAATGAAAACTGAACCTTGTGAAATTTTTCATGAAAGCACATGCATACACACACACAAAGACCCATCCACACCCACATCCACGCTGAGTGCGCTAACCACTAAGCTATTGGCTAGTCTAGCGTGTGAGTAGGGGGCTTTCTCAGAAATTCTATCCTAGACCTGAGAAACCTTCCCGACAAAAGTTTAATCAAAACTGATACATTTTCACAAAAAGTTTTGTTTTTAACAAATTGGCATTTTCCAACAAAAAACAAACAAAAAAATCTGACCAGCTCTACTGATACCCCATTGTAAGCATTATTTCTCTTTGGAATTTCCTGAATAAAGAACATCCTTGTCTTCTGTTACACAATCCAGTCTTTTCCTAAAACGTGTATATCAAAGTGTGTTTTCTTGAGATAGCAATCATATCTACATCAAACTGGTATCTTATACAAAAGTGATGTGTCCTTTTTGTCAATAACACAATTTTGTTGGTTTATTTGTTGTTTGACCAGATTGGTTCTAGATTTAAAACTTATTAATTTGCAATACACTTACAATTTGCAACTGAGGACTCCTGTCAAACATTCTAAACACAACATGAATCACTATAACACTTTCTTTTCAAAACAGTATAAAAGAATATAATATAGAATGTTAAAGCAAAGTAAGTTACAAAGCTGCATTCAAGAGGCTGTATAAACATGTGTTAGTAATAAAATATGGTATTATCTTCCTTGAGGCTTAGGGGCCTATCACATTGAGAGAAAGAGAACTCCTAGGAATTTCCTTAATTAGTTCGAATATTTCATATAATCAAATAGGCAACTAAAACCTAAGCATGTAAGCTATCATACTCTCCAAGCATTATGACTATGAAAAAACTGTAAGTAGCTATTAAAAATCAGTAAAAGCAAAGGCAAGTTTGTAATCTAAAATTATAAAAATAAATTATAATACTTTCATTAATAACCATTTTGCATAAATATTGAGGTTTAACCCACACATGTATAGTACAAAACAGACATGAAACAGACTGCAGGGTGTGGTCCTTCATAATTCACCTGTGTTCCACTATACTTACTTGCTTTTGGAGATGCTTGCGTACACTATGTTACTCTGTAAAGAAATTTTAGCTGTAATGGAATCACCCAGCTACTATGTCATGTTCCAATTGTATTGTGTTGGGCTCCTTGCAGCCTGGAGAGTTTTAATAAGTCACAAATTGAGAGACAGCCTTTATATAAGTCTGCAGTGTATTAGCTTCTACTTATCACCTGCAAAATGATTAAGTTAATAAAAAACCACCCTTTTAACTTCATGTCAAAAGAAGTTCCCAAAATGTGAGCATCAAATAATTACTGCCAAAAGATATCTCTCTGGTTCAGTTAATGTTTGATTTCTAGTCAACAATAACATATACATACCGCTGTGTGCTTTTGTACAATTAAAGCTTTTTGCTTTAGCACAGTGCAAAGTGGACTGTTGCTAGGATTCCAGAGTTAACCGAATGAAAACAGTATTAATGAAAATCATATAAAAGAAGTGCTATTTGCAACAGCATGAATGATAGACAATCAAATAGGTGCCACCCACATAAAACAGAAACCAAAAACAACAAAAAATATTTTTCACTTTAATGTTCACTTTAAAGTCCTTTCCATCTTGAATAGTAAAGAAGTAAATAATTGCCGCTTGAATTATGATTACTACTTTATATGAGGTATTCTAGCCAATCTAAGTTATTTTTATATTTGGATATATGATTATAGAGCTTCTGCCATCTATCAGTGATGAATAGAACGTTATTTAAAACCGAAAAATAAGCTTTTCAGTTGAACGGTTACCAGGTACCATTGTGGCAATGATATCTGGCTTACTTTTAATTGTTGTTTTGTCAAATAACTTGTAATGAACAAGTCTACATTAGACTATTTGAGTAATAAATACCTCGCTGATGAATATTTAATGCATTGTTGTCTATATCCTAATTAATGAGGCAATAAACCATAAAAATAATAGATTTGACTGCTCACTTGCCTTTTCTCTTTTGCAGTCTCTGCAGTTGTTCTTTTGCAATATATTTTTAAATTGATTTTATTGAAAGATTCCTTGAGAAATACATTCAGCCCAAACTACAATAATCACAATGTACAAGGATAATTTCATGTAATTATGCTGATGTCTTTATATGACAGCTGAAAATTGTGAAAATCCACTGTAAGCTGTAAGTAGACACTATAAATATGCTGGTGTCTGTATGACTTGCTTGTGCTGTTCTTCTTCTATTTTGGCCTGTTGCTTGTAGGTGCTAATAATTACACTTTGTAATGTTCTGTCTGGTATTCCTACCCCACAGCCATGTACTGGATGGAATGCCAGACCTCTTCAAGTGTTTGTCTCTATGTTTTATTTTAATGGCTAGGATACAACAAAAAAACAGGTCTGACTGACCTTGGTAGCTAATGGAAACTCTTATTTAGTTTAAATGGTAGGGACCACGTTTGGAGAGCACATCACCTTGAATTCTATTTTTAGTAGCCCTGTTTAATTCACAGTCACAGTGATTGCGATATATAGGACAGAGAAGCAGCATTTGTCTGTCTCCAGCTTTGCCATGGATTTCCTATAGGATCTTTCAGTTTTGCCATGTGTAGAACAGAAATAATAATACTTGGTTGTGTCAAAGGAGCTTGTAAGGATAGATTCATTAATATGTGTTAAATGCTTTGAGATCATCAGATACAAGGTGCTATTGAAATGAAAAATATAAAGCATGAGGGCACCAATTGACTCATTAAAACATCTTGCAACAAAAAAAATTATAATGCTTAGTAATTTTCCCTGAGACCTAGAGACTCTTTTTTTCTTTTGTAGAAAGCCTGGGAGAGCATATATCTTTTCTAATTTAGCTACGTTTCCCATAATCGGGTTCATTGCTTCTTGCATCCTTTCCTGGAATGGTCAAGACCATATTATGTGTTCCAAAGACATGTGAAATCATGTCTTCTCTCACATAGATTAGAGCTTTTTAATAATATCATTTCATTTTTTCTGTGCATGATATCATCTAAGGAGAATATTGCATTTCATTTTTCTCCATGAGGCCAAAAGTTGTACTTGGCTTATTGTAAGGGACTGTGCATTCTCAGTTTTCCACTGTTATTTCACTCTGAGGCCTGGTCTACACTAGGGGTCGGGGTCGAAGTATCTTATTTTGACTTTCCTCCCGTCCTCATGGCGCGGGATCGATGACTGTGGCTCCTCCTGTCGACTCCATGACCGCCACTCACTCTGGTGGAGTTCCGGAGTCAATGGGAGCGCGTTCGAGGATCGATATATCACGTCTAGATGAGACACGATATATCAATCCCCGATAAACCAATCGCTACCCGCCAATCCAGTGGGTAGTGTAGACATACCCTGAAAGTCAGATGCCCAACACATTATTTTTGAAATTATCCTGCAGCTTCTCAAAGTGCTGTCCAGGCCTAATCCTACACCCACTGAAGCTCATTGGGAATACTGATGATCCCAGCATTGGAGCCCTAGTTCTTAAGTGAGGTTTCTTCAGGGTGGCTGTTGCAACACCTCTTAGGACAAGTTCTCTGCTAGTGTAAATGGAACCAGATCCACTGACTTCAGTGGAGTTTCACCCATTTACACCAGCAAAGAACCTGGCACCTCATCTTCAAAACTAAACAGAGAAAAATTTTGTAGCTTATGCATGATGATAAAAGGACAACTCATGGCAGACAGACAGAAAGGATTTTAACATAACAGACTAACGTCATACCAGACTAACTTCCACAATTTTACCTTACCATTTAGATAATTCTACAGAGTAGATTGGAGACAGATAACATATAAGAAGATAGTGGTGTCTTTGAAAATCAGATGTGATGTTTTTATTTATATTTTATTGATTTATTTTTACAAAAATAAGGGCAGAACAAAAAAAAGACAAAAGAACAAAAAGAAAAGGAATGGGAAGGGTAGGAAAGAAGGGAAATAATGGGGGAAAAGAAAGCAACATCTTGGTTTCCATCCACTAGAGATTAATTAAAGATTTCTAAAAAGTTAGACCAAATCTTTTCAAATTTGTCTGAGGTACCTCTTCTCCAAACTGTTACCTGATCTTTGGTTTCCAGGTCAGCCAAGTGACTGGAAGCAGTCTGTTCTTCCATCTAAACAATATGAGTTGTTTGGCTACAAGCACTGCTCTAGAGAACCAAGCTTTCTGTGAGTTGGAGAGTTTCCAAGATGATGGGATATACATTCATTATAATGCAATATATTATGTATTTACTATTGATGTGTAAGTTAAGGGAGTCAGCATAACATTTTTTGCATTGACTAGTCTATTGAATAGGAAATTGTTTTATATTATTATATAATTATTTTATGTTATGTTATTTACTTGTTTATGTGATGCTAGAAACTGCAAGCCAGGCTTTTTGTGCAAAAGGTGTTCCATGTCTGCTAGCATCCCTTGCTTAAGTAATACTTAGCCCTGGTCTACACTACGAGTTTAGGTAGAAATTAGCAGCATTAGATCGATTTAACTCTGCACCTGTGCACACGACGAAGCCATTTTTGTCGACTTCAAGGGCTCTTAAAATTTATTTCTGTGCTCTTCCCCGACAAGAGGATTAGTGCTGAAATTGACACCACCAGGTCAAATTTGGGGTAGTATTGGCCTCCGGGTAGTATCGACAGTATTGGCCTCCGGAGCTATCCCAGAGTTCTCCATTGTGACCGCTCTGGACAGCACTTTCAACTCAGATGCACTAGCCAGGTGCACAGCAAAAGCCCCGGGAACTTCTGAATTTCATTTCCTGTTTGGCCAGGGTTGCGAGCTCATCAGCCCAGGTGGCCATGGAGTCCCAGAATTGCAAAAGAGCTCCACCATGGACCAGGAGGTACTGGATCTGATCGCTGTATGGGGAGACGAATCCGTGCTATCAGAACTCCGTTCCAAAAAACAAAATGCCAAAATATTTGAAAAAATCTCCAAGGGCATGAGGGACAGAGGCTACAACAGGGACTCATGGCAGTGCCGTGTGAAAATTAAGGAGTTCAGGAAAGCCTACAAAAAAACAAAGAGGCAAACGGCCACTCTGGATCAGAGCCCGAGACATGCCGCTTCTATGATGAGGTGTATGCAATTCTAGGGGGGGCCCCGACCACTACCCACCACTGTCCTTGGACACCTGCAAAGGGGGAGTCTCATGAAACAGGGATGAGGATTTTGTGGCTGGGGAAGATGAGAAGGTGGAGGAAGATGAGGATAGTGCACAGCACGCAAGCGGGGAAACCATTCTCCCCGACAGCCAGGAACTGTTTATCACCCTGGAGCCAATACCCTCCCAACCCTCCCAAGGCAGGTTCACAGACCATGAAGCCAGAGAAGGCACCTCTGGTGAGCATGTCTTTGTAAATATAATGCATGGTTTAAAAGCAAACATGTTTAATGATTAATTTTACCTGAAGACTTGGGATGCATTCACGGCCAGTACAGCCCCTGCTTTTAAATGGCCAACCCAATGGGTGCTTGGTATGGGAAAGGAGGGCGCTGCTGTTTGAAACCATTCCCACATGTCATGAAGGTTGAAGAAGCCGAAAGACTGTGGCTTACCATGGCTGCCTTCAAGCTGAATTCTGTTGCCCGGCCCTGTGTGTGTGATCTCTCACGCCAAACCGGCAGGCCCTCAATATAAGAGGCAAAATCCGACCTTGTACCAAAAGCACATGTGCTATGTAATGTTAACAGCTTGGTTCACCATGAAAGAGTCTACCCATTGTTCTCTAAAATGTGTCTTTTTAAATACTACCCTCACTTTTTTTCCTCCCACAGCTGCAAATGTTTCAATGCTCGCTGTATCGTCCCCATCCCAGAGGCTAGTGAAGATTAGAAGATGAAAATACCACACACACATTTAAATGTTCTCTGAGCTCATGCAGTCCTCCCACACTGAAAGAGCTCAGCAGAATGCGTGGAGGCAGACAATGTCAGAGTCCAGGAAAGTAGAAAATGAATGCGAGGACAGGAGGGATGAGCGAGATGAGAGGTGGCGGGAGCAAGATGAGAGGTGGCAGGATGCAATGCTGAGGTTACTGGGGGATCAAACTGATATGCTCTGGTATCTGGTGGAGCTGCAGGAAAGGCAGCAGGAGCACAGACCGCCGCTGCTGCCCCTGGGTAACTGCCTGCCCTCCTCCCCAAGTTCCAAAGCCTCCTCACCCAGACGCCCAAGAACGTGGGGAGGGAGAGCTCTGGGCACCCAATTATTCCATCCCAGAGGACTGCCCAAGCAGCAGAAGGCTGGAATTCAATAAGTTCTGAAGTGCAGTGTGGCCTTATCCTTCCCTCCTCCACCACCTGACCCGGTGCTTCCCTCCTCCTCCACTCCTCCTGGGCTACCTTGGCAGTTATCCCCCTATTTGTGTGATGAATTAATAAAGAATGCATGATTTTGAAACAATAATGACTTTATTGCCTCTGCAAGTGGTGATCAAAGGGGGGAGGGCAGTTGGCTTACAAGGAAGTAGAGTGAACCAAGGGGGCGGGTTTTCATCAAGGAGAAACAAACAGAACTGTCACACCATATCCTGGCCAGTCACGAAACTGGTTTTCAAAGCTTCTCTGATGCGCAGTGCACCTGCTATGCTCTTCTAATTGCTCTGGTGTCTGGCTGCGCGTACTCAGCAGCCAGGTGATTTGCCTCAACCTCCCAACCCACCATAAACGTCTCCCCCTTACTCTCACAGATATTGTGGAGCACACAGCAAGGGGCAATAACAATTGGAATATTGGTTTTGCTGAGGTCTAACCGAGTCAGTAAACTGTGCCAGCGAGCTTTTAAACGTCCAAATGCACATTCTACCACCATTCTGCACTTGCTCAGCCTATAGTTGGACAGTAGAAAGGAGCTGTTCAGGGTGCCTGTGTATGGCTTCATGAGCCATGGTATTAAGGGGTAGACTGGGTCCCCAAGGATAACTGTAGGCATTTCAACATCCCCAACAGTTATTTTCTGGTCTGGGAAGTAAGTCCTTTCCTGCAGATGTTCAAACAGATCAGAGTTCCTGAAGATGCGAGCATCATGCACCTTTCCCGGCCATCCCATGTTGATGTCGGTGAAACATCCCTTGTGATCCACCAGTGCTTGCTGCACCATTGAAAAGTACCCCTTGTGGTTTATGTACTGGCTGCCCTGGTGCTCCAATGCCAAGACAGGAATATGGGTTTCATCTATCACCCCACCACAGTTAGGGAATCCCACTGCAACAAAGCCATCCACTATGACCTTCCCAGAGTCACTACCTTCGATA
This sequence comes from Mauremys reevesii, assembly GCF_016161935.1. Taxonomy (NCBI): domain Eukaryota; kingdom Metazoa; phylum Chordata; order Testudines; family Geoemydidae; genus Mauremys; species Mauremys reevesii. The sequence continues at coordinate 51,369,177 of NC_052626.1, forward strand.
GCAGCAGATCAGTGATTGCACTGACTACTTTGATCACAGCAGCCCCCACAGTAGATTTACCCACTCCAAATTTATGCCCGACTTACCAGTAGCTGTCTGGCGTTGCAAGATTCCAGATGGCTATCACCACTCACTTCTCAACTTTGAGGGCTGCTCTCATCTTGGTATTCTTGACTTCAGGGCAGGGGAAAGCAAGTCACAAAGTTCCATGAAAGCACCCTTATGCTTTCATCCCAGACCTGCAACACTATGTGGTCCCACCAGTCTGTGCTTGTTTCCTGAGCCCAGAATCAGCGTTCCACAGCATGAACCTGCCCCATTACCACCATGATGTCCAAATTGCCAGGGCCTGTGCTTTCAGAGAAGTCTGTGTCCATGTCCTCATCACTATTGTGATCACGCTGTCGTTGCCTCCTCACCTGCTTTTGCAGGTTCTGGTTCTGCACATACTGCAGGATAAAACATAAGGTGTTTACAATGCTCACAAGAGCAGCGGTGATCTGAGAGGGCTCCATCCTTGTTGTGGTATGGCGTCTGCAGGAGAGCAGGAGAGCAGAGTTGCAGCAGAAGCAATGGAGGATGACAGATGCCATGAGAATAGCTATTTATACTGAACAACAAGAGGACCTGCTAGGTGGATTCATGTCACCAGGAGAGCAGGAGAGCAGAGTTGCAGCGGAAGCAGTGGAGGACGATGGTTAGCACCATGCACATTTCTCAAGGAAGAGCACACGTTCCCGGGAGCCCATGACAGACAACATGGAGAAATTTGCTATTGAGATACGAGCAGGAGAGCAGAGTTGCAGCGGAATCAGTGGTTGGAAGTCGACGGTTAGCAGTCCTACTGCACCATCTGCTGAAAGGCACGGAATGATTGCCTGCTGTTGCCTTCATGGAGGGCAGGGCGACTGACGACATGTACCCAAAACCAACCGCGACAATGTTTTTGCTCCATCAGGCACTGGGAGCTCAACCCAGAATTCCAGTGGGCAGTGGAGACTGCGGGAACTGTGGGATAGCTGCCCACAGCTCAACACTCCGACAGTCGATGCTAGCCACAGTACTGTGGCTGTACTCTGGCGACTTTTAATGTGCTTAGTGGGGACACACAAAATTGACTGTATAAAATCACTTCCTAAAAAATTCCGTAAATTCGATCTAATTTCATAATGTAGACATACCCTTAGGAACCAAAAGATGCAATTCCGAAAGAAAGGCATTGAAATAATGCAGGAATATACCAATATCTATCTATCTATCTACTTATATATGTATGGCTCTCCTCACTGTGGTATTTGTGCACTTAACACACATTTATGAATACTTCCTCTCAATACTCCTATAAATAAGGAAGTGTTATTGTCCCGCTTTTGCAGATTGAGAACAGAAACTCAGAGACACTAAGTGATTTGCCTAACAGCATGCCAGTGACTGAGCTGCGATTTAACTTAGTTTCTCTAAGTTCTAAAGCAGCGCCTTTATCATCCTCCATAAAGATGGAGGGAATTTTAACACGATGATTTCAATGCAGAGATAGAAAAAATATTGAATTTTAAAAGGAATGATTGAGTTTCTTAATCTGAAGTGCAGACTAAATTTTCTTGAGAGGGACATGTAAGATAAAGTGTCATCTTTCTCAGTGATGATTACCGGTGCTACATTATTCTTGAGTCCCTGTGCATTCTCTGATGGATATATAATAGCTTTTTGGCTCCTTCTTTTAATTTATTCTGAACAGAAACATGATTTGATCTACTTGATGTTTGTTTTGTTGTTTGGTTGGTTTTGTGTGTGAATAAACGTTAGTGATCATGATAATAAAAGATTGATAGTAGAAGAGACAGTCAGCTGTTGTGTAAATTCTCTACCTGTCAATTCATCCCAGCTCCAATTTAAATTACATTTTACTGAGATTTAATTTGAATAGGAATAAATGAGATTTTATTTAAATGAAAAACAAGTGATATGGTTGTCACTGCACTGGGGATATTAGAAGTGCTGTGTGAGAAGCAACCTAAGCAGATCATCAAAAGGGAAAAAACATGTTCCCTAACCAAAGCCTTCTCCCTCCCACCCCTGTTATGTTTTTTCTATTTTTTTTCATGACAAAGGTGAAGCTGTTATTCATTAGTCACTGGTGCTGACATAGGATTGCATAATTAAATACAAATTCTCAGGTGACATTTTTGATTTTGACTGTCAAAGAATGGAACCCAAATGTTAGTTCTCAAAAGACTGCAATATGATAGAAAAATGTCTTTAACAACATGTAAGAGAATGCGGAACTTTGTGGGTGTGACGTTATCTCTTATCATCTTAGCCCACCCTATACCTCCACTTTCTTTCTGCATATGCAACCAGTAAGCAGGCCATCACTCTCACAAGTTTTATTTATCTCAAGTCAGATGACAGGCTGATGGTTTCTTCAGAGGTGTCAGAAAGTTCCATATCCCTTGACAACAGACCATAGTCATTTTCGGTCTGTAATTGAGTTTTTAATATCCAATTAGGCTACAAAGGGGAAAAGATTCAGAAAATAAATGTAAATTAGGTGTCAAATTCTCCCTTCACTGATGCCCAGGCAAACCCATTGACTTCCACATGGGATAGCAAATGTAGCCAAAACGAAAAACTGGATAGGTGTAGCCAATGGGAAAATGTGTCCCTTAATATTTAAACATACCACTTCTCCTTAAGGTGAGGGTCTGTGAACTTGTACATTAAACTTCATTATAAAATAATGCCTATTACCTCTCAAATGGCCGGGGGGGCAGGGGTACACTGATGAAACTGAGAGTAGAATGTAGTGTTTAAGGCACAGGAGAAATCTCACTTCCTTCTAACTGAAAATCTGCTTTTTTCCACTAAAAAGCAGCATTGAGTGTCTACTCCATAATTGAGTTTCTCCCTTTCTGGCCACTAAGACTTATTTGTAACTGCTTATATACTCTCAGAACTGTCTCCTTTCAACCACATCTTGGTTGATCACCTTATGTATATCTCCACATCACTGCCCTCAAACATCAGACATTTATAATTAAATAGATATCACCCAATCATCTTTGCCATCAACACTTTTAGGGCCTGGGGAGGGCTGATTAGTGAGGAATTATTTTTAAAAAAATCATCATTCAAGTATCCACACTATACTTCCAGCTTGGTGGGAGACAGGTCACATACAACTAATTATATTATAGTCTCAGTTAAGCAAATCTGAATTGCAAATCTAATTTAAGATGGTTAAAAACATAGGTGCCAGTAAATCAGTGATGACCTTGTTTAAATGTCTCATTGAGTTGTTTGTTTTTTAAAAAAAGGCTTTTATACTGATTGGCCCAGATTATGTAGCATTCACTAAGGCTGCTTTACACTGTTCCAGTAGCTGGCTGTATGTTACTTCACCTCACAGCTTCTGACATATTGAGAGTGATGCCATTGGGAAGGATGGTTGGCCAGCAGCCACTGTCTCTAGTCAATTCCTGGCTACTGGAATGGCCCACGGTGCAATCATCTTTACTTGCTACTACATAATGTGACCCAGTGGCAGGGGCGGCTCTAGGAATTGCGCCTCCCCAAGCAGGGCGGCACGCCGCGGGGGGCGCTCTGGCGGTCGCCGGTCCCGCGGCTCCGGTGGACCTCCTGCAGACGTGCCTGCGGAGGGTCCGTTGGTCCCGCGGCTCCGGTGGACCTCCCGCAGGCACGCCTGCGGGAGGTCCACCGGAGCCGCCTGCTGCCCTCCCGCGGCACGCTGCCCCAAGCGCGCGCTTGGCGCGCTGGGGTCTGGAGCCGGCCCTGCCCAGTGGCTAGCAAAAATCAAGTATTTGTAACTTTAGAAAACGCAAACATTAAATTGCACAGGTCTAATATAGCTCTTCAGTAATGTATCCTACATTAGTGTTGGATGCATTGTTTGTTCATCAAGCTAAAAGCACATAGTCAGGGTTAAACCTCCTGTCTGGCTCTTCACTTTATTCAGAATGACTAATGCATGGGACACAATGAAATATACTTATTGTGTATGACTATCAGAAAACTATAAGATGGTCTCTCTGATAATGTATTACCCTTTTTCATTTTTCCTTGTGAGCGTATACATGTATGAAAATAGAGGAAATGTTTATATGAGCATGCTCTGCAACCATCTGCCTAGCCCTGTGTTGCTCAGTGTTTTCTGCCTCTGTCACTCTTCTCTGCTTTTCTGAAACTTCACGGTAATGTTGTGAGTATATCTATTTATCTTTGATGAATAATTAGCATTTGCATAACTGCTGGTAATTTGATGTTTTACCCATACTGACTTCAAATTGTTGGGAAATGGTTTTCATGAATTTCAACAAAAAGTGCTTTGTGAAAAAAAAGTGTTTTGCATTACTCATTATTTTTTCTGCATATATAACACAATAATTGCCCAGAACTGGGTCAAAATTTGCCTGCAAATCAGGCCTGAAGTCCTTGCTTTAATGTTAAAAAGAAAATGCCCTTATTTTGCACTGGAAATATTTACTTTTCTTAGCCATTAAACTAAATTGAATTTAAAGTTGAGCTTGGACAGGATCCATGTGCCTTCAGTACCTTAAAATGTTACCTTTTAAAATCAAGTAGCCATATTCTGCCACTCCAGGAAGAGCTGACTCAGATAGTGATAATTCTTTGAGTGGTGTCCTAGTATTAGCCATTCATTTTTTCCCTAAAACTGCAATATATGTTTATGGAGCATGACTTTCAAAGGGTGGTAAGTATAGAAATGGCTTTAAAAGTGAGGTCCCTTTTGCCGCTCATGAAGACTAAGAAAAGAGTTCAGGTGCAAATTCCTGTATGCAACTTGTCTTATATAGAATCTATTCTATGTTTAAATCAATTACCCCTTGCATACAGACATCATTCTCATTATTACTTATTATTATTAATTATTTATCAGCATCATTTTTATTACAGAACTGTGATCGGGACCTCATTATGGTAAGCACTGTACAATACTTAGTAACAGTAGGACACAATCCCTGCCGTGAAGAGTTTATAATTTAAAATAGACTAAGTCTGGAAGAGGAAAAGTCACAAGGTAGCAAAGTGACTCACCAAAGGTCATGTAGCAAGTCAGTGGCACAGCCACAAATAGAACCAAGATCACTGAACTCCTACTCAATAACCCTGTCAACTGGTCCACACTGCCTCCTACAAACAACATTGCCTCCTATTTTCCAGCTATACCACATATATGTGACACTGGTGACAGGCCTTCAGCTTCAAAACCACAAAACTCTGCCACTTGAGTTAAAGAGGGAATTTCCATCAGCTGTTAGTAATAGAGATAGTCAAAAAGTAGAAACAAAATTTGCAACATTAGTCATTTTCTTTCTGTAGGATTCTGAAAGGAATTTTTATATATGCGTGTATATATATAAATATAGATATACTCAAATTAAAAAAATTCATTTTTGAAATACACCTCTACCCCTCTATAATGCGGTAGTGGGGAGCCAAAAATCCCTACCACATTATAGCTGAAACCCCATTATATCGGGGTAGGGACGGCAGGGCTCCAGCAGTGATTTAAAGAGCTCCGTGCTCCAGCCACTCCGGGGAGCCCCAGGCCCTTTAAATCGCCAGTGGAGCCCCGCTGCCACAGCCCTGGGGTAGGGGCAGCAGGGCTCCAACAGTAATTTAAAGGGCCTGGGGCTCCCCGCAGCAGCCGGAGCCCAGGACCCTTTAAAGTGCTGCCCGAGCCCAGCTGCCGCAGCCCCCAGGTAGCAGTGGCAGGGCTCCAGTGGTGATTTAAAGTTCCTGGGGCTCCCTGCAGCAGCCAGAGCCCCGGATCCTTTAACACACTGCGGGATCCCCGCTGCTACCGCGCTATACGCGAACCTCGGGTCGTGTTATAGCGGGGTAGTGGTATATTGCATTTTTTTCAGTATGCATTATTTCATTTTTACTTTTCCACCTAATCCCCACACTTTTTCATGTTGGACCCTTTCTTTTCCTTTTACCATTTTGCTATTAAAAAGGGGGGTGGGAGAAAAAGTGTGTGTGGGGGAAATAAAAAAATTATAATTTTAAAAAAGAAATCTAACTCCCCACCCCCAAAATAAAATTTAAAAAACCCTGATACATATTTCATTTTCCATTTTTCTTGTAAAAATGGAAAATTCCAAAACAACAAAAAATGGTTTGTGAAAAATTCTAATTTTCCAGAAAGTTTGTTTTCACTTAGCTATTACGGGTTAGACCCATACAGGGTAATACAGTTAAAACAATGACATTTCATGGTCTCTCTCTCTGCCACCTCTGTGTTGACAATGACTCACAAATCTCTGCTCTTTTGTCTGTGCTCATATCTTTGCAGCATCTGTAGAAGCAGAATGGGGCTTCCTACTTTTTCAAACCAACATATAAAAAACTAAACTCTTCTTCCCACCTGTATTTCCCGTCTTCTCCACTTTTTCCAACACCAATGATAATTCCACTACCCTCCTACTCACTCAAGGCTGCAACCATAGACTCATAAATTTTAAGGCCAGAAGTCACCATTGTCATCATCTAGTCTGATCTTGTGCACATCACAGGCCACAGAACCCTACCCACTCACTCCTGTAAAAGACCCATGTCCTCTGGCTGAGTTACTGAAGTCCTTAAATCATGCTTTAAAGACTGCAAGTTGCAGAGAATCCACCATTTACTCTAGTTCAAACTAGCAAATAACTCATGCCGCATGCTGCAGAGGAAGGTGAAAAACCCCTGCCAATCTGATATGAAGGAAAATTCCTTCCCAACTCCAAATACAGCGATCAGTTAGACCCTGACCATGTGAGTGAGACCAACAGCCAGACACTTCTGTCCTTATACCCATGTTCTTGCAAACTCATCACATCTCGCTCTATAAACTTTCTGAAACCTGCTCTCATTTTTCCCATCTCCACTGCAAAATTACTACCGAACATTCTGTCTACCTTGGACTACTGTGCAGCATCTTTCAGGTGAACTCCAATTGGCACCAGCAGCTAGAGCTGAATCTGTTTGCCCACTGAGATATTACTGAAGGCATTAAGAGTGCTCTAAATTACTAGCTGGATTAGTCCCATAGTGACCACTCTGTTAGCTGAGGATCAGTTGGAATGCTGTGTGCTCTGGTCCCATCCTACCCTACCCTCAATGCCCCCATGACAGAGATTGGTGGAGTGGGTGGTAGGAAGCTGGCTATGATGACTACACCAGGAGAGGTTTCCTTTTCCACCACCTGTTAGGGTATGTCTACACTAGAGCCTGGGTCAGCTGACTCAGGTTAACAGGGCTGAGGCTGTGAGGCTATAAAATTGCAGTGTAGGCATTTAGTCTCAGGCTGGAGCCCAGGTTCTCAGACCCCACAAGGGTGCAGGGTCTCAGATCTCAGGCTCCAGCCTGAGCCCAAACAACTACGCTACAATTCTATAGCCCTACAGCTGGAGCCTCGTGAGCCCGAGTCAGTTGTGCCACGGCTTTTTATTGCAATGTATGCAAACCTTTTAAGGCCAGAGTAAGAATCCTATTCATGGCAGATTTCATAAAAAGCTAAGATAAGAAGAGCACGAACACGATGAACTGAAATTCAATTTCTAATTCACCCAAACTGTGTGTGAATGTTTTTCACCCATTATTCATCAGCTCCACTTTTGGACAATTGCTTAAAACAGTGTAATAATCTCAGTGTGAACTTTTGACTCAGCCATTAGACTGAATACCAAAAGGCAGAAACAGCTAAAAAATCCAAGCAGTAGTGAAAGAGCCTTGTAAAAGGAAGTGGTGGCCTAGAATGCAGGAGTAAGTGAAAAAAACCCACTATAGCTAGTCTGATTGGCATAGATAGGGCTCTAAAAATTCATGGCCATGAAAAACGTGTCATGGACCATGAAATTTGGTCTTCCCCCATGTACCTGGTCTTTTGTGTGCTTTTACCCTATACTGTACAGATTTCAGAGGAGAGACCCAGCATTTCTCAAATTGGGGGTCCTAACCCAAAAAGGAGTTATGGCGGGGGTAGTAGTGTCACAAAGTTATTTTAGGGGGGTGTCACAATATTGCCACTCTCTCTTCTGTGCTGTTGACCATGCACCAAACTCTGAAGGCAGTGCCCAGAAGTAAGGGTGGCAATACCATACCATGCCACCTTTACTTCTGTGTTGCTGCCTTCAGAGCTGGGTGGCTGGAGAGTGGTGGCTGCTGACTGACAGGGCTGCCTGGGGGACGGGGGGCAAGTGGGGCAATTTGCCCCAGGCCCCAGGCCCTGCAGGGGCCCCCACGAGAATATAGTATTCTATAGTATTGCAACGGGTACAAAGAAGGGCCACTAGAATGATCCGAGGAATGGAAAGCCTGTCGTATGAAAGGAGACTTGAGGAGCTCGGTTTGTTTTCCTTAACCAAAAGAAGGTTGAGAGGAGATATGATTGCTCTCTTTAACTATATCAGAGGGATAAATACCAGGGAGGGAGAGGAATTATTTCAGCTCAGTACTAATGTGGACACGAGAACAAATGGATATAAATTGGCAGTCGGGAAGTTTAGGCTTGAAATTAGACGAAGGTTTCTAACCATCAGGGGAGTGAAATTCTGGAACCGCCTACCGAGGGAAACAGTGGGGGCGAAGGACCTCTCTGGCTTTAAGATTAAGCTTGATAAGTTTATGGAGGGAATGGTTTGATAGGATAACGTGATTTAGTCAATAGGTCAATAACGTGCGACCACTGGTAATTAGTACAGAGGGTCAATGTTGGGATATTGAAAGTCTTTTTCCTGAGTGTCTGGCTGGAGAGTCTTGCCCGCATGCTCGGGGTTCAGCTGATCGCCAGATTTGGGGTCGGGAAGGAATTTTCCTCCAGGGTAGATTGGCAGTGGCCCTGGAGGTTTTTCGCCTTCCTCTGCAGCATGGGGCAGGGGTCGCTTGCTGGAGGATTATCTGCTACTTGAAGTCTTTAAATCAGGATTTGGGGACTTCAACAGCTGCCTCAAGGGAGAGAATTATTTCAGGAGTGGGTGGGTCAGCTTTTGTGGCCTGCATCTTGTGGGAGGTCAGACTAGATGATCATAATGGTCCTTTCTGATCTTAAGTTCTATGATTCTATGATTCTATGAACTTTTTTTTATGGAAGGGGCCCCCGAAATTGCTTTGCTCCAGGCCCCTTGAATCCTCTGGGCGGCCTTGCTGACTGAGGGCCCAACTCTGCAGACAGCAGCGCAGAAATAAAGATGGCAATTCCATACCAGGCCATCCTTACTTCTGTGCTGCTGCTGGCAGTGGCACTGCCTTCAGAGCTGGGCTCCCAGCTTGCAGCCATTGCCACCAGCAGCAGCGCAGAAGTAAGGTTAGCAATACTGCAATCCCCACTACAATAACCTTGCGAACCCCCACAACTCCTTTTTTGTTCAGGACCCCTACAATTACAACACTGTGAAATTTCAGATTTAAATAGCTGAAATAATTAGATTTGCCATTTTTAAAATCCCATGACCATGAAATTGACCAAAATGGACCATGAATTTGGTAGGGCCCTAGGCATAGAGTAACTGACCCCACTACAGGTTGTTGCAATTAAGGTTGGTCAGTTCTATGGTACACCAGCTCCCTCTAGCTATCCGGTAATGTATTGTACCATGAGCTCAGAGGCAAGTGTTTTAGGTTCTCCAAGTACTTAGCTCTTCAGACTCTAGCCCTCCATGGGTTCCTATAAAAACTCACATACTGAGTAACAAATGATTACTTAGGTCTGGTCTACACTACGACTTTACGTCGAATTTAGCTCAATTTAAGCCTGGACCCATCCACACGACAAAGCCCTTTTTTTTTACTTAAAGGGCTCTTTAAATTGATTTCTTTACTCTACCTCCAAAGAGGGGATTAGCGCTGAAATCGGCCTTGCTGGGTTGAATTTGGGATAGTGTGGACGCAATTCAACGGTATTGGCCTTCAGGGGCTATCTCAGAGTGCTCCATTGTGACCACTCTGGACAGCGCTCTCAACTCAGATGCACTTGCCAGGTAGACAGGAAAAAGCCCATGAACTTTTGAATTTCATTTCCTGTTTGGCCAGCATGTTTGCAGAGCTCACGCAGAGCTCATCAGCATGATGTGCACATTGCCAGGCCACATTGCCTGGCCCATACTTTGTGAGAAGTCTATGACCATGCCCCTCTCATCACCGCGCTGCTGTCGCCTCCTCGCCTGGTTTTGTGCGAAACAATTGTCTGCCGTTGCTCTGATGGAGGGAGGGGTGACTGACGACATGGCTTACAGAGAATTAAAATCAACAAAAGGTGTGGCTTTGCATCAAGGAGAAACAAAAACAACTGTCACACACAATGGCCCCCTCAAGGATTGAACTCAAAACCCTGGGTTTAGCAGGCCGTTGATTTCACAAAACAAATCTGGTCAATTTCTTGTTTTGATCCATCTATCTTTTACATCTTAGGCTGGCAGCAGACAGTGCAGTACGACTGCAAGCTATCGGCAACTCCTGGGTGCTCGGCAGAAGATGGGAATGACCTGGCTGAGTCACTCCCATGTCTGCCCAGGCACCCCTGACCGGCTAAAAGAGCACCCAGGAATATGATGACAATGGCTACTAATCATAATGCACCATCTGCTGCCAAAAGACAATGAGCTGCTGCTGTGTAGCAATGCAATCCCACGTCTGCCAGCACCCAGGAGACATACGGTGACAGTGAGCTGAGCGGGCTCCATGCTTGCCATTGTATGGCATCTGCACAGGTAACCCAGGAAAAAAGGCGTGAAACAATTGTCTGTCGTTGCTTTCACAGAGAGAGGAAGCGAGGGGGAGGCTGACAACATGTACCCAGAACCACCCGCAACACTGTTTTTGCCCCATCAGGCATTGGGATCTCAACCCAGAATCCCAATGGGCAGCGGAGACTGCGGGAACTGTGGGATAGCTACTCACAGCTACCCACAGTGCAATACTCCAGACGTCGATGCTAGCCTCGGTACTGTGGACGCAGTCCGCTGACTTAATGCACTTAGAGCATTTTGTGTGGGAACACACACAATCGACTGTATAAAAACAATTTCTAAAAAATCAACTTTTATAAATACGACCTAATTTCATAGTGTAGACATACCCTTAGTGGGGTTTCTAGAAACTAACAGTTCCTAACTCATCCTTCAGGGACAGTGCAGTACAGGGTATAAAGATAGGTCTCATTGGGATCCCCTCCACACTATCCTGCTGCTGTGCACATGCAGTTCTCCCCACATCTCTTGCTTGCAGACCATTGAGCTGTATCCTCTTGTTGCTGCTACTACTGGCCTTTTCCAGCAACTGGCTACTTTCCTGCCAGTCTCGTAGCCTTTTATTCTCAGCTTGAAGGCTGTCTGGTAATTGTCCTTCTTTCTTCTCACAGCTCACAGGCTGCTGCTACTCTTGCTCATGCCCAGCTTCTGGCACTTTCCTGAGCCCAGTCCTCAGGGCCCTGACTTCAGGCTATGATGTCATTTTCCTGTCCTGTGGGGATTATTGAGCCCTCTACTGGCTGGGTGTGGAACTGGATAACAGTGCCTTTACTGGCTAGCTCTTTTTACTCCTTTTCCACCAGGGGGAGGGCAGGTATGCAGGAAAGAGCTAGGAGAATCATTACAATTACATAAATGCTACAGCACAGAATAGCTGTAGCCTTGGGACTACGTAGTTTACCCCACATCATAGATTCTACCCATGCTAGCTGTGGTTAGATGTTCGGTTGTATGTATGTGTTCTCCCTGTGTGCTGCCCCAGGTCTGTGCAGACAGCCGGTACAGCAGACCTCAAGCGAACTGCTCAATGACCACAAGATCCGTTAAGGTATGAAGGTGCCAGGTCAGGTTAATTGTCAACAGAGCACAGTAATAGCACCTGGCAGACTCTATGAGGATACTGACATGTATGCCTGTGACAACAGATGCAGCTCAGTGAATAGCAGGACTTTCCATTCCCTCCTCTGCTGGACAAAGATACTCCCTCTGAGATACATCTTTATATCCTGATACAAACGTTAGTACTGCCTCTGACATAGTTAGTTACTGCCCCGTGATGTGGCTAGTTATCACCTTGTACATGTTGATTCAATCAAAACGTTTCTATTACATACTATTATCCTGACTTTATCTTTTAAGAGGGGCTAGTGTGTTCCTGTTATTCTTGGGGAGTGTTTTTGTACCATTTGATATCGGGATGTGTTTGCTTCCGTATTCTGTGACTAGCACTTCTTAGGAATGTGTATGTCTGCAATATCAGCCCTGTTCTTGCAAGATTCTGTGAAGAGGTCCTGCCTCATACCAGGCCTCTGATACAAATGCTCATGTTTCAGGCTCTCTTCCTACTACACCAGCATTCATTACGCTCAGAGTTAGTGTTTCAGTGATGTGATATTTTAAGTTAACAGAGAATTATTAGAGAATGCTACATTGTAATAGATTATGAGGTAGTGACTATACTCCTAACAGTAGTATGGCATGTAGTGAAGTTGTATGCATGGTATGTAATTAAACTAAATTACTTCTGTTAAACATTTCTGTTGTTTTGATGCCATGATCCATTGTATTTTACTGGATTATCTAAGTATCTGTGTTGGATTTTCTGGAAGTTTCTGAGTTGGTTTGCTTTTTGTCTATTTGTTACTTTAAGCAACTGTAGAATTATCCAATTGCAATTGCACATAATTTTCCTCAGGGTATACTTTTTTTCTCTGTCCATTTATATCTACTCAATGTATCTGGTATGATGACCCACTGTTGACATTTGCAATGGTGACATGGATAACTCTGTATTCGGGTTTAGACTGATATCACCAAGTCCTTTCACACAGATAACCAAAGAACTACGAGATGATAATGAACTATCAGCTGCATCTAGATTCAAATGGGTGACCTCAAAGCAAGAGATTCTATAATTCAACACTAATTTCCTGAGCTATTCAATATCCTTGACTGGGTGTACTCGGTATTTGCTACCACTGACCAGAGGCTCACCACCTTGGTACACCCTGCCCTATGGAGGTGCCCTGTTGGAAGGGAAGAGCAGTGAGTTCAGACCTCCAAGGGTGCCTAGAGAAGCCTCCCAGGACAAGCTGCATGCAGAACCAGCAAAAGTTGTTGCTCTAGCACCTAGAAGGGACAGTTAGCCAGATAAAATGAGCTGGCTAGTTTTACTAGGGTCCACTTCTGGGTGAAGCCAGGACAGGGAAGGAAGGTTCTCCCTGCCCTACCCCAGGGAACCTGGCCCAGTCAGGGACTCAACCTTGACAACACTGGCCTTAGATGTCTATAAAGGGCTAGTTTCTATATTTTGGCTTTTAAAGCCCAGGTGGCTATATTGAGTTAAGATTGTAATTGTCTTCTATTAACCCTGGAAGAGGACTCGATTGACAGCTGTTGGAGCTGGAGGGCTAGTCCATGGAAGCAGCATACCACTGCAGAACCAGGACATGAGGGGCTATGGGGGCAAGTGAAGCAGAGTCCCTGCAATGCCATGCCCTGTAGATGTTGATATTTCATCCATGATTTTACAGACCTCTTTACTCCAATGCCCATGTTTGCATTCTAAATGTAGCTAGCCACCATTTTTATGACAGCTTCTAAAGGTAAGACAGCTATATTTTTCACATGGCAAAATGTTTTTGATTATAATAAATATTACAGTGGTGGGAGCTATAATAGCCAGATGATAAAATAGAGCCTTGATATGTTACTGTTCCACTTGTCTTATAAGAGTCTCCTTTTTACAGGAACGCAGTGTTATTCAGTGGGATATATTTTGCATGGCAGAACATGTCCTGAACAATAGGTGGATCTTTAAAGCATCAGGGCTGTACTAGTTACATCCCCATGGAAGAACTAGTTGATATTAACACTTTTCTAGCAGTATAGTGTGGACAAAGACATTCATGACCAAAACCGAATTTATTTGAGCTTCATATAGTAAGCTGTATATCAGCATCAAGATTTGGATGAGGCTCCCTTTTAGGGCCAGTAAAAGTCCTATTGACTTCTCTGCTACTGGATCTAGACCTTAAGCAAGTGCATAACTTTGCATGCATACAGTTATTATTTATACCAGCTGGGCAGTTGGGTGCTGATCTGCACTCTGCGGGCACAAATATGAGCCTTGCAAAGAAAGAAAGTTACCAGTTTTTGCTTTCAAAATCATATGCATGTGTAAGAGTGGGTGTGCAAAAGCAGCATCTTTCTGAACCTCTGGACCAGTGATTCTCAACCTATTTATCATTGTGGGCCACATATGTAGCTCTGTATTGTTATGTGGACCACATCCACACAAAATATATACTATCTGTATGGCCCTGAGGATGTCACATGGGCCTCAGCTGTATGCTGATTGGGCTGCAAGTGGCCCAGAACTACTTCTCTGGACCAATAAATAATTCTCGGTAAACTTAAAATATGACACAACTGAATCACTAACTCTGAATGTAATGAACGCTGGCATGGTAGAATCTGTGTTGTGGGGTAAACTAGGTTGTCCCAAGGCTACAGCCATTCAGTGCTGTGGCATTTATGCCACACCAAAAAAAGACAATTCAAATCACACAAAAATATATTATATTTAAAATCCATCCAAAATATTTTACCATAAACAGGTCCATTTGCTAAGGGAAAATCCTCTGAGAAATATCTTTCTAGGCAAATCTTTGGAAAGGGAAATTAATTGTAGGGAATGTTTGCGTATAATGTATCTGACCCCCCCGACTCCTCTCTCTTAGAAATGCTTTTGGGGAAAACCTCTCCAAACAAACCCCCTGCAAGGAAAATATTTCAGAGGAGGGAGGGGAGAGGCTTTCTTAAGTATGCCTCCCATAAGTGAGTCCCTGATAGTTTTGGAGTGAGACTTGTATAACTGCAGGCAAAATAAAACAACCCTCAGATGAACTAAAGACTTGCTTACACGATGCGGTAATGCACACCAGTGGGAGGTGGATTCTAAAGCGCACCAACATGATTCATGCTAACTAGCCTGTGTAGACCCTGCTGACATGCGTTCAGTTCCCTAGTGTTTGTTAATGTAGTACTGTTAACACACATTAAGGAACATGGGGGAGGGATAGCTCAGTGGTTTGAGCATTGGCCTTCTAAACCCAGGCTTCTGAGTTCAATCCTTAAGAGGGCTACTTAGGAATCTGGGGCAAGAAATTGGTCCTGCTAATGAAGGCAGGGGGCTGGACTCAATGTCCTTTCCAGTTCTAGGAGATTGGTATATCTCCTATTATTATAACTTGTAACACATGTCACCAGGGTCTACGCAGGCCAGTTACTGCATATCATAGTGGTGCGCTTTAGAATTCACACCCCACTGATGAGCATTGTCGCTCAGTGTAGACAAGCCAAAGTCTTCTTGTTAGTCCATCACAGTTAGGCAGAACAGAATAGAATCCTTTATAAATCTAGATCCAGCTGCTCTTTCCCTTCCTCTGGTTCACAGGGGATTATTTAGCCTAGAATCCCAGCTACTGCATCTGAAGGTTACAATTATGCAAACTCAGGCATTTCTTTCAGATTGTAAATAAGTTTGTTGTTTAAAATTTTTTTTTGTCACCTTCTCTAAAATAGGAGTTGGTATTGGAAAGGCTAACAAAACATTACTATAATGATTGCTGCTGCTATATTATGCAAAAGCTTTCCTATAAATGGAAATCCCAAAATAAACTGTTTTCTTCTCATATTAAAATTTCCTTTCATTGGGGTAGTTTACATAAAGAAGTGGCTACCTGGGGATATACTTTGTAATTAGAGGCTATATAATTTTTGTATTTTTGCTGCTTCTTGAAATATCAAATGAACTGAAATCAGATGAAAGAAGTTTACTTTCCCCCAATAACTAAGAGGCAGAAAACCCCTTCCAAGTTTGTCATTTAAGTCCCAACTGTGCTGTTGCCTTTAACCGTCAAGACAGCACATTTTGTAAATTAAACCAATAAACCAGCAAACATAAAAGAAACAAATCTCATAATTGTGGATTTCAATTAAAGAAAGGAGGATCAAAGCAAACATTCTGCTTGAAATTGCACAGCTGCTATCGACACAAAATGAGAAGAAACTTCTCCAGCTAGACATAATTTTGTAAAGGGGGAGAAAAGCCCAAAGCCTGCAGTAGGACAGATTGTCCATGCTCCTCACGTTCCAATCAGTAATACAGAAATATTGAGTAATAAATTCCCTGCCTTTCCTGATCTGTAAAAACTCCCACCATCTGTGAAAGACAATTTATAACAGCCTTAGTATTAAGAGTTAGTAAACAGATAATCACAAGCATTGTGCCAAGTGGTGGCTACATTTTGAGAAAAGGCATAAAGCAAAATAATTAGTAACACCAAGACCCCTGTACTGCAAAATTATCAGGCAACCAAAACAACTGGTTTTGATTGCAGAGGGTTGGTTTTTTTTTTCTTCTCCCTTCAGCCAGAGAGAAATGCTGGAGACTGCACACAATTCAGCTACATCTGTGGGCTGTGTAGGTAGGCCTCATCCTAATGTGCTGAATTATTATTGATGGCTGAGGCAGTTCTGCTCTGCTGGTGAACCAATAATGTCAAGGCAGTACCTGCAAGATTAATTATAGGAGAGAATGGGCTATGGTTTCCAGGGACTGAGGCATTAATAGAGACTGAGCATTAGTTTCAAGGGATTCAACAGACAGCCGAACAAATGCCTCAGACAATGTTATACATGCTAAATCCTGGCACTTACCTCTTAACAGCATTGAAAAGTTTAGAACAATTGTGTTTAACTGGGAGGTACAAAGCATTATAAAATAAAAAATAGACAAGTCACTACACAAGTTACAAAAACAACCTAGGCTAGATAAATACGTGCAAGCATATTGCTGTCTGTAATATATAGAGGGGAAAGGTGACACAGTAACTATTCCATTTAGCACTAGTAGAAAAAGAAGTTTTATTTCTTGGTAACTAATTGTGCCTGTATTTAAAAAAAACGGATACAATTTTAGACATGATGTTATAGGTTGGATCGGAAATGAGGAAAGATTTTTTGGCAGTTTTGCAAAGCCATTTCTCTTGTATTGCCGCAGTAGAAATGGATACTTCATGAAGCCTTTTAGCTATAGAGGAGTGAGGATATGCAGTCAATGCACTGCAGCCATAGCAACAGCAACATAAAATTTCAGGCAATACCAAAGTACGTGCTACAAAATTTAAGCGACATAACTCCTACTCTGACCTCTCCCTTAAAATATAAGTGTAGAAACATGCTGGCTTGTTGAATACAGTTTATCACAAAGGAATAGTGCTGTGTTTCATGCAATATCAAGGTTATTGAGATTCTGAGATATTAAGCACTCAGAAAAGTCATGTGATACAGAGTTACAGTTGAAAGATTAGTTGCAATTCTCCCACTAGTGCTTTTGCCTTAGAACACAGCCTGTGTCTCTGTTATTTGTTATCCAGAGTGGCTAGGATTTTCAAAGGCACCTCAGAGATTTGGATGCCCAATTCTCAATTTATGTCCAAATCCCTGGGGTCCCTTTGAAAATCTCAGCCTACTTGTGCAATACATTTGACAAACTTGACAATTTAAGCCAAATATTGAAAGAATCCAAACATTAACACACGACAGAGATTGATATGGTCCTGCATTCTAAACCACAGTAAGATGGACCTGATCTGAAAAAAAAAATTTAAAAAGCTTCACCTCACTGATTTTGCAGTTTTATAGCTGTAAAATACAGCACTAATTTTCTTCAAACTTGGCCTGTCCTTAACTGGAACAGCCTTATATCTGAGATCTCTTAATGATAAAACCTATTGTATTGTATACTTATCTATGGTAGGAACTGACAAATAATTAATAATGATATAAAGATTACATTTTCATCTGTATGTACAAGTGGAAGGGGAAGTACTAAGGAAATGTAGTTAAGCCGTATCCTTATACAGTCATCTTTTGCACCTAAGTAGTATTTTCTTAGCTTTTGAGTACTTGCTTTCACAATCTCAGCATGCCATTGCCAGTTCTTGCCTGGACTATAGAGACAAGGATAAGTGAGCCCGAAGCTGGAGCTTTGCAAATCTCTCAAATTATGTACGAGCTTTGCATACTTAATGAGAGGGCAGAAACAGAGCTGGCCAGAGGGCAACAATTCATTTCACAACAACTTTTGAGGTTTCAAAATTTGGGTTGGTTCCACATTTGAATGAAAAACCAAACCTTTTCAATGTTTTAGCAAAAAAGAATTGTGTTGAAATGTCAATTTCCAGACTGAAAAAGTCAAATTATTGATTGGGGTCTCTAACTCTGGTCAGTAATGGATCAGAGAATCCATTCTGGACCTCAGAAGCTTTCCAGTCGGAGAAAACTTCGGACTCTATGAAGTTTGTCTTTGACAAAACATCATATTTCAATGAAAATACATTTAGTTGAAAACATTCCAACCAGTCCTAGTCACAAACCACTTTTCCCCACTATATGTTAAAAACATTTGTTTTGTTGTTTTGTTGATTTTTTTTTTACAAACAAACAAACAAAAACCCACAAAGGGCTACAGTGAGCTTTTGATCAGTGTCCAATTCCTGAATATGGAACAGCGTATAGCTTCCCGGTCCCAAGGGGAGACTTAGGAAGGAATTATAACTCTGAGACCATTGAACTTCATGGGGCTGAAATCTGGATCCAGGCCAGGTTTTAAATTTTGCAGCTCATTCCCATAGCTATTTTATGCTGATTTTGAGCTAAACTGCTCATCTATCATACATGATAATCAGATTCTTACTATATGTTATAAACAAAATTATTCCTAAAGTGTAAGCAGAGTGGCTGGCAGCACAATGTATATTACTGTGTTTGATACGATTCTGAAGAAAGGCTCTGCAGAAGTGATTAATTACTTGAAAATGTCACATTTTCCACCATTTATGAGTAAAAAGAAGTGCTGTGGGTATCCGTCTCATTATCTGGCATTGCATTGTAGAAATGTAAAGAAGTATGACGTAACTCTATGTTATATGACAGCACCAGGCTTCTCAAAAGTCTCTGATTTCGTATAAAAAATATTCCATGCCACTCCTCAGCATGGTATTGCTCTTTCGTAAGTGTTTGGGTTACAGCACAAAATCATGCTGAATCTCAACTGGTGAGGTTGAAATTTGATTTTATTCCAGGCCTCAAAAATTTATAGTTTTAGACATGTTTTTATTCTTCTTCTTAGCAGCTGCACTTTAATTTTGTGTAGGAGTTTGAAAGGCATTCTGACTGGGGCAAATTATCTGAAGAAAGTAGTTAGACTTCAGCATCAAGCCCAGTGTAAACCCTAGGGTTGTGTGAGTAGTTTGAAAGAAATTAGCCCATTTGAAATGTTCTTATTCAGTTTCATAAAATGGCATTAGAATATTAATAGTTTGATTCAAGTGACACAATATCAAGTCATTATGGAATGACACTTGCAATGCAACATCATCACATTTTAACAATAGACAGTCCTAAACCAGACCACCCGGTTCTTTGGATCTCAATTTTGAAATCAGAGCCCTGTCTGATTTATGACACCATTTCAGGAGAACCTGTTCTTTAAAAGCTTATCCCCAGCACACATGTGACAATAGAAGGCAAGCTGCATAACAGCATCAAATGCTTGGTCGTCAAATAAACATACCCAAAATGAAGTGTACTGGCATACTGGAAATGAAGTGTAAAAGTACAATTAGAAAGGCCAAAAAAAAATTTGAAGAACAGCTAGCCAAAGACTACAAAAGTAATAGCAATTTTTAAAAAAAATACATCAGAAGCAGAATGCCTGCTAAGCAACCAGTGGGGCCACTGGACGATCGAGATGCTAAAGGAGCACTCAAAGATGATCAGGCCATTGCGGAGAAACTAAATGAATTCTTTGCATCGGTCTTCACTGTTGAGGATGTGAGGGAGATTCCCTAACCTGAGCCATTCTTTTTGGGTGACAGATCTGAGGAACTGTCCCAAATTGAGGTGTCATAAGAGAAGGTTTTGGAACAAATTGATAAAATAAACAGTAATAAGTCTCCAGGACCTGATGGTATTCACCCAAGAGTTCTGAAGGAACTCAAATGCGAAATTGCAGGACTAGTAACTGTCATCTATAACCTATCATTTAAATCAGCTTCTGCATCAAATGACTGGAGGATAGCTAATGTGACGCCAATTTTTTTAAAGGGCTCCAGAGGTGATCCTGGCAACTACAGGCCAGTAAGCCTCACTTCAGTACCAGGCAAATTGTTTGAAACTGTCATAAAGAACAAAATTGTCAGACACATAGATGAACATAATTTGTTGGGAAATAGTCAACATGGTTTTTGTAAAGGGAAATCATACCTCACCAATCTACTAGAATTCTTTGAGGGGGTCAACAAACATGTGGACAAAGGAGATCCAGTGGATATAGTGTATTTAGATTTTCAGAAACCTTTGACAAGGTCCCTCACCAAAGGCTCTTACGCAAAATAAGCAGTCATGGGATAAGAGGGAAGGTTGTCTCATGGATTGGTAACTGGTTAAAAGATAGGAAACAAAGGGCAGGAATAAATGGTCAGTTTTCAGAATGGAGAGAGGTAAATAGTGGTTTCCTCCAGGGATCTGTACTTGGCCCAGTCCTATTTAACATATTCATAAATGATCTGGAAAAAGGGGTAAACAGTGAGGTGGCAAAATTTGCAGATGATACAAAACTACTCAAGATAGTTAACTCCCAGACAGACTGCAAAGAGCTACAAAAGAATCTCACAAAACTGGGTGACTGGGCAACAAAATGGCAGATGAAATTTAATGTTGATAAATGCAAAGTAATGCACATTCGAAAACATAATCCTAACTATACATATACAATGATGGGATCTAAATTAGCTCTTACCACTCAAGAAAGAGATCTTGGAGTCATTGTGGATAGTTCTCTGAAATCATCCACTCAATGTGCAGCGGCAGTCAAAAAAGTGAACAGAATGTTGGGAATCATCAAGAAAGGGATAGATAATAAGACAGAAAATATCATATTGCCTCTATATAAATCCATGGTACGCCCACACCTTGAATACTGCATGCAGATGTGGTCGCTCCATCTCAAAAAAGATATATTGGAGTTGGACAAGATTCAGAAAAGGGCAACAAAAATGATTAGGGGAGATATTAATAAGACTGGGACTTTTCAGATTGGAAAAGAGGCGCGTAAGTGGGGATATGATAGAGGTCTATAAAATCATGGGTGGTATAGAGCAAGTAAATAAGGAAGTGTTATTCACTCCTTCTATAATACAAGAACAAGGGACCACCAAATGAAATTAATAGGTAACAGGTTTAAAATAAACACAAGAAAGTATTTTTTCACGCAATGCACTGTCAATCTCTGGAACTCCTTGCCAGAGGGTGTTGTGAAGTCCAAGACGATAATGGGGTTCAAAAGGGAGCTAGATAGATTCATGGAAGATAGGTCCATCAATGGCTATTAGCGAGGATGGGCAGGAAGGGTGTCCCTAGCCTCTGTTTGCCAGAAGCTGGGATTGGGTAACAGGGCATGGATCACTTGACGATAACCTGTCTGTTCATTCCCTTTCAGGCACCTGCCATTGGCCATTGTCAGAGGACAGGATACTGGGCTTGATGGACCTTTGGTCTGACCCAGTATGGCTGTTCTTATGTTCTTAAGTAAAATGCAAAAAGAAAGTGGCCAGCCAGTTTTTCTTGGAGCATGGGATGTTCTGTGTGCTTGTTATAATTAGATGGCTTTTATTTTGCAGCATCACATGGTGACATGTTATTAATATTATCCGGTTTGGTTCTTCACTCCTGCAAACTCTGAAGTTAGACACACACACACACACACCAACTCCATTCAGAATGTAAATCGTTCTTGGTTCACATATGGAGCAGTGTGAAATACTGGAATATTCCCACCACACATGAATGGAAGTAGGGAAGTGTAAAACATGCACTCTACCTGAACACTAGCAAACAAGAAATTAATTTCCTGCAGGTGAAGATTGTGGTGATCTAGTAGGGCCAGTGACTGATTTGTCAGGCATATGCTCAGAACTGAATCTGGGAGCCCTGTAAAAATAGTTCTGTGGTAATTAGAAGGGACGAGAATCTCTGGTGGGGGGTGGAACTCTGCTCTGAGTAGCTAGAGAGCTAGCTAGAGCTAGTTTTCTTCCCCTTTTATGTGTTTGTAAAAAACATGTTTTTACAACTGATGAATCCTTAAACCTGTAAATCTAGCCTTTGGAAAAATACTCTTTTGTAAAGCCTTTAGAAGTGTAACATGCTATTCTTCTTCATTAGTTTAAGGAATCTCCAAGGAGTCTGTAAACACAAAGCATTACCAGGAGAACTTATAGGCTCCAGTTCAGAACCATACAGTTCGTTGCACGTACAGAGAAGGATATTGCCTTTGGTGGGGCTCCACCCACATGGCTCTCAGTGCAGAGTCGAGGCCATAGTATGAAAATAAATACTAGGAAACTCTGACTTAGCTGAGCAAAGAAAGAAGAGATGTATTTGAAATAATAAGGGTAAAATACAGTGTGAGGAAAGTATTAATTTTCTGTATGTCAGCACATGATGCTACACAGGAGTACCAAAGTGTGATATCTGTATTTACTGATGTCTTGCAAGTGAACTGACTTAGCAAGGGGGAAAATCCTAGAGCCCAGACTCCAGCCCAAGCCTGAATGTTTGCACCTCAATTAAATAGCCCCGAAGCCTGAACCTTGCGAGCCTGAGTCAGTTGACATAGGCCAGCTACAGGTGTTTAACTCCAGTGTAGACATACTCTGAGAGGTGTATTGTATTAATTTATAGAAAATAAATGGGCCCAAGATGTTAACAACCCAGTCACTGTCTAACATTAAACAGTGTTAAATAAGGTTCGGAGTTTGGTATACAGAGACCTCAGCCTGATTAATACCATGGCAAACACACCATTAAAAATCCTTTTAACATTTTATTAAAGATACAGAAAAGGACAGTCAAAGCATTTTAAATGTGAAGTGTTACATAAGGCTTCCATTTTAACATTTTTTGTTCCTTTTCCCTTCAGCTGGACAGAGTTTTTTTGACAATCTCTGAGGTGATATCAAAGATGGTAATAACTGCCCTTTTGGGGAAACAAGAAGAAGTTAATTGAGATGGGTGGGAGCTGTTGCTGAAGTTTGAGACATCTTTCTTCCTTCCTCTGATGCCTTCTTTCCTCACTCAGGAGTCGAGATCAGTCACCCAGTCTCTCAGAACTTCACCACATGGTGTGTCTTCTCTATGGCTCTCATCCCAGGCCATGTTTGAGTTTCAGCTGGAGCTGGTGGTGATGTCATCCGAATCCCTCTCTTTAACTTGGCATGATCAGCATACCTCTCAGGATCAGGGTGATGAAGTCCCAAGGTCAGAGGAAATGATGAGGGTGGCAGCCAGGATAGTGAAGCTCACTCCAGTAGCCTCCCTCTGCTCTCCTCTCTTTTTTCCGTACAGTTCTCTCTCTTTAAGGACCCCAAAATGGAGTGATGGATGGAATCCATCCCCTCATTATTTTGTCCACCCATTAGTCCTAGTTTCTGACACAACAATCTTAGTTCATTAATTTCTGGTTCCACATCTGCTTTTATCAAACATAATTTCAACATAGTCTTTGAACCATATCAGTAAACTCTTTTGTTTAGCATAATTCAATCTGTCTCCTTTCCGTACCTTTTTCCATCAACAATTGTTATAGGTTACTATACCAGGTGTATCTCCTTTACATTTACATCTATGTATCTTTTTAGCTTCAGTATTGATATGTAAACAAATTCTACCTCTTGTGCTTCTTTGAGTAGCTCTTGAATTCATGGTTTAAAAGTGAGCCCTATTTTCACTGAACATTAACTTAGTACAGCACATTAAGTTATTTGAACACCATGATGAACGCAGTCAGATTTTCTGAGCACAGAGTCGATTTCTGGCAAGAGATGTAGTAGGAATGTATAGCACAAAAAGGATTAACAGAACAAAATAGCTTTTAGTCTCTATCCTCTCTTCCTTCCTCCAGGGAATAAATGAAATCCTGCCATCCCCGGACACACCAGCTATTATACTATGGCACAGATTCTGAGTGGGTTATTCAGCACTTTTATAATTAATACTAAGAACCAGTTATGTCTCTTGTGTGTAGAGAGCTGCTAACAACCAACCTATTACATCCCCTGTTTTTTGTGTGCCAATTTGAAATACAAAAAATTATTGGAGAGTCCCTGGAGTGATTCAACAGCCATGTACATATATGTGAAACTTAGTATTCTTGGAAAATGAGGTAGAAGCACTGCTTATGTCTAACTGCTGTTGGGTAAAGGAGTCAGTTGCTATATCTTAATCAACAAAAAGAACAGTCTTCTAGTAGAAGTATCCACCTGTGACATAGGAGTTCTGGTTTCTATTCATGGCTCTTCCCTGAGCTTCCTGATTAATGTGAAATTCAGAGGAAACTTTAGGAAGGAAGCAAGGCTGTGGCCATAGACTCACCTTATCATGTAGAACGCCATATGTGATGGGTCCTCCATCAACGCTCCAAGCTCTCCTACTCTCCTGGTCAATGTATTGGCTATGAGAAACAAGTCTTGAGGGACAAAAGAAGGGGAAACAACTCCACATAGTCTCAAAGGGGGGATGGGGTTCTCAGCGCATTAAAGAGTAGGTTGAAAACCCAGGGTGAAGTTGGTTCTTTGATAGGAGGGAAGATGTTGAACAAGTCTTTGATAAATCTTGTAGTAGTGGGGTGGGTGAAGACTGAAAAACCTTCTATGAGAGGTTTACAAAGCTGTGTTGGCAGCTAGGTGAATCTTAATGGAGCTCAGCACTAAGCCTGTGGTATTTAAATTTTGCAAGTAATCTTTGATGTGAGTCAGATGGGATATAGAATACTGGCTGCAATGAAGCTTGGAAGCATTTCTACTTCTGTGGGCAAGTTTTCCTAGCTGTGGGCTTTCTGCTACTGAGCAGCACCATTTCAATTTCTGTAGATTTTGTTCTATACTAGAGAGCCATAAAGATACACCTTGTGGTGAAGTGCTGAGAGATTGGGGTGGGTGACTGATCCCAACGCCTAGGTGAGGAGAGAAGGCATCAGAGGAAGGCAGAAAGATGTCTTCAGGGACATGAAAACCAGCTCCAGAAACCACATCTGTCCTGGACATGATGGTGCTATGTGAATGGTTACTAGTTTCTCTTGTTTTAATTTGTTTAAGAACTTGAGTAATAGAGGCATTGGAGGATAAGCATATAGTAGAACATGAGGACTTGGGCATCTCTCATTGAGATGAGGCAGTGCTCTCCCCTCAAGCAGAATCATATGCACTTTGCACTGGTTGGAGTTGCGGAGAGATCTATCTGCAGATGGCCTCAGATATGGCATATCTCTTAGAATAACTCGTTGTTCAGCCTTCACTCATATTCTGTCCTGAAATGTCTGCTGAGGGAATCTCTCACTGTGTTCTGTAGTCCTGATAGATAAACTGCTGAGATGTTTATGCAGTGAGATATGTGCTAAATCTATAAACTATGGAACTGGTGTATAAGAACCGGGATCTTGCTCTTCCTTGCTGATTGATATAATACATTGATATAATATGTTGTCCAGTATTATTCTCTTTGGGTGGCCCTTGATGTGTGGAGGGCACTGTTGGCAAGCTTAACAAACTGCTCTGAGTCCTTAGAGGTCCACTAGCCCTGAGCAGGGCAATTCTGGAATTGTGTGCCCCAAACTATTGGAAGACATCTGGAGTGATAATTTTCATGGGAGGAGGTTGTAGGAAGTGAACTCTTCCTCACATATTTGTGGATTCTTCCACCAATTTAGAGAAATGAGGCTCTTCCAAGGAACAGACACCTACTTGGATAGACTGTGTCTATTGGGGGTATAGACAATTATCAACTGTTGAGAGGGAAGACTTGTTAAAGGAGTCGTGAACTGCCATATGACTCAGAAGTTATAGGCAAGTCTTTGCAGTGTTTTGTTGGCTTTGTTGCGACAAGGTTGGACATTGTGGTGAATCTGTCCTTGGGTAACTATGCTCTGGCAGAAGTAGAATCTAAAGTGGCCTCAGTGAAGTCTATACATTGTGTGAGTGTTAGGGTAGACTTCTTCACATTGAGGCTGAGGCTCAGAGAGGGAAACATAGTCAGGGCCCTTCTGGCTGAACTTTGAGAAGTGAGCGGCCCTTCAGGAGCCAGTCTTTCAGGTAGGGGAAGACAATTATGACCACTTGGTGAATATAGGTTGCTATGTCAATCAGAACCTTGATAAAAACCCATCAAAAGGCTGAAGGGTAAGACACAATACTGGTAATGGTCACTGCCTACCACAAATAGTAGGAATCATCTGTGCGAGGGCTGGATGACAACATGAAAATAAGCATCATGAAGGTCAAGGGAAACAAACCAATCTCCCAGATCTAGGGAGGGAATTATCTTTGCTACCATTCTGAATCATTGGGTGGGACAAAGGTGTTTTAAATCCTGTGGTGCAGAATTGGTCTCCACACCACATTTTTCTTTGGGAAAAGGAATGGAATCCTTAGTAGATGAAGTCCAGTGGAACAGATATGATTGCCCCCAGAGCTAGGGGGCTACCTCCTGCCTTTAAGAGGTCTTTGTGAGAGGGACAGGGAGGGAGGCTCGGAGGGAATAAGGTGCTGAACTGGATGGAATAGCCTGTAGGAATCTCTTCTAGGATCCATCTGTCTGAGGTGATGAGTTCCCAGAAAGGTAGAAAATGGGAGAGATGATTCTCATAAATATGGGGGTGGGCATAGGTGCAATTTAAGATCTGGGGGGAGATAGTCCATGACTCTCAGCCAGTGAGTCAAAACAGGACTTTTGAGGATGTTGCCAACTGAGATATTTCAGTAGAGGAGGACCCATTCTAAGTAAATCGGAGCTTCTTCCTGGGGGCATTCAGCTGGTCTGATGGGCTGATAGTGGACATATTGAGACTGTTGAGCCATCTGTGATTTGCTGTATTTTCTTTTTGTTGTAAGTGTATAGATGCCCAAAGAGTGTAGCATCTCCCAAACATCTCTAAGGGAATGAAAGGACCTTTCTGTGGCATCACTAAATAGGGTGGGCTCCTCAAATGGAAGGTCTCCAACAGTATTTTGTACATTCCATGGGGAAGCCAGAAGTCTGCAGCCAGGAAGCTCCATGCTTGACTACTGCAGTAGCCATGGAATTTGCAGCTGTGTCAGCAGGATTGAGCAAGGCCTGGAGAGACGCCTTGGCAACTGTCTGACATTCTGTAATGAGGGCCTGACATTATTCTCTCTGCTGCTGAGGCAGGTGTTCAATAAAATATGTTAATTTTGAATAGGCTCTGAAGTCATATTTTGCCATCAGGGCTTGATAATTGGTTACTCTGAACTATAAGGAGGCAGAGGAGTAGCCCAAAAGGTCCAATGGTTTTAATGCCTCATTAAAAACAATGTTCAGGAGAGTTGGCTGTTTTTAAAGGAGACAAGAGAAAATGATCTCAATGTATAGGAAAGATAGAAAGTATGGTAAGAGGACACCCTGTCTTAACCAGGAGCTCTTCCACAACCTGAAACTCAAAACATGGAAACAATGTCAAATTATGAAGGATGAATATTAAAAAAAATCAAACACAAAATTAGAAAGCCAAGGCATAAAACAAGATTAAATTAAGTAGGGACATAAAGGGTAACAAGAAAAACATTTTACAAATACATTAGAAGCAAAATGAAGACCAAGAACAGAATAAACCTATTACTCAATGAAGACTGAAGGACAGTAAGAGAAAATGCAGCAATGGCCCAAGTGTTAAATGCCATTTTTGTTTCAGTTTTCAACAAAAAGGGTAAGAATGATCAGATGACTAACACAGTGAACATCAGTATAAATGGGGTAGGATCTGAGGCTAAAACAGGGAGAAAAAAACTGGTTAGGAATTACTTAGAAAAGTTAGATGTCTTGAAGTCAGTAGGGCCTTATTAAATATATACTAGAATACTTAAGGAACTGACTAAGAGATCTCTGGGCCATTAGCACTTATGGAGGATAGGAGAGATCCCAGAGCACTGGGAAAGGGCAAATACAGTATCTATCTAACAATTAAAGGGGAATAGGCACAATCCAGAGAATTATAGACCAGTCAGGTTACTTTTGGTACCCAGAAAGATAATGGAGCAAATAATCAATTTGTAAACACCTAGAAGATAATAGGGTGATAAGTGTAAGAGGGCTTTCCCTTCTCCCTCTCTCCTGGTTCTTGTCATGCAGACAGAAAGCAGAAGACTAGAAGTCCAAAGTGCAGGCAATGCGATGTTTATTGGGCTTAGTTTCCAGCATGTCTATAACTCTGACACTGCAAAGCTTTGTTTCTCAGTGTCCTGTTCTCCCCCATTCTTAGCAGGCATAATTATACCTGAAATGCATGCTCTCGGTCCCACCCCTTACAATTTATGGTCATGTTCCATTTTGCGGGGTCGTGAATCTGGGGTATTCGTCTCACCTCTTTTGGATCCCATGGGAGGGATAAGGAGTGAAATTGTGCTACAGTCAGGGATTGGCATTTCTTTGGTCTTTTAGTATTTTATATCTTCCCCCCAATCTCCTCTTGCCCCAACTGGTTGCTTGACCTTGCCTTGAGATAGGAGTTGAGGCAGTCTTCAAGCGTGCACCCGTATATAGTACTCCCACCATGCCCAGTAACATTTTAACTGTTCTTATCTGTTCTTATCTGTTCCCATTGTACTAACAAACCCATCTGGCTAGGGTAGATGTCTTTGTTCTTTGTTTACACATATTAGTAATAATATAAGTGTATCAAGAATCAAACAGGCAAACAAGACTTAAAATTCTATCTCAGGCAAAAATGCAGGACTGAATCCTACACTGCAATAGCATGCCTAAAAATGAGTAGCAGTCAACATGGAATCAGGTCAAACCAATCTAATCATTTTCTTTGACAGGATAATAAGCCTTGGGGATGGGGGGTGGGTTGGGAGGAGGGAGCAGTAGATGTAATATATCTCGACTTTACTAAGGCTTTTGATACTGTCTCACGTGACTTGCAGATAAACAAACTAGGGAAATATAGCCTAGATGAACCTACTATAAGGTTGGTGCACAACTGGTTTGAAAACAATATTGAGAGTAGTTATCAATTGTTCACAGTCAAGCTGGATGGCATATTGAGTGTGCTCTTACATGGATCTGTCCTGGGTCCTGAGTACACTTATCAAGTTTGCAGATGACACCAAACTGGGAGGGATTGCTCTGGAGCACAGGATTAAAATTCAGAATGATCTTGACAAATTGGAGAAATTGTCTGAAATAAATAGAATGAAATTCAATTAGGACAAATGCAAAGTACTACACATAAGACAGAATAATCAATTGCACAGATACAAAATGAGAAATGACTGCCTAGGAAGGAGTACTGCGGAAAAGGAGCTGGGGGTTATAATGAATCACAAATTAAATGTGAGTCAACAATGTAGTACTGTTGCAAAAAAAAGCAAACATCGTTCTGGGGTTTATTATCAAGAGTATTGTGGCAAAACATGAGAAGTAATTGTTCCACTTTACTCAGCATTATAAGGCCTCAGCTGGAATACTGGGTCCAGTTCTGGGTACCACACTTTGGGAAAGATGTGGACAAACTGGAGAAAGTCCAGAGGAGAGCACCAAGAATGATAAAATGCCTACCAAACATGATCTATGAGGAAAGATTTTAAAAACTGGGCTTGTTTAGTCTGGAGAAGAGAAGTATGAGATGGTATATAATAACAGTTTTAAAAAATGTAAAAAGCTGTTATAAAGAGGAAGGTGATAAATTGTTCTCCTTATCCACTGAGGACAGGACAAGAAGTAATGGGCTTAAATTGCAGCAAGGGAGATTTAGGTTAGATATTAGGAAAAACTTCCTAACTGTAAGGGTAATTAAGCACTGGAATAAACTACTTAGGGAGATTGTGGAATCTCCATCACTGGAGATTTTTAAAAACAGGTTAGACAAACAGCTGCCAGGGATTGTCTAGATTAGAACTGGACTAGATGGCCTAATGAGGTCCCTTACAGTTCTACATTTCTGTGATTCTATGATGCAGAATGGGATGAGTGTTGCCTGTTCTGTTCATTGACCATCTCCATAACCAAAGAGTTCGGACCAGTATGGGAGAAAATTTTTTTTTATAGACTCTAGGGTGGATGCAGTAATTTTTGTTGGCTCATTTACATGTGGATGAGCCAGTAGCTGGAATTTGCCACACCATGCAAGCTGGGCTAAGCAAAGTAACATTGAAGGGCAAGGCAATGTTGCCCTGAGGAGGTGCATGAAGGATATCCATAAAGGAATATTGGGCCCCCTCCAATGGGACTTTAAAGGCATCTTCTACTCTTTTTATAAAATCTTGAAAGGCCTTGAAGTCATCAGGGTAAGATGGTGTGGGAGGCATGATGGCCTCATCTGATGATGAGAAAAAAAACTTGTGGAAAGGTAGTTTCCTGCTCTGAGAGATGTACCTGTGGTGCAGGACCTGGGGGCACTGGTGGATGCTCCTGATGAAACCTTTTTTGAAGTCGCACCCTGTAGAAAGCATTGCCATAAGGAGCCCCTTGTGGTAGGGATAAGGGAATGGGGCAGGACCCTAAGGTTGTTCTTGACAGTGTAGCCAGGTATGGTTCCTGCTTGGAGTTTACCTTTCAGTGTGAACTTTGAAAGAGGGAGGGTGGAAGGTGGAGGAACTTTGTATAGATACTTCTGAGTTATATGAGGTGTCATCCCCTATGTCCATGGGAGAAGATAGTAGTGTTGGTACCAGTAGTCAGCTTGGTTCTGGGCCCCAGGAAGAGACCTGTACTTGTGTTTGTACCAAGGTGAAAAGGAAGACTGGTGAGGCTGTTCCAGAGAATGTTATATTGGTACCTGCTGGAAGTATCTCTTGGAACTCTCTAAGACTCTGTGTGGGGGACCATGTAGGTACCAGTGAGGAAGTCATTGTCAAAGACATGAATGAAGAATAAGCAGGTTCTGGGAGGTGAGGTGGTACTGCTGTGGAGTACCTCTCAATACCTCTTATTATAGGTGATTCAGGCTCTTTGAGGATTTGGAGGTCCTCATCAGATAGGATCCTGTATGGTACAAGGGACTCTGGGTGGGGCTTCTCAGACATGAGAATGTTGGGTGGTATCAGAGACTGTACTGGCGTGGGAATGGTATGTCTTTCAATTCTGGCTATAGAAGACAGTACCAATTAAATTTTCATCTTGGCTCTGGATTTCAGAGGCACTGAGCCTGATGCCGACGTTGGCGCCACTCGAGATGACTTCTCAGTATACAGTGTCGTCTTCTTAGCTGGTACCATGGTCACAGTACCAGAGGGAAAAGGATCCTGTATTGGGATATGAGGTCTCCTGAGATCCTGATGGAATTGGTGAATTGCTTACTGCCAAAGCAGAGGTGGTTTATAGATCTGATGTACAGGGAAGTGATTTGGATGGGTCTCAGAGAGCAATCCATAAGCAGAAGATTAAGTAAGTCTGTCCTCCCTCGATTTTTTTAGATCTGCTTTTAAATCCTAAGCAGATTTTGCATTTGGAGGGCATGTGAGAGGAACAGTCTGATTGTCTGGTACTCAGGAACTCGAGGAGGACAGATTTGGGGAGACTCAGGACTTGCCAACCTGCAAGGAATAACTAGGCTGCTGGAAGTGTGGGCATGCTGCTGGTGTCAGGGCTCTGCCTCTGACCGCATAGCATAAGAGCACCCAAGCTTACAGGGCAGACAGTTTTAGAACCCTTACTGGTCTGGGTGATCCCCCCAAACATCACAGGATCCCATTGCAGAGATCCCTTCACATCATCCCATCAGAGAGGTGGAGCTTGGTTTCATGTAGGAAAAGCCACATGGCCCATCCCCAAACATGGTGGTTATAGCAGGAAACCCAAGCCTACTACAGAGAGAACCTTAGTCTCTACAATTTCTTATTGGAACTATGGGACTCTCAGGCTTCTGTTTCTGTCAGTGTCCCTCAGGGGAGGAAGGGTCCTACATCGAAAATATAAAACAGTCCTGGACTGTATTGTGTTTTCTTGTGAATTTTTGTGGAGGTGGATGGAGAATGATCAGTGCTGTCACCAAGCCACCTACTCCTTTGCCCAGCCTGTCAAAGCTTCATTATCTCTTCCAATATGAACTCTTAACATAAGAAGCAAATTAGCAACTTCTCTGGGATCCAGAAGGGAGGGGACTGCGTCTCAGAGGCAGCTGAGCCTTCCCTTCCATGCATGTGTCCTTTTTGTTGTGTTCTTTTTAGCGTTCTGATGGAGTTCAAAGCCTGTGTACGAGAAAGATGATTTTTTATTGAAGTTAACAACCAGCCTGTAACAGCACGTCTAACTTGGATAGAGAGCTGCTAAAAACAAAACTGAAACCTCTCGGGTAAATGTATCAAGTATTACAGCTGCTAAGGAGAGAGAGAGAGAGAGAGAGAGAGAGAGAGATGAATCACAGCCAACTGTTAAAGAGATATGATCCTTATATTTTTTACATGCAGATTTCAGGAGGGTGATCTAGGTCAAATGACTAAGGAGGGCACATTAGTTTGGATAAAATAACAGACCTGAAACTTTCACCCAAATCTCTAACCAAACTTGAACTGAAGGTGTTTGGAGGGTTTAAAATGTCAAGGTAGCATTAGTTTTTTGTTTTATCTTCATTTTCATGAAACTCTGCACTTCCAAGTTCCAGTGAGCTGTAGAAATACAAACATACCATTTCCATCTCCAGGAAAATCTTATTTCAATATTTATTTCCATTCTGAATCAGAATGAAAAGTCAAAATATTGAAATTTTTCTCTCAACAAAAAGGTCTGAAACAATATGATTCCAACCTTGCTATTTAGGGGGGACAGATAGCTGAGTGGTTTGAGCATTGGCCTGCTAAATCCAGGCTTATAAATTCAATTCTTGAGGGGGCCATTTGGGGATTGGTCCTGCTTTAAGCAGGGGGTTGGACTAGATGATCTCCTGAGGTCCCTAATAATCTATGATTCTATGAAAACATTTTGTTTTGGCTTTCTTTGACACTGAACTGCATCCACCTGAACTGCCACTTTCCCTCCTGGGAATTGTAGTTTCAGTTCTTCATGTCCCCGATCTTCTCTATAGGGTGTGCTCCCTGGCCAGACTACATTTCCCTGGATTCACATTGACAGTTCAGCCAAACTACAACTACCCTGGGGATCATGGTAGACACAGATGAATGTGGAACAGGCCAAAAACTGAAAGGTTTTGATTCGGGATGACCCATTCTGAAACAAAAGATTTTGTCTCAAATTTCCCATGGGGGAAAAAAAACAAATTTTGGCAAAAATAAAAAATATATATATTGTAGAAAACACATTTTCCAGCCAAAAAACAAATTAAAACAAAAATTAAGGAAAATTCCTAACCAGCTCTTCATGGGCCATTCTCACAATATTTCTGACCTATATGGAACAGAAGATATCAGAAATTTCATGTCAAAACCTGTTCTTACAAAATTACCTGCTCTATTTCTGGCTCAAATCAAAGCAGATAATCACAACTTGTTTCTTCTCCAAATGTCCAAAGCTTTTGTGGTTAACATGTCACTAGATCAGACAAAGTTATATTACAAGTATGATAAATGAATTCCTTCATTTGCATCTTTCTTTACAGCAATAGGTACTGTGTGCATTAGATTTCTTTCAATAATTAAGAGATTCAATGCTTGGTACTATAGACAGTATATCAAATTCAAATATCTAAAGAAATAAATAAATCATAATCCTGTTTCCTAAAATGGAGCAAAAACATTTTCAATTAGAGTACCAACATTTACAGCTGTTTTGACATCTCATTTATATATAAATATAGGGGTAACATAGCTTCTTTTAGCAATACAAGAAGATGCTGATAAAATTCTGGCCTTTCAATTGTACACCATATATAAAAGTATGAACACTAAGGAGTAGATCCTCAGCTGGTGTAAATTTTCATAGCTACATTATAAAGCTATGACAATTTACACAGGCTGAGGATCTGCTCCAAACCCCATGCAATATACAATCTGGTACATACATGGTGAATGCACAGATTTCTTCTGTTGATTCAGATTTTCTTTTTAAAAACCAGCTGAGTATTTTTACAAATAAAAAGAAACAGAGCTTCCTTTGTGAGCTTTTCAGAGACAATATTGCATTCTGAAAGGCTTTATGGTGGTGCAGAGTACATGTTTCCAATTGTGCCAACAGAGTTCATTTTCTTTGATTTTACATTATTGCTCTAGGCATCCACTTTAGCAGATACAAGTAGTTTTTGATAGCTCACTAAGGTTGTGATAGCACCAAAGGACTTGGAAGGTGGCTAATGTAGTTTCCACAGCAAAAGAAGGGGGGAAGAAGAGAATTCACCAAACAATAGACCTAAAGGATTACATTCAATTGTGAAGAATCCATTCTAGACAGTAGTGCTCACTGGATGTTATTATACTAGTGGTAGTGTGACAGGGGCTTGGTTTACCAGTAGTGCTGCTAGTAGTTAAGTTGCTTGGCCTCCATTGTCCCCCATCTCTGGTGCCTCTCACTGGCCACCAGTCCGATGCTGTGACAGCCCACCATTGTAGGAAGCAACATGGCCCTCTGGCCGGGTCACTCTTCCAGGGTAACAAAATTCAATGAAGTATATAAGAGTCCCGCATCCTCTCAACAGGGAAGGCTTTAAATCCACCTCCTGACCCCTATACATGGTTCACCCTTGCCTTGGGGCTTTTAACATCTTTACCCTCTTGTGAAGGGGCACGCCCTCACACTGACAGACTGGAGACTAATGAGCTTTTCTGGGTCTGTTCATCACTAATGAGGCTCACCTGTAAGGCTTGTTCTGCCTGGAGGCAGGGGAGGAGCTTAAAAGGGAATATCCATAAGAGAAAGGAGCACTGAACAGGAAGAGGGCAGCCCACCTGACACAACTGAGACAGGCTCACCGAGAGGAAACCAGTGACAAGACTCACTGGTCCTGAAGCTGCATGACCCAGGCTCTGAGCAGTACACTCCACAAAGAGGGGCTGGAGGTAGACCCCATTTAGACTAAGCCCAAAAGGCTGACCCAGGAAGACTGCCTGAGTTCCAGGTCCCTCTTTCTTCTCTTTATTTTCCCGAAGTCTCCCCCTTCCCATAAGAGAAGAAAGAGGGGTGAGGACTTTTCTTTTATTTGTTTGCTCCAAGAACCCCCTTGGGCATCTGCTGGGGAGTGGGGGAAGAAAGACCATATAAGGATCTGAAGTGGGATCTTAAGGGGATGTGAGGGGACCCCTGACCCCCACACCTGATAGAAGGGGTTAAGAAAGCCCTAGAGGAAATCGAGCTCAGCTGCTCCATATAAGATGGAACCGAAGCTGTGGTATAAAAGATTAATGGAGATGCAGCAGCAGCAAGCTACTCAGCAACAGCAGTTGATCACCCAGCAGCAAGTTTAGACCACACTGTTAGAGGGCTTTCCCTTCACTTCCTCCCCTTGTTCTTGTCATACGGACAGAAAGCAGAAAACCTGAAGTCCAAAGTGCAGGCAATGCAATGTTTATTGGGATTAGTTCCAAGGAGGCATATCCATAGCTCTACACACCGGCAGAGACAGTTTCCCAGTGTTCCGTTCCCAGCTCTGATGCCACAGAGCATTTACCCCGTGTCCCCCTTCCCAGCTCTGATGCCACAGAGCCTTGCCTGTGTCCCTGTTCCTCATTCCCCCCCCTCCCCATTCCCATTTCCCCTTCTTCCTTCTTAGCAGGCCCAAATATACCTGCAATGCACACCCTCGGTCCTACTCCTTACAACTTATGGTCATGTTCAGTTTTGGGGGCTCGTGAGTCTGGGGTCTTTATCTCACCTCTTTTGTATCCCATGGGAGGGGTAAGGAGTGAGGTTGTGCTTTGGCCAAAGCCAGACCTTTCTTTGGCTTTTAGTGTTTCTTATGCCTGCCTCCCGCCACCCCATTCCTCCCTTGCTCCTCCTAACTGATTGCTTGACCTTGGCTTGAGAGAAGAGCCACGCAGACTTCCAGTGTATGTTCGTATATTAAACTCCCACCATACCCTGCAACACTTTAGTTCCATCTTTTATCTCCTTTCACCCCATCTGATTGTGGGCAGATGAAACACACACTGTCTTTGTCCTTTGTTCACACATATTAGAAAGGATATAAGAGTATCAAAAAGTCAAATCCTAAATTCTATCTCAGGCTGACAAACAAGCCTACTAACACACACAACAATCACAGCTGCTGAGGGAACGGATGGCCCGGCGGCAGGGGTTTCACAGGAGGTGATGCAGCAGATGGGCCCAGCACTACACCCCTCAGGGAGTCCCAAGCAGTTCATGCATCTAGCAAGGGTGTTCTCCCACCAGAACAAGTAAAGCTAACCAAGATGGGGCTGGACAATGACTCTGAAGCCTTCTTAGTTACATTTGAGAGGGTGGAGCTAGCAGCTTAGTGGCCCACAGAACAACGAGCTTTGATTCTGGCCCCATACTTGAATAATAATATAAATAATAAAATCAAGTAAAGTCCTCTATTTTGGACTACTTGGATATTTCTGAGACCTGCTGTTGACAGTTTAGAACTGAGAGCTACTCCGGGGGACAATACCTCAGATAACAGCACAATGTTTGAGAGAATACCAATCCTTGGAAGTGGCTCCATCCAGAGGAGTGATCGGGGCCCACATGGCCAAGGCCATAGTGACAGTACAATTCATAAAGATATTATGCAAGGAGTGATTGCTATGGCACCACCCCAAGATGTTATCCAAAGTGGTAAAGGTAATGGAGGACTTTGTAGGAACTGAAGGAGCACTAGTTGCAAAATCACCCAAGGTTTCGATGGGGAAGGGAATGGGGGAAAGAGACAGAGTGGTGAGAGACCCGGGGATGGAGGATGACTCAGAATCAGCAATGACCTCCCTGAGGGCCCTGGCTTCAAAAGGGCCTCCCAGACAGTCAGAGCATACCTTGGAACAGAGGAAGTCCCATGGAGACAAGGCTGTCAGGTGCAGATACAACATTGTCCATGGAACCACCAGAGACCTCAAACAAAGAAAGGAGAACCTACAGACAAGGGTACAGCCACCACTCTATGACTGGGTCCATCTTAACCTTGGAAAGATGCCAGTTGCACCAGCCCATTAATATGCTATTCCTGTGGCCAGACCAGATGCATATGGAGAATGTGTCCTCTGATGGAATGCAATATGCCCAGGGCTAAATGACAGAAACCCAGGCATGGAAACAGTCTCCCACTAAGGATGTGGCTACACTTAGCACTTCAAAGTGCTGCCGCGGTAGCGCTGCCGCGGCAGCGCTTTGAAGCCTTGGGAGTGTAGTCGCGCCGCGCTGGGAGAGAGAGAGGCAGCGCCCAGTCCGTCCCACCTCCTCCGTGGGGGAATGTGCGGCGCCGCGCGCTGCGCGCGCTGGGGCTGGGGCTGACTGACCACACTACACGCCGCCATTGGCAGCGCTGAGAGGGTGTCACACCCACACCTGCCCTGCTGCTGCAAATTTGTAAAATTTGCAAAAAAAGTGTGATGGTATTGGTGATTGTCCAAGGGAAGATGTTTTGAGGAGTTTTGTACTGTGGTTTTAGCCAGATGGTGGTTCAGACCTCCATGGTGAGAGGTGATGACACCCCTAAGCATACCGTCTGACTGCAGTATATACATGGAGATATCAAAACATACCCCAGCCAGTGTCTACAACTGACAGTGAGAGTTCCTACTGCAGTAGTAATGGTAGCCCTGGCCAAAAAATTGTCCTACCCCATGATCATAGTCTGGGACTGGCCCTTTTTCTGGCAAGTCATTAATGCACAAGTCCAGATCATGGGCAAGGATCTAGGTCCATTGGTACAACAGTTCCCCAGACTTTGGTAAGCCTTGGGGAAGCCTGAAAAAGGAACATCCTGAACAACTCAGCCGCCAACACACGCAAGGAAAGAAGAGGACCTGGAAGCATCCTGCAGAGCAGGAATTTTATGTAAGAACAGAGGAATGATCCTACGCTGAGCCATGCATATGAACAACTGGCCTTCACAAATGATGAGGTAATGAGTGGTATGAGCAGTATCTGCACTTTGCGCTCAGGAGTGCTTGTATTGGATTGAAAGAGTTCAACAAACTACCAAGCTGCCCAGCTACTGGTGCTGCGCAGGTACTGCCAGGTGATGTTACACCTTGCACACATTATCCCATGTGCTGGACACCTTGGTAGGGAGACTTCGTCTTGGGTATTAGCCCGGTTCTACTGACCAAATGTATATTATGAGAATATTGTTCCTCCTGCCCAGAATGACAGCTTGGCTGCAGCAAAGGAGCCCTTAAGGCACCTGTGGTCCTTCTGTCCTTGATCAAGATACCCTTCGAGAAAATCGGTATGAATATGTTTGGGCCCCTAGAGAAAACTGTCTTAGGACATATCACATATTAGTGATCATCAACTATTCAACCGAGTACCAAGAGGCTGTTCCTCTGCAGTCCACAAAAGCTTCAGAAATAGCTCTGGAACTCTTGAAACTCTTTTCATGCTTGGGGTTTCCCCATGAAATACTAACAGATCAAGGGACCAACTTCACCTCCCAGCTGAGGAGTGAACTATGCTCCCTTCTGAGAGTCATAATGTACCACTCACAGACTGATGGCCTAATTGAGTGATTTAATATGAAAGTAATGTTGAAATGCTTTGGACCAGCTACTCCCACCTGTCCTGTTTGCCTTAAGGGAGGTTCTGCAAACCTCTATGAGGTTCTCTCTATTTGAATTGCTTTATGGTCATCAATGCCGGGGAATTTTGGAGTTGCTACATGAAGATTGGGAAGAACAAGACATAGGGGCCTTAAGCACGACCCAATATATTTTGCAATTAATGGAACAACTCACTTTATTGGGCATGGATCTGAACTGGAAGCAGCACATTTTATGCAAATATTAGAGAAATTTCACTGGAAGCAAATTTTGAACTTGTGAACATGAGTGCTTATACCAGAAACCTGATTCTAAAGTCTATGCTTATCCAGTCAGGGACAGAAAAATACTATTTTCTGACTGACTTGCACGTAATGAATAATTTACGCCCCTGTTAATTTCAATATTGGATTGGCCGTTCTCTCTGGAGTCTTAAAAATCAGCAGATGTGTAATATTGCATTTAAGTGGGTTTGCACTGACACTTGAGAAATACATGGGACAATATTCCAGGAGCTCTGCAAACTACCCTTCAAGAAAATGTACAGGTTAAAGTGACTTGGTGTAAGTCTCCTGTCATTTTTTTTTTCAAACAGAGAGACTCTGAACAGTTTCTAGGTACAAGTGTCACCATGGTCAAAATTACTTGAGCCACTATGGTGATAAACTCATGAATTCACTATGTGAATCGCCACTATGTAATTCACTATGTTGTTTGATCCTAGAAAATGCTGGTACCAGGGTATGGCTTCTAAGCTTCTGCTGTAGCTGCATGTCTGGAGTGTTATCTACTGTATCACATGTATAAGAAAATACTGAAATTCATTAAGCCTTACCTTATATTAACAACATGTAGGATCTCACATTTAAAATGGTGACCCAGTACAATTGTACACAGGATATCATCTCAACTCTTTTATCACAGTCCACCTTTATTTCTACTTCCATGCTGGAGCTGGGATTTGCAGAGAGATCTATCTCCCACTGTAGAGCAATTTTGTCCTATAACAAGTGTTTCTTCTTTGTGTAAAAGCAGTGGGGAGTCATTCAGTAATTTGGAATGAAGTGGTTAAATTTTCAAAATACATAATTATGGGGAAGAAGATCAAGTGATTACTATATTTTTCACCTTACACACAGAACAAAATAGGTATTTTTCTGACTAGATAACTTTTACATTAAGGGTATATCTATGCTACAAAATTAGGTCAAATTTATAGAAGTCAATTGTTTAGAAATCTATTTTATACAGTCGATTGTGTGTGTCCCCACTCAAGACCATTAGGACCATTAACTCGGCAGAGTGTGTCCACAGTACCGAGGCTAGCGTCGACTTTCAGAGCATTGCACTGTCGGTAGCTATCCCACAGTTTCCGTAGTCTCCGCTGTCAATTGAAATTCTGGACTGAGCTTCCAATGCCTGATGGATCAAAAACATTGTCACGAGTGGTTCTGGGTACATGTCGTCAGCCCCCCCCCACACACACCCTCCATGAGAGCAACGGCAAATAATCATTTTAAGCCTTATTTCCTGGGTTATCTGTGCAGACGCCATACCACAGCAAGCATGGAGCCCGCTCAGCTCACCATCACCGTACATCTCCTGGGTGTTGGCAGATGTGGCACTGAATTGCTACACAGCAGCAGCTCATTGCCTTTTGGCAGCAGATGGTGCATTACGACTGGTAGTCATCGTCGTTGTCTCCTGGGTGCTTTTTTAGCCGACCTTGGTGAGGTCGGCCAGGGACACCTGGACAGACATAGGTGCTCCTGGAAGACCTCAGTGAGGTCTGTCAGAAGCACCTGAACATAAATGGGAGTGACTCAAATTCATTCTCTTTTTAAGTTTTATCCCATGGAGATTCAGTCCTGCCTGCAGTCGTACTGCACCATATTCTGGCGAGCACCCAGGAGACGACAATGGCTAGCAGTCATACTGCACCATCTGCTGCCAGCCTAAGATGTAGAAGAGAGATGGAGTGGATCAAAACAAGAAAGAGACCAGATTTGTTTTGTATTCATTTGTATTCATTTGCTCCCCTGTCCCTCCCTCTCTGAATAGTATGGGGAGGGATAGCTCAGTGATTTGAGCATTGGCCTGCTAAAAGCAGTGTTTGGAGCCCAATCCTTGGGGGGGCCCTTCTGTGTGACAGTTGTGTGTGTTTCTCCTTGATACAACCCCCCCCCTTTGTTGATTTTAATTCCCTGTAAGTCAAGTTGCCCCTCCCTCTGTCAGAGAACAGCAGACAATCGTTTCACACCTTTTTTCAGTGCAGACGCCATAGCACGGCAGGCATGGAGCCCGCTCAGATCACTGCCACAATTATGAGCACTGTAAACACCACACACATTATCCTGCAGTATATACAGAACCAGAACCTGCAAAAGCAAAACCAGGAGAGGAGGCAATGGCAGCGTGGTAACAAGAGTGATGAGGACATAGACACAGACTTCTCTCAAAGTATGGGCCCCAGCAATGTGGACATCCTGGTGTTAATGGGGCAGGTTCATGCCATGGAATGCTGATTCTGGGCCTGGGAAACAAGCACAGACTGGTGGGACCACATAGGGTTGCATGTCTGGGACAATTCCCAGTGGCTGCAAAACTTTCGCATGTGTAAGGGCACTTTCATGGAACTTTGTGACTTGCTTTTCCCCACCCT
Source organism: Mauremys reevesii (assembly GCF_016161935.1). NCBI lineage: Eukaryota > Metazoa > Chordata > Testudines > Geoemydidae > Mauremys > Mauremys reevesii. The sequence goes on from NC_052626.1 coordinate 51,410,573, forward strand.
GAAGCACAAGAATGCCAAGATGAGAGCAGCCCTCACAGTTGTGAAGCAAGTGGCGATAGCCCTGTGGAAGGTTGAAACGCCAGACAGCTATCGGTCAGTCAGGCATCAATTTGGAGTGGGCAAATCTACTGTGGGGGCTGCTGTGGTCCAAGTAGCCAATGCAATCAAAGAGCTGCTGATATCAAGGGTTGTGACTCTGGGAAATGTGCAGGTCACAGTGGATGGCTTTGCAGCAATAGGATTCCCTAACTGTGGTGGGCAATAGATGGAACGCATATCCCTATCTTGGCACTGGAGCACTAAGGCAGCGAGTACATAAACCGAAAGGGGTACTTTTCAATGGTGCTGCAAGCACTGGTGGATCATAAGAGACGTTTCACCAACATCAACATGGGATGGTCCGGTAAGGTACATGACACTCACATCATCAGGAACTCTGGTCTGTTTCAAAAGCTGCAGGAAGGGACTTTCTTCCCAGACCAGAAAATAACTGTTGGCGCAGTTTACAGACTCGGATAGACCTCAGCGAAACCAATATTCTCATTGCTATTATTGCTTGCTGTGTGCTCCGCAATATCTATGAGAGTAAAGGGGAGACATTTATGGTGGGTTGGGAGGTTGAGGCAAATCGCCTGGCTGCTGATTACATGCAGCCAGATACCAGGGCAGTTAGCAGAGTACAGGAGGGTGCGGTGCGCATCAGAGAAGCTTTGAAAACCAGTTTCATGACTGGCCAGGCTATGGTGTGAAAGTTCTGTTTGTTTCTCCTTGATGAAACCTTCCCCCCCACTTACTTCACTCTACTTCCCTGTAAGCTAACCACCCTCCCCTCCCCGCTTCGATCACCGCTTGCAGAGGCAATAAAGTCATTGTTGCTTCACATTCGTGTAGTCTTTATTAATTCATCACACAAATAGGGGGATAACTGCCAATGTAGCCCAGGAAGGGTGGGGGAGGAGGGAAGAACAAGGCTACACTGCTCTTTAAAACTTATTGAATGCCAGCTTTCTGTTGCTTGGGCAGTCCTCTGGGGTGGAGTGGTTGGGAGCCTGGAGGCCCCCCCACCGCGTTCTTGGACATCTGGGTGAGGAGGCTATGGAACTTGGGGAGGAGGGTGGTTGGTTACACAGGGGCTGTAGCGGCAGTCTGTGCTCAAGCTGCTTTTCCTGAACCTCAACCATAAGCTGGAGCATATCAGTTTGTTCCTCCAGTAGCCTCAGCATTGCCTCTTGCCTTCTGTCACCAAGCTGACGCCACCTATCATCTTCAGCCCGCCACCTGTCCTCTCATTCATATTGTGCTTTCCTGGACTCTGACATTGTCTGCCTCTACGCATTCTGCTGGGCTCTTTCAGTGTGGGAGGACTGCATGAGCTCAGAGAACATTTCATCATGAGTGCGCTTTTTGTGTCTTCTAATCTTCGCTAGCCTCTGGGAAGGAGAAGATAGTGTGAGTGTTGAAACATTTGCGGCTGGTAGAGGAAAAAAAAGGGAGAGTGGTAGTTAAAAAAACACATTTTAGAGAACAATGGGTAGACTCTTTATTTAAAATGGGTTGGCAATTTAAAAGGAGGGACTGCGGTTTTCAGGTTAACGTGCAGCACAAACCCAGCTAATTCCCCCTCACATGCACCCAATTCTCTGGGATGATCACTTCCCCACTCCCCCCCCACACGTGGCTAACTGCAGGGAACATTTCTGTTCTGCCACAGGCAAACAGCCCAGCAGGAACAGGCACCTCTGAATGTCCCCTTAATAAAATCACCCTATTTCAACCAGGTTAGGATAACACAGAGAGATAAAGAACGGATATGGTTTGAATGCCAGCAAACACTGGGACCATATGCTGTGTTATGCAATGATTCCAGACTACGCGCTACTAGCCTGGCTTGGTAAAGTGTTCTACCATGGAGAATGGAATAAGGCTGCCCTCCCCAGAAACCTTTTGCAAAGGCTTTGGGAGTACAACCAGGAGAGCTTAATGGAGATGTCCCTGGAGGATTTCTGCTCCATCCCCATACAGACTTTTCCAGTAGCTGTACTGGTCATGAATGCCAGGGCAAATTAATCATTAAACACTCTTGCTTTTAACCCATGTATAATATTTACAAAGGTACACTCACCAGAGGTCCCTTCTTTGCCTGGAGGGTCCGGAAGGCAACCTTGAGTGGGTTCGGGGGGTACTGGCTCCAGGTCCAGGGTGAGAAACAGTTCCTGGCTGTAGGGGAAAACGGTTTCTCCGCTTGCTTGCTGTGAGCTATCTTCCTCGTTCCCAAAACCCGCATCCCTGTTGCGTGCTAATCCAGTGACAGAGTCAAAATACAGAGGTGGGGTAGTTGTAGGGGCACCTCCTAGAATGGCATGCAACTCATCGCAGAAGCAGCATGTCTGGGGCTCTGACCCGGTTCTGGAGCGGCTGTTTGCCTCTCTGGTTTTTTGGTAGGCTTGCCTCAGCTCCTTAAATTTCACATGGTACTGCTGCAGGTCTCTGTTATAGCCTCTGTCCTTCATGCCCTTGGAGATTTTTTCAAATGTTTGGACATTTCGTCTTTTGGAACGGAGTTCTGATAGCACGGATTTGTCTCCCCATACAGCGATCAGATCCTGTACCTTCCATTTGGTCCATGATGGGGCTCTTTTGCGATTCTGGGACTCCATCATGGTCACCTTTGCTGATGAGATCTATCTACCTGGCCAGTGCATCTGAATTGAGAGTGCTGTCTAGAACGGTCACAATGGAGCACTCTGGGATAGCTCCCGGTGGCCAATACTGTCACATTGATACCACACTACCCCAAATTCAACCCAGCAAGGTCGATTTCAGTGGTAATCCCCTTGTCAAGGGAGGAGTACAGAAATAGATTTTAAGAGCCCTTTAAGTCAGAAAAAACGGCTTCGTTGTGTGGACGGGTGCAAGATTAAATCGATGTAAGGCTGCTAAATTCAACCTAAACTCATAGTGTAGACCAGGGTTAAGAAACTCTAAACAAAGAAAGAACAAACATAAAGTCTCCAATAGCTAAAGCTGTCCCAGGCTTCTATAATAAGTAGAGATGTGAGAAACATGGTGATATTTTTTCAAAGTTCATTTTTGGGTATAAAAGTCATAAAAATGATTAATTAAATTTTGTACATACACCCAAAGACTTTTCATATTCTAAAATCAGACCCCTCATTTGTCACTTTTCTTCCTAGGTGTATTTGCACATAAACATATGTGTGCAAATGTGCACCTAATTTGTTTATACAATTAATGTAATTGCATGCAAAAACTAGGAAACTGAACATGCAAATGGGGATGATTAGCCATCTGTGTGCACAATCAAGTGAATAGCTGAACACTTACTTTGCAAACCCCACGTATTGACTCAGACATAGTTTTCCTTGCTTTTTCCCATCCTTTCAGGTCCCATTTTTCTTTCCCTCTATAAAGCTTGACATCTTTTCTATGATATTTTTAAGTACCTCCTCAATATATTTTTTTCATATATAATTCCTTTTAATACATTGAATTTAAGTTTTGTACTAAGATTTTTCTTCTCTCATCTCTTCTTTCTCTTCAAGGACTCTTTCTTTTCTAATTCTGCCTATATTTTGCTTCTTATTTTGCTTAGATATATTGTCCCCTGAAATTTTTATTTTTTATTTTTAACATTTATGCTCTAATTTTATTGTATTTTATTTCCCCTTTGTCAAGCTTCTCCCTTCTCTGCCCTGAGTGAGTTGCAAGTTCTGATATAGGAAATATATCATGGTCTAGCTATGGTCTGCAGAGATCCCATTTCATCGGTGGCTTGATGTAAATTATATATATAAAAAAGCTGTCATCTAAGTAATTTACTTTGAAAGTATGCAGTTTGAATGGACAAAATTAAAGAAGCTCCAAATCAACATGTAATGAGTTTAACAATGACATTGCAGCATTCCAAGATACAGCAAAGAACACATCAAAAGTTGTCATCAGAAGACAGTATATTAATCTTGCATTGTGCTTAAACAAACAGCAAAATGAGCCAGAGAAATTCTAGAATATGAAGTTATGCCACTCTATAATTCTGAACTGCTCCTTACAGAAATTATTAAGGAAATAAAATTATTTGGTTGTACTTCCAGATTTAGTATTAACTCTAACTGAGAGAAAAAGTCCACCATTATTTCAGACCAAAAAGCAAGCAAAATAATTCTCTAGCTTGACTGCCACAATTATTGTTAGACTTTGTAATTTGCATAAAGCATGGTACGGAGTTGCACTCCTCCTTGAAGAGCTCCTTGAATTGTGCCTTAGGAGTCACAATCTCTCTCGGGGCTGCTCAGAGCATGTGTAGGGGTGTTCACTCAGCACATCATCTATTAACAGGCCACAGACCACTTCTCCCAGTACCCTGGCCCTGATCTATGGGACACTGGGATGGCACATGCTAAGGGGCGGCATTCCGTCCATTCTTGGGGCGGCACAGTCCGAGGGACTTTTTTGTTTTGCTTCAGCAGTTTGGGCGGTTTTATTTATTTATTTATTTATTTATTTTTGCTTTGGGTGGCAAAAATGGTAGAGCCAGCCCTGGCTGGCAGCAAGAAGCTTTGTCCTATTTCTCCCCATCATCATTTGGGCAATTTGCTCCCTGCTGGGAAAAAGGGACTAGCAACCCCTTCTCACAGGGACGTCCAATTTGATCAGTATTTGTGTGGGCAGTACAATGTCCTTTGCCAGTGCATGCCTGCACAAAAGCTAATCACAGTCTTGCCCTTCAAATTAGTATCATTCCTAGCATAGTGGTTCCTCTTGAAACATGCCTTGTGCTCAACCGGGGTAAAATGCCTAAAGCATGATCTGTGTGACAGTGTAGCAGCTGGCCTACCCAACGCTCCATTCTGCAAAACTATTTGCCTGAATTAAAATATAATCTTATTTTAATACAATACTAGTTCCAGTGACTACTCTAAAACCCAGGATTTGCTTTTTGCGGAATTGAACCTTTGTGCTCAATCCTAGCCTTTCTCTAAGAAATAAGGATTTTAATCCAAGAAGGGAATGGGTTGCTTTAAGCAATGGACTCCTTTCAAAAACTATTTCAGGAGTGTACCCTTTTAAATGCTGAACAGATTAAAAATATATATATAAATAAATGCACCAAGGTGCCCCCTTTTCACTTTAGACAACTCAATTATTTCAAAATGGAACAGTAAGGAATCTCTGACTCAAAATGGCTCCAGAGTTGAAAATTGTATTCATGATTGTAGTAGACCCTCACTCTCCCATGTAGAGGGAGGCCTCTCATTCAGGTTATTCTGAGCTTGCCACCTCATCCTGAGGTCATGACGGGAGGTCCCAAGGTGTTGGCTGTCTCTTGATCCGGCTTATCTGGCCAAGCTGCAGAAGGGTCTAGGGCCCTTGCCTCCCCCACAAGGTGGAGCAAGACCCTGCAGGTCCTCTAGTTCCCAGCCCCACAGTAGGGCTGGGCACCAAACAATCACAGTCAGGCTTTAGCCTCGGCTTGGGGAAGCTCAAGCTGCCAGCAATTAACACCAGTGGCTCACTTCGGCCTGGGTGGGGCTCGAGCCGCCTGCAAGACAATTATGGTCTATGGTGCTGGTGGTGGCCTGGGCTTGCGGCGGATCAGGCTACCCACAACAAACGCAGTCTCAAGGGCTGACTTTAGCCTGGGTGGGGCTCAGGCTGCCAGCAATGCAACATTCTACAGGTGAGCTGGGCTTTGGGCTTGAAGAGGCTCAGGCTGCCAACAAAGCACCAGTCTATAAGGGAGCGGGTAAGGTCAGCTCCTTCTCCAGAGTGGGAGCTTCCTCGTGAAGTGTAGGGCATCAGACACCCTGGGCTGAGGCATCAGGGGGGATGCAGGACCACCTTACTCTACTGCGTACCAGCCGAGGGCTCTGGCAGGGGCAGGATTGGCTGCCCCTGCCTCGGCGGGTATCCAGCTGCAACACGCTGTCTGAGCCACACCTTGCTCCGCAGCCGGCTCCCCTAGGACCCTTCCTGCCTTCCTAAGGTTTGGTACCTCTCACTCCCAGGGTTCCTCGGGGTACACTGCAGCCAGCACTCCAGGCCACTGTTCATCGGGGTCTCCCACTTCTGTGGCTAGGGGACAGCTGGGTGTAGGTTCCCCTCCCGAGTATGGCAGGGGCATCCTTCTCCTCCGCAGATTCCACCCCGACTGAGCTGCTGGGCCTTCCTTTTACACTTCCGGCCCCGCTCTGGCACTTCCGGTGAGGGGGAGGGACTGGCTAGGCTCTGCCCACCAAGGGGCATGTAGTGGACTCTCCCTCGCCCGTGCAGAGGGAGGCCATTCGACCTCACTACAATGATCAAATAAGGAAAGCAGCAGTCTAAAACTGTCCAGATCCAAATAAGGAGAGACAATCTATGAAACAGTGGGATGGAGATGTAGGTTAAAAGATTCTATTAACAGAACTGAAAGCAAACTAGGGGAAACCTCACATGGGAGATCCATGTACATATCTATGGATATATCTACACTCCACCTGGAGGTGCAATTGCCAGTTCAGGTAGAAGTACACATGCTAGCTCTGATTGAGTTAGCACACTAAAAATAGAAATGTAGCTGCCATAGCACTGGAAGTTAGGATGGGCTAGTCACCTGAGTAAGTACCTAGGGTCCCAGCTGGCATTGCACTTAGGGTGACTATCCCCTCCCACCACCTGTACCACCCAATTATGCCTCTGTTTTTAGCATGCTAGCTTGATAAATCTCGTATATGTATGTCTACTTAAACTGGAAATTACAACTACAGCCTGAGTGTAGATGTATGCTAAGCAAGTTTTTATAAGTTGTCTATTACTCTGATATCTGAAGTCCAGATCTCCAAAGGTATTGGTATGGATATCAATGGGAGTTAGGTGCTCATATATTTTTGAGGATCTGGGCCACAGTGCCTAGATAGTGAAGGGGAGTGGGAGAGGAATGTGCCACAGTCAAGGGACACTACCTAATATAATGTTCTCTGGGGACTCCACGCCCAAAAGCTTCTGATTGCTGGACAGCTGCAGTAAGACTTTGCCATTTTGATAGACAGGCCCTTTGGTTCAGTCATGCTGGAAACAAATATGAAAGCAGATTAAAGTAGTAATTGATTTAAACTACTGCTGCCCATCCAAGGCACAATTCTGTCATAACTGATAATGAATTCTGTATTCCAACTAATTTACATGGACTTGAATATAATATTTGACCATAAATTACATTGTGTATATTATAAATAGTAGGTAATGAAGAGCATAGAAACCTTTTATAGAATATCAGTGCATTACTAATTGGTGTTATTGGTTATTTCTATAGAACCATCCTCTAAGTGTGCATTGCAGTTTGCAGATGATCACCTTCCCCCCCCCAAAAAAAGAGAGAGAGAGAGAGAGCTCTTTGTTTAAGTACAGAGCTGTTGCTTATTGGAATGGTGGGTATTTGGCCTTAAATTCTGTTTCCTACTCCATGATGGCAATGTCATGACTCACATTAGGTTGTAACTTTATTGCTAGATAGGCTATTGCACCACCAAATAATTTGTTAATGCTGATTCTCTACATCTCTGACACCAGCTCTCTTCCGGTGGCCCATAATTACAGTTGTATTTTTCAATTGGATCTGCAAAGGAAGACCTATGAGCCCATGTGGAGCCCTCATTGCATGATTCTGCCCATGCAGTGTTTCTTAAAGAATCCAGGCCTAATTTATAAATAAATGTAATAATGCCAATTCATCATGGATGCAGGTATAGCGTTATTGGGCCAAATTCTGCTCTCTGTTGCATTGGCGTAAGTCCAGAGTAATTCCATTGACTTCAATACCTATGAGAGAGCAGAACTGAGCCCAGGATTTTTTTTCTTTGTGTACATTTGTGCTCTGAGCTTCTATAAATTAGTGAAACAATGTTTTTTTTATTTTAATAGCAATGCTGAATGTGATGAATAAACATCACTGGAGACAATGAATTCACAGACAGAGTTCAGATATAAGGCATAGGTTTCTTTCCATTGCTATGCCCATCCTTCTTTACCCCCATCTAGGGAAATCACCCTTTCAAAGGGTAAGACAGTAAATCCCTAAATCTCCATATTTACTCAAGTTCTGTGTGTTTTCAAGGCAGAAGCTGTCAAGTCTATAGATTTACAAGATTTTTATGATAATGATTTCCTCCATGGGCTAGCTCAGGATGAAAAGATAAATTAAATTATCCTCTTCTATCCACTAGCTAAAGTTTAGACTGTATTCTAAAAACTGACTTCAGAGCACACACATTGTATTATTCATCATGATAGATTAAAATTTAAAATCAACTCTATGGAGCCTTCTTGAACTGGGCCTGTAGAAGCTGGGTGCATTGCAAAAGGGATGAGTTCAGAGCCCTTGGGAAGATTATCATTCTTCTTCTATCACTAGCCAGTTTGCTGAGTATTCCAAAGAGAGATTCAGTTTATCTATTGACTGAGGGTTTTAGAGAGACATATTCTAACTATACAGAAATGAGTGTGCTTGTGATTATTGCTTAACAGTACCTAATTATTTACCAAGATTTTATTTCCTTTTTTCCTCTTTTGGGCATGGCTTACCACTGTATTACTCTAGTTTTAAGCCGATGTAATTCCATTGGGCTCCACCAGTATATAATGGAAGTAACACAACGGTGTTATTTCTTTTTACCTTTCTACGTGGGTCAGCTATTTTCACATGAACTCTTCTACCATTACAACATTCAAACACCACTGGCATATTTTTAAATCTGAAAGACCAGTTATTGATTTGGACATGAAAACTTCGTATTGGCTGAATGTTTTTTATTACAAAAATTACATCATGTCTTCATTCTCCCTCGCTTTCATAGCTGTTTTGCAATGCACGTTGCAAAAGTTTCCCCTGGTCCACCTATCAACATTGAAAGTTTTCTGACTAGTAGTAAATCTGGAGTGATCTACAAGAGGTGCTAGCATCTAATTGAGCACAGTGTGTAAGAAGCTTAAGGATAGTTGAAGGAAGCAGATATGATGCACGGCATGTGGAGACTTTTAAAAACTAAAGCATTAAACGAACTAAGGGGTCTCAATTGTCCAGCCTTCTGCTCACCCTCAAAATTATATTTTGTAAAGCTTCAAGTGGTCAAATGATTATATTAATTGATTTTTTTAGAGCACCTGTAGTTTTGCATCACTTACTAACTGCTTTCTGTCATATTAGATAACAGTTTTTCCTTAGCCATCTGACCAGAATATTTCAGTATAGTTTGTTTTTTTATTTATTTTTTTTTTTAGAGCAAACTGCTGGTTACTCTCAATTTCCTGTTTTAAATTCCCAGTGCACTTTTTTGATATCACCACTGATTACAGAGCCATAAGCACAAAAGGATCCAGAGCCCCAGGGATTCACATAAGTATTTAACTTCATCTTCAATATATTTTTAGAAGGAGACTATTATAATTATTAAATACAATATTTTAGAGACTCAGGTGAAAGAGGAGAAGAATTAAGTTGCAAAGTTATAAGGAAACTAGTGATGAACAATGACGAGGCTTTGTTTAAAATCATATATCTATGAGGAAATTACCACAAATGGGTCATACTGTCAGAAAAACTAAATAAACGTCATACAATTGCTCAATAAGGTACGAAGAATGTCATGTATGGTGGTTTGGCCTACTGAGTCTCGAAACTGATGTGGTTACAAATTACTGGACTTTCTTATGCTTCGTGCAGATAAAATTTTCTATAACATTCTTTATCTCAGTAAAGCTGGTCAAACATTTCTGCCAGAAGAGTTTTCTGCTGGAAAATGCTGATTTGATGGAATTAAAATGTTCCATAGGATTCTGAGAATCTCAGGCATCCAGGATCTCTATTTACATGGTATCTCAAGGCCTGATTTGGAATGATTTCTTTTTTCAAAATCTTGAAATTTTTCATAATGGACAACCCTGTTCATGCACAGCTCTAATGTGGAGAGTGTGGCACCATGAGAATTTGTACCTGGTTCAGGTCACACACAAAGTTTATGGCAAATCTTCTTTCTCACTTCTGTGTATTAATCATCCATAACACTGGCTAACAGAGACATTTATCAGTATAACAGTCCTATTTTTGCTTCTGTGTGAACCGCTGCTGAGTACAGAGACCCTTTCTTCAACCCCCTTATAGGTTTGGGTGACATGTATTTTTATTTGGAGGCCAGGGATTTAGTTATGTTGGTTTATGATCAGTTGGTCATGTTATCTGCTGGACTCTTTGACTTAAGTCATATTTTTGTGTGAAGCATTCATTAGGCCTTTGTGTTTTGAACACCATAAATAAATCATGTTGTTTACTGGTAGTAAATAATGGCTGTTACACTCACTTATGTTATAACCCCTGGGTCTCAAACCTGGGCCTATAGAGTTTCTAGAAAGAGAGGCACATCATCCCTCCATCTGGCAGTGGGCTGATGCTTGTGTATCTGGGATCCATAAAGCCCATCCCCAGTTTCCTGGTCTGCCCCTGCAGTCCTATCGATGGAATCCCAGAGCAACTGATTGGCTGGCTGGAACTACTTAAGCCAGGAGCAAGAACAGAAAGCTATCTGAACAATTGGATTCTACTCTGTTCTGTTTCCCTTCTCCTTTGTGCACCTGCTCCTTGATTTCCTGACTTTATTTATAGGTGATTAAGGTTGGTTAAGAATGACAAGCTCTCAACTCAAACTAGTAAGGTCTGATTTCCCCCTTCCTTGTATCTATTCTATTCAGGTTCTTAAACTAGCCTCATCACTCTTGTATCTGAGTGCCTTCCAGTAGTGAAAATTGAATGGTGTCAGCATATAGGAAAAAAGCTAAGGAATGAGAGGTAGTGAGTCAGTAGACAATGATCAGAAGAAATATGTTACCGCCTCTCTTTGATACTTATATGGCCCCTGTCCTCATAGTCTCTGAGTACCTCAGAATCTTTGGTGTTCTTATTCTCATAAGACCTTGAGAGGTAGGGAAGTACTGTTATACCCAGATAGATGACTGAACACTGAGAGATTAAGTGACTTCCCCAAGGCCACCCAGGGAATTGTGGACCCAGGTCTCTCCCAGCCCTAACCACCTTCCTTTGTGTGTGATTATTGACAGCTGGGCAAAGTGTGTGAAAAATGAAAATATTCCGATTTGGTAGTGTTTTACAGTCACTTAACCTCATGGGTGCAAGGCAGTGGACATGCCAGAACCTTAGGATCCATCATAACACTGAACATGACAAGCAATATATATACCATAGTTCCATTCTATTTTTTCTTACTATTTAAATCTCAAGCTCTGTAAGTTCAGTCCTTTTTTCCCCACTAAAAACACAAAATACAACATCAGCAACTAGCAGAGAGCTTCTAGTCTTCAGCATGCCAGACAATTGGGTCATTCCTTGGAGGGCAATACAGTGTGTTAAGATATCACATCTTAACAGTGGCTAACATTAGCAGAGGACTTGCAGAAATGTCCTGGTATATTTTTGATGCTGCTTGGGGATGTTATCATGTCTAGCAGTGAGCAAAAGGCTGACAAATCGGGAGGAAATAAGAGGAAAAAATCTAGGATAAAACTAATAGCAATAAAACTCTTGACAAGTCAGATTGCTGCAAGTCTCAGTATCTGAAACAACTTTGACAATAATGGGATTCAAGTGTCCATAAAATTAGTCAAGATACAAAGATATAAATGTCAACAATTTGCATAAAAGCTTTACTTTAAAGATTTAGCACTGTGTACCAAATGAAGGGAAAAAAGCACTGCCATAACAGTAACACTTTAATATAGGTATCCATTATCTAATGCTTATATAATGGAAGCCAAATGAGTTCATTATTATTGGTGCTATTACACTGAATACCAAATGAACTCATCATCGAAGCACACTTGCTTTAAAAACTATTACTGCACCATCAGTAACAAAAATAAATAAATAAATAAATGCACACAAACTTCTTTAGATGACTAATTTGATTTCAGTGTTAACTGCTAATGTATTATTAATCAACAGTTCATTATACTTTTAGCTAGCATTTAGTTTATTTGTACACAATTCATTTCTGTAATCTCTCACTCTGTTGCCTTTTATTCCTATGTAAACAGTGCTGGTTTGGGCTGATACAGACCTACAGTAAATGGCAGGATGGTATGTTTGTGTGCTATTCAAATTTGTTCTGTTTTGCAAAACCAGGAGAGGTTCAAAAAGGTTGATGAGATCCAAAGTAAATGATAGCATATGAGAACAGTCTATGAAAATTAGAAAGTGCTGAGGTCAACAGCTTAGACTGTGCTATCTCAACATCAAAACAATTTTGAACATATTCATCAAATCCTTTCAGTTTTCATTGTTTGAAGTCATTTGTAGTAATGGTAATTCAATTTCCCTGCAGCATATATCTATTTGAGCTGTTATTTTGATTTGCTAGGTCATACACATCAAACGCTCAAAGCAGATTCAGGAGACACAACCCCCTGAAAATCAATAAGCAGTACAAAGTTGATGTGAGGTAGCAGAACAAAGCATAGTATTACATCTCCAACTTTTTGAGCTGAGAAGGTTCTTCAATGGGGAAGCGGAATACTTAAAAAATAGAATGTCTGGAAATTACAACAGGCAGTGTGATTGTTATGGATAGCTACAGCCAAAATGATAGTGAAGGGAGCATGATCAATGTTGTTGGCACTTCAAAAAGGTAATCACTGATACCAATTCATTAGTTGCTTCACACACTTGTGTATAAAGCCTGTCCACTTAAATTCCCTTAGTAAATGAGAAGCTGCTTGGGCACCATTTTGTTACGCCAAAAGTCATTAGGCCTACATTGCAATGTGAAGGATTGCTGACATTTTATATTATTGGGCTTTCCAATGTGCTTTTACCAATATAAACTTAGTTTACGCTCCTAGAATTCCCATGGATCATTTGTTCACTGCAAAAGACTTATCTTGTTATGCATGTGATATAATCCTTATGCCATCCAGAGCCATTAGGAACATTTGCTATTTCCTACCAATGGGCTTAAAGTCCAAATTGTGAGGGTATTCGTGAATGCTCACGGGATCTGATCTTTAGGAAATAGTATATGAATATGTGCATAATATGCAACTAACAGTTTGTTTTCCAACAAAGCAATGCGTTTTTTAACAAAATTGTAAAAGAAAAATGGATTCAAGCTTATTTATGTTCCTTGGGGTATTAAGATGTCTTGATATGTTCTGCTACCATAACAATGCTAGGTTGATATTACAGTAAAATAAACATTAAGCCTGGGGTGCAGAAGCCCTGTTTTTCACAGCTATGTTGGAAACATTGCTTTGAGAGTATCTTTACGTCTGTGGTCTGGGCTGCTGACTGGTGGGGTACCTGCACAATATAGAACTAAGGAGTTGAGGTGTCATTTTTCAACCAGTTCTAGGCAGTAATGCCAGTTTCAGAAAAGGACCACAAGGCCCTAGCAAAAGTTCTGAGGGATGTGGCTTAGGAATGATCAATCAATAGGATTGTCTTTTAGACTGTAAACTCTTCACAGTAGGCGCTGACTTCATTTTTTACCTGTGGAGTCCCAATCTTGTTGTCATGCTTAGCAGATTAAAATAATACTTCTGTGCCTAAAATGGTTTTTTGGCTAAGGTGCTGGACTGGAACTCAGGAGATATAAATTCTGTTCCCAGCTCTGCCAGACTCTGTGTGACCTTGAGCAAGTCACTTAATCTGTCTGTCTCAGTTCTCAATCTATAAAATGCAGATACAGTGGCTGTCTATGATGCTCTGCAGGGTTGTGAGGTAGCTGTCCACTACCTGCCATTAGTGTGAAGCAGTCTTGTCTGTGCCTGATGTAGTTCAGCTCCCTGAAACCACCAGCCTCTGATCAAACAAACACTAACTTCCAAGTGTCCACAGATCTTGCCCTCTCTGTGCAGGCTGGTGATAGCCATACAGCAACCTCTGAGTTCTCCGAACATTCCTCTGCAATGTCTTGCTCTTAACCATGGGACACTCACAGAAATTAGCAGGTAAACTGTCCCCAAAGAAACAGTGTCCACACCAGCTTGTTTGATTCAACTGAGGTTCAGCTCCAATATAACATCACAGCACTGAGATATACTTATAGTGACAACAATCATATGTGTATTATAAAAGGCTAATATTTAAGAGACAGTGAATAATGATAATGATGGGAACAGAAATGATTACATCTACTTTGTGGTTTATAACAAGTTTCTTAGAATCTGAACTTAAACAAGCTAAACCTTTGTCTAAAGCAGCTTATCTAACATAAAGCAGACTCCCAGGGCTTCCAGCCAAAATGGATGGGACCGGCTTTCATGAATGCAAAAAGCACTGTTCTTTTTGCTTCCTCGGTGAAGAATTAAATAGTGTCCTTTTGCCTTTTTCTTATACCTCCAAAGTTCATAGATTTGTCTCCAGAAATAGGATGACTCCCCCATCCCCAAAGTTTATCCTCTTGTATCTTGTCTCCTGTTGACTTCCCATCTCCCTGTTGACTCATATGTAAATAGGGCTTCGATTGTGTTGGTCTACATTGCTTAATCTACATGGCTCACAGAGAAACAAGTGAATCAGCATCCTCTGTCTGACCTAAAACCTATTATCAGCTGTGCCTCAGAATCAGATTTTAAAATATGTTTTCAGTACATATACTCAACTCCTTAAATATCATCCATATGTACATCTCACAATGATTATGAGAATCATTATGACATAAGCTTTTATTAGATACTTCACTTGATGCTCTTTGGATAAAAACTATTAAAGCAATGTGTTGGATGTAGTGAGTTTATCAGGCCTGTCAGGAGTTACAGAACAGATTTCATAAGGGTAGACATGTTAGTCTGTATCAGTAAAAACAGTGAGGAGTCCTTGTTTTTACAGTCACAGAACAGTGAACCCTTTACCTTTGGTACTGAGGTGATCATGGCACCTCATGATGGAAATTAGCAATCATGATAAAGACTACTTTCAGTTATTAGTAACATTTTCCAAGAGAACTGATCCCATCCCATTAGCTTTAATGTCAATGGAATTGTAATATTAGAAAATGTCATGCCACTTATTGACAACTTTGTTAGAAGAGAGGTTCCACTTGTCATGAATTTGCTGGCTCCAAGTCTCAGAAACCAGGACATGGGCAGACATGTTGGAGCAAGCATCAGACCTAGTAGTTAGAGCAGCCAGGAATAGGAATCCAGGGTCAGAGCTGGAGCCAGAGACCAGATGACAGAGCAAAGTCAGAAATCAAAGCTGAGGGTCAGAAACAGAGCCAGAGGCCAGAGCCGAAGTCAGAAGTCAGGAATCATCACTCAGGGTCAGAGTTGGGTTACCTGGAGTGAGGCATGGCAGGAGCAGGGATGAAGCTTATCAGTGTCTAAGGCTGGGAACAAGCAGGCACAGATACTACCACAGTCAAGGGCAAATGCTTTGAACAGCCACAGAACTGCTGCTGCTGGGCTTAACAGCTGGTCTGCTGACTCTTCCCAACAACAGGATGGTGTAGACAATCTGCAGTTTACTACAGACCAGCTGTGCTTGTCATGTTGCCCAGAGACTGGCTCTGCTGCAGGCTCTGATTCCTGACATCAAGACAGGATATGTGCCTCCAGGACTACAGAGCACGTTGAAGACTATGTTGCACAGCTGTGCACATCTGCTGTGTTTCATGGCTTCCAAATGTGTGTCTCTAGCTGATAAAGGTCAGGCTCTGGAGGCCCTTTATGAGCTCAGTGCTAAGCATACATGACCGGCTAAGAAGTTTGGTGCTTTAAAGTCTGTTGTTTCATGCATTCTAAAGAATAGTGATGACATTTTGAAGGAGTGTGAGATCAGCACAAACCAAGGTTGCAGGCTTCAACATAATACCAAAGAAGCAGATGTTGGTGAAGTCATGTGGCTCTGGTTTTGGCAAACATTTGGTCAAGGTGCTTACCTGTCTGGGCCAATGCTGAAACAGAAAGCAACTCAGCTGGCAGCAGAACAGAGAAAGGAATTCAACCCTTCAGACAGCTGGCTCAGTCAGGGAAAGCCTGACACAGCATGGTTCACCATAAGGAACTTAGTGAGAAACAAGATGCTGACCTTCTGGCAGCTGCTGAATGGCAGGCAGACACCCTATGACCTGAGGTATCTAGGGCAGTCCACACTGAAAATGCCAAGGTCAGGGTTGACTTCAAAAAGGAGAGCAGGGTCTCTCAAAATTGGTGGTTAACACTATAGTTAGATTTACCAACCAGTCACAAAACTGTGCTCCTGATCTCCCATGCTGATTATCAAGACACTAGAAAAAGGAAATCACACAGCCCCCTTTATTGCATTACAGAGTCTGGCTCCCAATCAGCAAATAGGTCCATTGAAGTGAGAAATTACTTAAAACTCTATTTACTATACAAAATGTTCTTCTGATCCCCAAAGGACCAGCCACATTACCAGATCAATACTAGTTTGGATCTTACTCAAAATACCACGCTGCCAGCAAATCCTTTAGTATCTAAAACTGAAAGTTTTATTAGAAAGAAAAGAAAAGAACGTCGTGGAAAATGAATATACTTTAAATTACAGCTTTCTGAAAAACCCAGCAATTTTTTCTCTTTCCCTCTGCTTGTGCTTATGTTGTGAGCAAGTACTAAGCACTGCTCCTAACATCTTAGTTCAATTTATTGGTATAACTGTACTTCAACTGAACCAGGTTCATATAAATCCTTTGTTAGTCATTTTACTCTTGGTGGACCTATAGAATATCAAGGGGAACAGAATTTTTATGCAATATTCATATGGAACAATTAGAAAAAAAATCATAAATAGTGATGCCTAACAATGTAGCTTTGGCAAAAACAGAGATTGCTATAGTAATGCAAGATTATTAAACAAAATAGCTATATTATAGTGTGTAACTGGGTGGCTTTCCCCAAGTCTGCCCTGATTACAGAATGAGATACACTTGGGTTGAATCAGGTCCTCTGAGTTGAGCCAATTAAGGGGGGTGGGGGGGCTGCTCCTGGCCTATAAATGATCAGAGGATATGCAATGAAGGCAAAGTTAGAAGAGGGACTGGAAAGTGAAACTGCAGTGTTCCTGAGTAAGGGGCAGCTCTTCAGGGGGAGGGACTGTGCCCAGCTTAAGCCTGGGTGGAAGATTGTTTTTGCATTTGTTTTGAGGAATTAGTTAATTTAATAAAAAAACTAGACCCCAAGAAGGGCTGTGATTGAAAGAGAGACAGTGTGGAGTTTGCTGAAGGAGCCATGAAAAAGAGAAAATGGGGTAGGGCACTGCAAAGGCACCCCAGCTAGAAGGAGGCACTCATATGGTAGCTGGCCCTATTGCAAGGGTTTAATAAGAAAAACTGCTGCATATTTCTCTCTCAGCCTTAGGACTCTTATTATCAAGAACATGGTTTGTTGCTCCTCAGGTCTTGGTACAATTACCTTTCTGGTTAAACAGTTTCTTAAAGACCTTCTAGTACAGTAAGTTACTCTCAACACATTGATTTTTCCAGTATTGGTCCCCTAAAGTTAAATACTTTAATCCATACTTGGGCTTTGTTCTGGTCTGGAACTCTCTGGAGCCTGCATCCCAAGCAAGGGGGGAAATTGTGAAAAAAGGGTTGCAGACCAAATTAGATGAACAAGATTCTCAAAGAGGTTCTTAAGAGAAAGCAGAAAGCCTGTGAGGAATGGATAAAGGGTGAGATCAGCAAGGAAAGCTACCTCTTGGAAGTCAGAAAGTGTAAGAAAAAAGGGAGAACTGATAAAAGCCAAGCAGAGCTCAACCTTGCAAAAAAAATTTAAACCACTAGTAAAAGGTTTTTAGCAATATAAATAAAAAGGAAAGAAGTGAGACTGCTAAACACAGAGGGTGGAGATTAAGGCATAATCTAGGTATGGCCCAACACCTAAATAAATACTTTGCCTCCATTTTTAATAAGAATAACAAGAAGCTTGATGAAAGCCAGGGGCGGCTCCACGCCCCAGCATGCCAAGCTTTCTTCTGGGTCTGTTCATCACCAATAAGGCACAACTGCAAGGGTTGTTCTGCCTGGAGCAGGGAGGGTAAGCTTAAAAAGGGGAAACCGGCCACAAGAAGGGGTGGTAAACTGGAAGAGAGCTGCTCTGCCTCAGAGACTACTAATAGCAGAGACAAGCCAGCTAAGAGGGAGATAGTAGTAGGCCTCACTGTTCCTGAAGCTGTATGACTTAGGTACAAAGCAGTATGCCCCAAGAGGGGGGCTGCAGGTAGAGCCCATTAAAAGACAACAAACTTGCTAATAGACTAAGCCCAAAGGGCTGAATCCAGAAAGACTGCCTGATAGCCAGGCCACTTTTGCCTTTCTTTATTTTCAAATGGATTCCCCACTTTCATAAGGGAAAGAGAGAGGTGAGGGGACCTTTCTTTGTCTGTCTGTTTTATGCAAGGAACCTCTCATGTGCTGTTAACTGGGGGTTGGTGGGGGAGGGTATTATAAATGTCTGGAAGTGGAGCCTGGAGGGGACTTGAGGAAGCCCCTACCCTCCACATTAGTTTGACCTCAATTGTATGCAAGCTCTCAGAACAAATTTTGGAAGAAAGATTAATTAAAGACATGGAGGTTTTTGGTAATTGGGTTAAAATACAACATGTTCTTACAACAGGTAGATCATGCCAGATCTCTTTCT
The DNA here is from genome assembly GCF_016161935.1 of Mauremys reevesii. Lineage (NCBI taxonomy): Eukaryota > Metazoa > Chordata > Testudines > Geoemydidae > Mauremys > Mauremys reevesii. The sequence goes on from NC_052626.1 coordinate 51,429,233, forward strand.
TTAAGAAGATAACCGATTTTTCTAGACAAAAGAAATGCAGTAGAGCTAATCTACCTAGATTTCAGTAAACCATCTGATACAGTTCCGTGTGGGAAATTACTCATTAAAGTGGAGAATATGGTGATTAATATGAGACTCAAAAAGTGGGCAAGGAACTGGTTAAAGGAGAGACTACAATGGGCCATACTGAAAGCAGAACTGTGTGGCTGGAGGATGGTTACTAGTGGAGTTCCTCAAAAATCAGTCCTAGGACCAGTCTTATTTAATATTTCCGTTAATGAGCATGGCACAAAAAGTGGGAATGAACTAATAAAATTTGCAGATGACACAGTGGGTGTATTGTCAACATGGAAAGGGACTGGAATATCATATAAGAAGAACCTTAAAAACTGGAGTAATAAAAATTTGATGAAATATAATAGAGCAAAGTGCAAGTTCATGCATTTAGGGACTAACAAGATTTTTTGCTATAAGATGGGGACTTATGAGATGAAAGTAGCAGAAAAGGAGAAAGATTGGGTGTATTGGTTGATCACAGGATGACCATGAGCCACCAATATGATGTGGTTATGAAAAAGGCTAATATAACCCTAGGATGCACCATACAAGGTATTCTCAGTAGAGATTGGGGAGTGTTGTTATCGTTGTGCAGCGCAGTGGTCAGACCTCATAGTCTTTAGATAAAGATTTGAGAACTTCAGTAACTCAGCCAGAGATTATGGGCTTGTCACACATTGGCCAGTTGCAGGCTGAGACATGATTGTAGAGTTTAATGAAACGGAGGTTATCTTCCATGTGTCAGTCTGTGACCTCAGTCTTATTCGAAACAGTGGGAAATGGTGACCTATTCCAGAAACAAAGCCCCCCACATTACTGAAATAATATTCTGATCATCTAGTTGGCAGGATTCGAACCATATTCTTTTTTTAACACCACATTCAAAAAACAAATCCACCACACAACACAGTGTTTGTTTATAAAATGCTCAAGAATTTTCTGGTGTTGATATAGCCACCAGATGGTGTGCTTTCAGTTTCATAAATAAAACACAACTAAATGGAAACTGAGGGAAGAAATAAAAGTCAGAGAGTAAACAGTGTTTGTATGTATCTGATTTGGCTGCACCCTTTATCAGGAAACTGAATTCCTCAGATTCTTCAATGTTTCCTGCCTCACTGTATAATATCCACTGTAGTCCTATCCTCATTAGACATCTAAAAACTTCATAGAGCTCTTATACTCTACTCTATTCAGATTACCATTGGCACAATTAAAGCATGTAGGGCTAAATTTATCAATACATTACACCAGAGATGAAATTGGTCTCCACTTTTTGTAGTACCAAGGCCTATTTACAGACTTTTTAGTTTGCTTAGCCAGCTTTCTAAGCTGTTTATAGTCAGCGAAGATGCCAGACTAGAGTATAGCAAATGTGTTTAAAGGTCTGATCCAAAGCCCACTGAAGTCAATTGAGAGTCCTTCCAATGGCTCCAATGTGCTTTGGAGCAGGCACTCAATATCCTTAGGAAGTTTTTGACACAAATTAATTTATATAAAAAAGACTGTTTTTTGTAATTTAAAACAGCAAAATCAATGGACTTAAAAATATATATTTTGTATTGTAAAGTAGCAGTATGGCATGTTACAATGTTCAGTTTCTGACCTTTTTAAAATATTAACAATATGTAAAGAAATGTCTAATTTTATATTATGTGTATATAATTGTCACAGACAAATATTACTTTAAGATCAAATCCAGGTTCAAAAGTACATATCAGTAATTTAGGTTAAAATACATTACAAGAATGTACAAATCCAAACATGTTAATGTATGGAAATGAAAAGTTATGTCACACAGACAACCTTAACTCTGCCTGGTAGTGACCCCACACAATAACCATGTGATTATGATTAAGGCATTTTAGTGTTTGTGCTCCCAGGTCAGATTAAACTGAATTTTAAAAAATTAGTGCTGGTTGTTTTTTTTCATGATGTCACCGAACGGCAGAGTTAATGTTGTCTAGATGCCTTAAGAACATAAGAGCGGCCATACTTGATTAAACCAATGGTTCATCTAGCCCAGTATCCTGTCTTCCAATAGTGTCTGGTGTCAGATGCTACAGAGGGAGTGAACAGAACAAGACAATTTAGCAAGTGATGCATCTCCTGTCCAGTCCCAGCTTCTGGCAGTCAGACATTCAGGGACACCCAGAGCTAGGGGTTGCATCCCTGACCATCTTGACTAATTCACTATTCTCCAAGAAATTATCTAATTCTTTTTTTTTTTAACCCAGTTATGCTTTTGGCCTTCATGACATTCCCTGGCAAGGAGTTTCACAGGTTGACTGTGTTGTGTGAAGAAGTACTTCCTTATGTTTGTTTTAAACCTGCTGCCTATTAATTTCATTGGGTAACCCCTGGTTTGTGTGTAATGTGAAGTTGCAAATAAAACTTCCTTGCTCACTTTCTCCATATCATTCATGATTTTACAGACCTCTATCAGATCCTCTCTTACTTGTATCTTTTCCAAGCTGAACAGTCCCTGTTTTTTTTAATCTCACCTCATATGGAAGTCATTCCATATGCCTAAAAATTTTTGTTGTCCTTTGCTGTACTTTTTACAGTTCTAACATATCTTTTTTTGTAGGGCTGTCAATTAAGCACAGTTAACTCACACGATTAACTTTAAAAAGTTAATCATGATTAAACAAATTAATCACGATTACTCGCAGCTTTAATTGCACTGTTAAGAAATAGAATGCCAAGTGAAATTTATTAAATATTTTGGATGTTTTACTACATTTTCAAATATATTGGTTTCAATTACAGCACAGAATACAAAGTGTACAATTCTCACTTTATATTATTTTTATTACAAATATTTAACTCTAAAAACGATAAAATAAATAGTATTTTTCAAGTCACCTCATACAACTAATGTAGTGCAATCTCTTTATGATGAAAGTGCAACTTACAAATGTAATTTGTTTTTGTTACATAACTGCACTCAAAAACAAAACAATGTAAAACTTGAGAGCCTGCAAATCCACTCAGTCCTACTTCTTGTTCAGCCAATCGCTAAGACAAACAAGTTTGTTTACATTTACGGGAGATAAAGCTGCCCACTTCTTAATTACAATGTCACCTGAAAGTGAGAACAGACGTTTGCATGACACTATTGTAGATGGCATCACAAGATATTTACATGCCACATGTGCTAAAGATTCATATGCCTCTTCATACTTCTGCCACTATTCCAGAGGACATGCTTCCATGCTGATGACACTAGTTAAAAAAATAATGTGTTAATTAAATTCATTACTGAACTCCTTGGGGTAGAATTGTATGTCTCCTGCTCTGTGTTACCTACATTCTGCCATATATTTCATGTTATAGCAGTCTCAGATGATGACCTAGAAGATGTTGGCTGTTTTAAGAACACTTTCACTGCAGATTTGACAAAATGCAAAGAAGGTACCAATGTGAAACTTCTAAAGATAGCTAAAGCACTTGATCCACGGTTCAAGGATCTGAAGTGCCTTCTAAAATCTGAGAGGGATGAGGTGTGGAGCATGCTTTTACAAGTCTTAAAAGGGCAACACTCTGAGATGGAATCTACAGGACATGAACCACCAAAAAAGAAAATCAACCTTCTGCTGGTGGCATCTGACTCAGGTGATGAAAATGAATATGCATCAGTCCACACTGCTTTGGATTGTTATCAAGCAGAACCCGTCATCACCAAAGATGCATGTCCTCTGCAATAGTGGCTGAAGCATGAAGAGACATATGAATCTTTAGCACATCTGGTACATAAATATCTTGCGATGCCAGCTGCAACAGTGCCATGAGAATGCCTATTCTCACTTTCAGGTGATATTATAAACAAGAAGTGGGCAGCATTATCTCCCGTAAATGTAAACAAACTTTTTTGTCTGAGGGTATGTCTACACTACGGGATTATTCCGAATTTACATAAACCGGTTTAGCAAAACAGATTGTATAAAATCGAGTGCGTGCGGCCATACTAAACACATTAAATCGGTGGTGTGCGTCCACGGTCCGAGGCTAGCGTCGATTTCTGGAGCGTTGCACTGTGGGTAGCTATTCCGTAGCTATCCCATAGTTCCCGCAGCCTACCCCGCCCCTTGGAATTTCCGGGTTGAGATCCCAGTGCCTGATGGGGCAAAAATCATTGTCGCGGGTGGTTCTGGGTAAATGTCGTCAGTCACTCCTTCCTCTGGGAAAGCAACGGCAGACAAGCATTTCGCGCCTTTTTTCCCTGGATTGCCCTGGCAGATGCCATAGCATGGGAATCATGGAGCCTGTTTTGCCTTTTGTGACTGTCACCGTATGTGTACTAGATGCCTCTCACAGAGGCGATTCAGCAGCGCTACTCAGAAGCATGCTTTTGCTTTTGCATGACAGCAGAGATGGTTACCAGCCATACTGCACCATCTACCTTACCATAAATTGGTAATAAGATGATCATGGTTACCAGTCCTTTTGCATCATTTGCTGCTGTCATAAGTGCCCCTGGCTAAGATCAGCCAGGGGCGCAAAAGCCAAAATTGGGAATGACTCCTTGAGTCAATCCCTCCTTTTTGGTATCTAAAAATAGAATCAGTCCTGCCTAGAATATGGGCAAGTGTACTAGAGAACCACTGTATCAGAGAGCACAGGTGCTCTGTGTCAGATCCTGCAGAAATTATGAGCTGTATGCTATTCACAGGAGATGATCCTGCAACAACCCCACCTGTTGATTCCGTTCTTCCCCCAGCCTTCCTGGGCTACCGTAGCATTGTCCCCCCACTTGTGTGATGAAGTAATAAAGAATGCAGGAATAAGACACACTGACTTGTTAGTGAGAAATGAATGGAAGGCAGCCTCCAGCTGCTATGATAGTCCGGACAGGACAGTAAGGAGTGTGGAGGAGAGGAGCCCAGCATCCCTCTGCTAGTCCAGGGGCAATTGAATCTTTTTTTTACACATGAAGGGTGGGGGCTGACGGAGCTCAGCCCCCTGTTTCTATGATGACGATGGTTATCAGCCATACTGTACCATCTACCAGGAAAAATTAGGGCCAGGCGCCCTTGATTGACCTGATGGATGCTAGTCAGCATGATTACCAGCCCTTTTTCACTGCCCCATGTGCCAATAGGCTGATGATGAGGACGGGTACCAGTCGTTTTGCACCATCAGCCACCCATGGCAGGGGGGAGCAAGGATGTTGGTGTTGAGTGCTGCAGCATCGCGTCTTTCTGCAGCATTCAGTAAAGATAGGGTGACATGTAAAAGAGTCAAGAGAGGATTGTTTTCCCTTTCACTTCTGGGGGTGGGTGGGGGGGTGCGTAAATTGCTGAGCTATGCCCTGACCCACCGTGGACACTGTGTTTGACCCTAGAAGCATTTGGAGTTCAGCCAAGAATGCAAATGCTTTTCAGAGAGACTGCAGGAACTGTGGGATAGCTTGAGTCCTCCAGTCCATGAGCGTCCATTTGATTCCTTGGCTTTCCGTTACGCTTGTCACGCAGCAGTGCGCTGAGTCCCTGCTATGCCGTCTGTCTGGAGATTTTTTAAAAATGTTTTTTAATTCGTCTTCTGTAACGGAGCGCTGATAGAACAGATTTGCCTGCCCTTACAGCGATCACGTCCGCATGGTCCATGCGGGAGCTCTTTCTTTATTTTGATTTTTAACTGCATCACCACACGTGCTGATCGGAGCTCCACGCTGGGCAAACAGGAAATATTCAAAAGTTTGCGGGTCTTTTCCTGTCTACCTGGCCACTGCATCCGAGTTCAGATTGCTGTCCAGAGCGGTCAGTGGTGCACTGTGGGATACCCCCCAGAGGCCAATACCGTCGATCTGCGGCCACACTAAACCTAATCCGATATGGTAATACCGATATTAGCGCTACTCCTCTCGTTAGGGAGGAGTACAGAAACCGGTTTAAAGAGCCCTTTATACTGATATAAAGAGCCTCTTAGTGTGGATGGGTGTGGCATTAAATCGGTTTAATGCTCCTAAAACCGGTTTAAACGCGTAGTGTAGACCAATGTTTAGGCTTGTTTAGCCTGAGCAATTGGCTAAACAAGACTGAGTGGACTTGTAGACTCTAAAGTTTTACATTATTTTATTTTTGAATGCAGGTTATTTTTACAAAGTTCTACATTTGTAAATTCAACTTTCATGATAAAGAGATTGCACTACAGCACTTGCAATAGGGGAATCGAAAAATACTATTTCTTTTGTTTTTTACAGTGCAAATATTTGTAATAAAAATAAATATAAACTCAGCACTGTACACTTTGTATTCTGTCTTGTAATTCAAATCAATATATTTGAAAATGTAGAAAACATCAAAAATATTTAAATAGTATTCTATTAACAGTGTGATTAATTGCACGATTAATCAAGATTAATTTTTTAAATCACGCAATTAATCACAATTAATTTTAATGGCTTGACAGCTCTATTTTTTTGATTAATTGTGCATTTTCCATACCTTAACATATTTGGATTTCCTTTACATCCAGTTTTAACTCTGAATTTAGAGGATGTATAACATTTGGTCTGGAGATAATGTCATTATCCCTTTAATGTGTTTTACCTTAAATAACTGACGTGTATTCTGAACCTTCAAGCCATCTTAATGTAGTTTTTCTTTGAGAACATTTTTTTAAAGATATTAAAAGCTTCCTGCATAAATACTAAACAAGAAACCTAAGGAGAATTTTGTCATATGACAAAGTTTGTCATATCAGCCTTAAACCATTTTTTATTTTAATTTTTATAGACTGATCAGTACCTTGGGTGCTTTACAACACTCTGCAGCAGTGCAGAGCAACTGGAGCATGCTGGCCAGTTAAGCTAGGTTTACAGCTGTTTTGTATCACCAGAGTAGTGCATTCCCCTTACCTCCTGTCCTACAAATTCCTGCTGGTCGATGTACCTCATACATACCTACATACACTCACCTCAGTTTCCTCCTCCCTCTGTATCCATCCTTGATTTCTCTGTCATGCTTTCCCCCCATACATTTTCCTGTGCATATGCACATACACACACACATAAGTTTTGTCCTTGCTCTCCCATGCTACTTTCCTTTGTATTCACACATGCACTGGTTTCCCTCACTCCCCTATTTTCCTTCTCCTCCATCTATCCCATGTTTCCTCTATTCAGTTGATCCTGTGCAACAGCTAGCTTTTGAAAAGAAGTATTTAGGGTTAATGGTGATTTTTCCAACTATTTTCATAACTGAAAGTTATGGGTCAGCAGAGTATAGTGCAGGGGTAGGCAACCTATGGCACGTGTGCCGAAGGCGGCACATGAGCTGATTTTCAGTGGCACTGACACTGCCCAGGTCCTGGCCACTGGTCTAGGGGGCTCTGCATTTTAATTGAATTTTAAATGAAGCTTCTTAAACATTTTAAAAACCTTATTTACGTTACATACAAAAATAGTTTAGTTATATATTATAGACTTATAGAAAGAGACCATCTAAAAATGTTAAAATGTATTACTGGCACACAAAAACTTAAATTAGAGTAAATAAATGAGGACTTGGCACACCACTCCTGAAAGGTTGCCGACCCCTGGTATAGTGTATACAAATCATCAGAGAAACTCACTTTTTGCCCACTTTCAAAATGGCTATCTCCCATTTTTCTCAATGAGACTCAATGTGTTCTCTTTAAAAATGTACATTTTTTCCCAATGAGAGTAAAGTGAACAACTATGTTTCTGAAGAGCCAATTGAAAACAATGGGAGATAGATGGCTGTCTCAAAACAATCAGCTAACTGTTGGCAAGTTATGATTACTTCAGTCCCATTTAAAAAAAATGGATGATGGGAGCCATTTTGAAAGAGGGTGCTTCTACATGGAGCTCTCTGTAGTAGAACAGTATTCATCAGCACCTGCTGAAGAGCAGTTCTAGGTACAAAAAATTATGTGAAACAGACCTTTCAGTCTTTAAAAATAATGAAATGTAGCCTATGCAGAAGAATTCAGTAAGTTTTAACTAAGAAGGAATTTTAAAATATCTGCATTATTACAGTACACAGAACCATTCTGTACCATTCTGAACCATTCAGTACACAGAAACATTCTGCCATGAGTCCTATATTTCTTAAATGATCCATATATTTAGTTAACACAAAAATAATCAGATTACTTGTACATTTTCATAACATTAATTCTGTACACAGAATAAGTGCTATAACTTTTGTAATTATACTATATCATCTTCATCCATAACAAAGTGGCTGAATCTGTTTTAACTGCAAAACTCAGTTCAGTCCTAAATATGGAACTGTGAGCTGTGCTTCTATATTTCATTATATGAATATACGTAGCAATATATATAATATATATGTGTATATATATAGTGGAGAGGAATCTGTTTTCTGATTGTCAAACTCTCTCTAAACATACATATATTACAATATAAACCTGTTTTCTGATTGTCAAACAATATTTTCTATTGAAATGCACGAGGCAAGAAAATAATATAAAACATTAAGAAGCTCTAGAAATGAGAATGTTTTGTTTAGATAGCCTCCCAAATTTTCAAAGTATAGGACACAGCATGGGAGAGAGACCCCAAATGCAAAGGGAAGGAGACACTAAAATAATAAGAAAAATATGGCAGGAAGCTTAAACTTATTTCTAATTAACTATAAAATCTGACATTTTTTTCAAGTTTATTTTTTGATCATGTATAGTGGGAGTAAATAACTGCAATGATAAACATTAGATAACACCATGTTTCTATGGGATGAATGCAGTTTATGTCTGAACTGAAAGCTGTCCACCATCATGAGAAGCAATTGAGAGACTGGCAAATCTGATGTAGGATGGGTATTATGAATTCAATATTATAATAGAGCACCATCTTGCCAAACACCATTTCTGTCCTTACTCACAGCAACAGTACTTCCAATAGGCACCAAGTCCCTGTCTTGCTATTTTTGCAATGATCTTAAATGTTTTTTATTGGGTAATGGCTTTAGTTTTGTTTTATATTTACTGATGAAGACCAGCTATAAATATCCCAGTTACAGAATCCTTATGGTTACAGAATTGATTGCAGTGAAGAAGGGAATCTGAGCCTATTGTAGGCTGCAGAAGGATACTTGAATGGAGGCATCTAGGAGCTACTTGAGAACCATGGACTGAAAATTAGGTGAAATATACTTCCATACTGCTTGATGCTTGCCTGAGCTGATGTGTAACTTCTGAGCGTTTGATTTTGAAGCTTCACTAATTTATAATCACACAGAGCATAGTATGCTCCCACACTGCTGTTGTTTTTTTCAGTAAGATGGATACTGCCAACAATGGGCTCAAGAAATAAAAGTTAATTTTATTTTTCAGAAGTGTTCTGTGGTGAGAATTGCTGTCCATCATATGGCCTTTCAGAAGAGTCCATTGTGCAAAATGTGTATGGCTTTTATTTAACATCGTATGCCACTGTAGCACAGGGTAAGATGGTTAAGTTAACAGAACCAATGCTGCCATCCCTCTTCAAATGAATGATCTTGAAATCTTCTTAGGAATCTGTCACTTTGAGAGCAAGTACTCTGTCTATTGGGGAAAAAATAGTACAATCTCTAATGGTTGAGTAAATTTCCCTCCATGCATTGACTAATACTAAATCTTTTTTGATCTCTTTCAGCTTTATCGTTCCCTCTGGCATTTCAGTTGTTGACCCAGATTTATTGAGTTCCAACAGAAGTCAATTGAAAGCTTCACTATAAATAATTTTCTTGCCATGCAGGAAAAGACAATCGTATATATAATATCTCATCCAAAAGACAGCACCTCTAGCAGTACAGCACTGCACTGTCAGCAATGGAGATGAGTCCAAGTCCTGGCATAGGGTTTGAAGGGTTGAACCCATAAATTTTTGTCAAAGAGATGAGAGTGTTACTGACTGAGCCATACTGTCATCTTTGATTAAGCATAGAGAAATCTGCAATAGCACTTTGAAGAATAAACAACAAAGTGGTAGTCAATACATACAAAAAAATGAATACTTTCCTCCAGAGTTGCTTCTCTGTGGTCCCACACACATCCCATTATGAATCCAAATTGTTAATGACCCGATTCTGCCACCCTTATGTTGAGTAGTGCCTTACTCAACAAATAGTCTCACTGAACTAGTGGGTGGTGACCCCATCTCTCCTGCCAATTATCCCATTGTTTTGTGCCACCTGTGAAATTAATCTGTGGACTCTCTTGGATGGAGACTTTGCATATTTGTGATTTGGTGCATTGTGAGGCATCTGCTACAATTTTGTGTATAATAAATAATATCCAGGAAGGAGGATTGGATGAGGTTCCCTTCAGGGACCATCAACACTGTACTTTTCTTGGTCATTTAGATTAGTCACTGGATTAATGTGAAGCATTTCTTGATCTACAGGGAGTTGCTTGCAAAGCAAATGCCTGAGGAGCAGAAAGGAGCGAGGGCCAGATCCTCAGCTGGTAAACTTTTTAAATGATGGACAAATTACAAACATGAATGAACTGACTACAATTGGTTTGTGCTTTTTTAAAGAACTGCGTTCATTACTTTTAAGTGTGTTAACTGTGTTGTGAGCAGTGCAGCTGAAATATATTTGGGTTATTTGGACAGCCTGAGAACACTGAAACAAATTTGTGAAATGAGCTGCAGTAAAATATGGGATTATTTGAAGCATTAAATCATTCTGCTATTGTTTGCTGCATACTTTTCTTGAAGGGAAGAATACATTTATTTAGTTATCATTATTTATGGTATTTGAGGTAGTACCTGCAATATGGTGGCCAGTTTCCCCACAGGACAGATGGCACAATACCTTCCCTGAGGAACTCATATTCTTTTGCTTATATCTGTGAAATACTGTCCTACTCTGAACCTGGATTTGTGGTTAAGGCATGGGCAGGAAGGTGGAACATCTGGGTACTCTTCCAGACTCTGCCCCAGGGTTCCTGTGTGACCTGAATGGGGCGTCAAGACTGGCACCACTGTTCAAGTGGAGAGAAATGCAATAAAAAAGTAAGGTTGATATAACAGTAGCCCGAGGGTTGTGACTAAACTTCTGTTTACTCTCAGTAATGTAGGCTAAAAAGTTATGTGCAATAAGTGGTTATTGGTGCAATAAAGGTTGATTTGTTGTTCTAAGAATCCTAGCATTCAAACACTGCTGGATTCAAAAAGATGAGGTGAAAAAATTAATGTACTGTTGAAAAGAAGAAGGAATTGCCTTGGTTATAGACAGTTAATTTTAACAATTTCTAGCATTCAACAAATCTGATTTAGGTGTTTGCTAACTTTTTAAAGGCATAGTAAAAATACATGATGATGATGCAGAACAATATTCAAAGATTAGATCCTGTCTGAATTTTCTGTTATCCCTGTTCAGCAAAACACTAAGAATCAAGTTTTATTTTAAGCATGTGCTTAAGTCCCATTTAAATTAATGCTCAAGATGTGTGGGAATTAAGGACAATAAGAAGGATTTTTAAAAGTTTATTAAGACCTAAAGAAATCCTAGCAATGCTGTAGGCTCAATGCAGCAGGTTGCAACATCCAGAGTGTGGAGCTGGGCCCAGCTCTGTGAGATAAGAGCTACCACTGCTGGGTAAGTGCAAGGTGGGCTCACTGTCCAGCTCACCACCAGGGACCCATCAACCACCCCGGCTGAAAAACGTGGCTCCACCACTGCATGTGTGTCTGTAACAGGAACAAACAGAAGCAACTATCAGAGAGAAGCAGCCAAAAAGCCAAGCACTCAGCACAAGAAGCACTGGAAATGTGGCCCTGAGAAAAAACAAGGAGGGGAAGGTTTTTTGGACAGTATGGTGGCTGAAAAGAGGCTTGGATATTTGAGCAAAGAAACTGCCACCTGATGTTTGATTCATAATGTATTCAGAGAAATAGAACTTTATGTACATTCTATGTAAACAAACAGGGTTGCCTGACTCCATGAGCAATTTCTCCTAGTGGAAACAACCTGCAAGACCCTCAGTATTAGCTAAGTGCTTGTGCCAAAAAGGGTAACAGTATGTTCCCACCTATCTTGTAACATTTTCCAATAGATCTTCATTGGTAACCCTTGAAAATACATTGAAATTACCATCTCCTGAAAATGAACAATGACTTTACAACATGCAGCATCATGTAGAACTGTACAGCAAGTGTCATAAATATGTTCTATGCTATGTTCTGAAATGTCATTAATCACAATGCCAATAGTCATAACAGTTCCAACAGGTTAGTCTGTTATTGATAGTCCTATACTCAGCCTGTTTCTTGTGAAATTAGAGCTTTCATAACGAAGGTGTTACCTGTGACATACTGAATTTTTCCAATTGTCTATAAATCAAGGATCCTACAAGATGTTCTTTGAAACTCATTTAACATCCAATTCATTATGAAAGTGAGAGGTGATAAGTTCCCAGCTCCTCCTGGGTACAATGAAGTGCACCAGATGGGCTCATGTTCATAAAATAAAGAAATGAGCTCACCACATGAATATTTTTAATGAACTGATTTCATATATAATTCACATCTAAGTTCTAATGGTACACATCTGATTTTTAATTTTTTGTACTTTCTGTATAATTAAAGTGATATCAACTCTATTTTTCCTGTGATACCTAAGTTTATGGTGTTTATACCCAAACCTGGTTCTAATGAAGCTTCTATTATAAATAGGATGTTTCATAATGAGATGTTCAAGCACTTTCAATATGCCATTAGTTAGGGTTTTTATTTATTCATCACTTGCATTATGACTAATCTCTGTGTTCAGTATTTTAGTCATCTGAATAAACAGCAAAATTATATTTTGCAATGTCATGAAAATGAGGTTACTCCATGTAGAAGGCAAGTTAAAAGATCTTCTAGCATCTCAGCTGAATTTGTGAAGTAATAATAATGTAACAGGGGAAACCAAAAGATTGGATCCTTAAAATCAATTCTGTTATCCAAAGTACACAAAAAGGATGAAAGTGTAGAGGAACATGTAATAAGGCTCATCATTGTGAAAGCAGTGAAAATAACTACTGTATGTTGCAGTTTCAAATTAACTTTGTTATTATCTCAGAGCTCCAAGCCACGCTGTACAAAGGTGTGAAACTCTAGGAAGTCATAGTACAACTAAATCTATCAAATGAGATTTAGGAAGTCTATACAATTACTGGATAGACGTTTAATTTTGTGTCTGTGCAGTCTCCTGCATTACAAGGTTATGATAAATTACTTTTCTAATATAGTGCCCTCATGATTTTTCTTTATGTAAATAGTCACCTTTATTTTTTCACATACCTTTGAGGAGTTAGCAGCATCAAAGGGGAAAGGATACATCCTTAGGTTAGATGCTAATTTGCCCCCACCCCACCCCTCAAAATAGAGAAAAGTTCTGTAAAGAATCAATGCTAACAGATACACATACACACATGCACGTGCACACATACACATGCACAATTTATCCCTAGAGTATCCTTTAAGGTCCAGTCCTGCTCCCATTGAAATGAATGGTAAATTCGCCATTGACTTCTATGGAAACACAAAATGCCACCTTTGTGAATGCCAGATTAAATGGTTCTTACACAGTCTCTGAGGGGATGCCTCCAGTTTAAACAAGCACACTCCCATCACAATATGAAATTTTCTGTAACTTTTAAAATATCCTGTAAAATAAATTAAGGTAAAAATATCACCTTTTTTCCTGTAAAGAGTTGAAATCCACTTTTATTTAATGTAATCCCTGAATGTGCCTTACCATGTCCATTTCATCAGCAAATCAATAGCACAATTCCAGATATAGTCCCCACTCCTGGGATTGACCTTAAAACCATGGCAAGAGACATGCGCTGAGTTCTAGCTGCATGGTGCTATATCTAGAGAAAGGGTGGGGCATTTAGTCAATGGCTAGAATGGTTGTAGGGAGGAGTCCCATGGCTCAATGTGGAGCTCAGGGAGGGATAGTGCCCTGGATGACAACTGTGTAGGTATATCTCTCATAGTTATTTCTGTGGAAACATGTAATAGCTCAGACAGCTTCTAAGCTACTTTTCAAAATTGTTCAGTTAGATTTACAAAAGTTGATAAGCAGTCAAGTGACTCTGACACGTGGAAGGAGCAATTCCAAGGTCAGAGCTAGGAACTGGGAATGAATAGTTCTTGCAAAACCTAGTATGATCCTACTCTGGTCTCTCCCGAACTTTTCATACAATGTCAGTGGGAGGAGGTGAGTAAGTATAGAAATTACTAGACCTCTAGAGGGGGAAGAAAATCCATGGTTTAGTGAGAGAACCAACCAAAGACAACCAAAGATCTTTTAAAAAAATGCTTTTCCACCCAGCTGAAATAAGGGGCAAAGCCACAAGAATACAAGCCACAAACAAAAAAAAATCTTCAGGGTCCTTACATCTACCTGTAAGATGGTCTATTTGTCCATTTATAGCTCCCCTCAATTGCTAGTGGGTTAGAGAGGTTTTCTGTAACTTTATTCTATCTACAGCTCTGTCCATTGTGTTGGGGTGCTGGCCTTAAATCACCTTGCTAAGAAATCAAAGGCTGCTAGTGGGTGGTAAACGGGATATAGGAACGTAGGACTGAAGGGCCCTCCTGAGTCATCAAGTCCAGTCTCCTGCTATTGCAGGCAACCCTGTTATATAACGCAGTTCATACCTCTATCAAGCTCCATCTTAAAACTAGGCAAATTTATTGCCCCCACTACTCCTATTGAAAGACTGTTCCAAAATCTCATTCCTCTGATGGCTGCCAAACTTGCTTCGAATTTTCATCCCAAACTTATTCATGGCCAACTTATACTTATTTGTTCTTGTGCCAATATTGTCTTTTACCTAAATAGTTCTTCTCCCTCCCTGGTATTTACTTGCAATGTAATATGGTAGCCAAAGGAATGTGATCTGAGGCTGCGTAGGCAGAGGCATTTATACTACAAACAAGAAGGATTCTTTATTGCACCAGTGAGACCACAACTTGAAAACGATGTCCATCTTTTGGCACCTTAAAAGAATTTCAAAAGGCTGGAAGCAATCCAGAAGATTGGGGGTGAGGGAGGACTATGGGGAGGAAAGAGTTGATTTATGAGGAAACAAAGATTTTAAAATGCTATTTATATAATTGCTTTGCTAAATGACATTTACTAGGTTTGGCAGTCAAGTACAAGCATCTGTGTGGTGTATAGTGAGTGGTGGGGAAGAGGATTTGTCTAGAGTGGGTCAGGATAACTAGGAGTAATGAACTGAACTTAAGCAAAGGTAAATTGAGGCTGAATAGTGGAAAAGAATGCCTAACAAGATTTAGTAGATTGTGTAATAGTCTCATAAAGACAGTAGTGGAGGACCTTTACTTGAGTAATTTAAAAATAATCTAGACTAAACTCTTGGGGCCAGATCCTCAGCTGGTGTTAGTTGACATAGCTCCATTGAAATCAATGGAATTATGCAGACTTCACCAGCTGAAGATCTGGTTCTTATTGTCTTATTCCCAGTTAACCTTATTGAAATCAATGTTGCAGGTATGTAAGTGAAATCAGTGTCACTACTCACAGAATAAGGTACTACTCCATTTGAGGAATGGTGGCAGAATATGGCCCTACAAAATATACAGCTATAAACCATCCTGCACTCAAAGGGGAAAGGATTAAAAGACCAGATAGGTCTTTTCCATCTCTAACTTCCA
This sequence comes from Mauremys reevesii, assembly GCF_016161935.1. NCBI lineage: Eukaryota > Metazoa > Chordata > Testudines > Geoemydidae > Mauremys > Mauremys reevesii. The sequence goes on from NC_052626.1 coordinate 51,444,942, forward strand.
TGACACTGTAATAAGATTTAAACAAATTTATTTGATGCCAAAAGCGCCATTGGTGGCTAACAGGATTGAGTACACTGAGCTAAAACTCTGTCCCAGAGTGGAAGAATACCTCAGGACACTTAACCGGCAGAACTAGTAGTTAGGAGAGGGACTTATAAAAGGTAAGGTAATCTTTGAGGCTTGCTTGAATTCCTCAGAAAATATAGTCTGAATGACGCATAATAAACTGAATCACTCCATCCCATCTTTCTTTTAAAGCAGGAGACTCCGAGTAGAACTTTTGATAACAATTTACTGTACTTTGTCATCTTTTATTTGAATCTTACCAAAATGGTTCAGAATTTAGTACTTAGCCCAGTATTTAATCAGTATCTTTCAATGTTCTGTTTTGATTTGGGCCTGCTCTTTGCTTCCATTTTACAATTATGAGCTTCATTTTCTCTTTTTTTTCCCTGCACCTATTTATAGGCAGTAACAGTGTAACAATGTTCTTTTGAAAGTTTTAATTTTGGTGTAGTCTAAATATTTACTAAGCCTGTTTTCAGAAGGATATAAGTATGCTCATGGGAAACACACTTCTAGCATTGTGTAGCTGACCCCTTTTAAAAATTCATAGATTATTCTAAAAGTTTTTGCATATGCAATAGAAGTTAGAGATCATACTATTTCAGATAAAAAAAATCCACTTTCAACTTTTTTTCTCTCAGTTCCTAAGAGGCTTTTTAAACATATCTGCTAAGCCTTAAAGGTTTTGCTCTAGGAAATTAGAGCAGCGCTGGAAACTTTGCTTTTCATTTTAAATAGCATTATTTCCAAAAAGTCCCAGGAAAGATAGAGCAGCGAAGAATAAACAGAAGAAAATCTACTTTTCTTCTTCTTAAAACAATATTATACTTGCTATAAACTAATAAAAGCCAAAAAAATATGCAAACCACACAAAATCCATTTCCATATTATACCCCTGGGCTGACATGGTCTTTCAAATTGTAGAAGGCCACTCAAAAAGAAAATCAAGATTATATAACCAGAATATATGACCTGGCCCTAGATCTAGTTTCATTTCAGAAAAAAAGATGGTTACAAAGTTAAAAACTGATAAAAATACATTATTTATGATGAATTCACATAATTTTGCATTAAATATATTTCAGCCAAATATTTTAGAACACAATCTCCAAAACTGAAAACAATATGCATTAAATACCACATTTAATAGTGTATATTTTCCATACAATAAATAGTGTGAATCTGAAGATAACAAATCACAGATGTTATAGCTCATGAAAAGCAAGGCAGAATATGGAACAGATTTTAAAAGTACTGTAGAAATATGTATGTTTATTTCACCATGCTTTAGATGGATACTGCTAGTAGAACAGATAGCTGGTAGAACAGAAACCATCGTTTTCTTATGAGGTCTCCTCCAAATCTCTGTCAAAGTAATACCATCTTGTTTTTCTTGCACCCCAACTCCATTCATCCAACAGAGGATCAATTGAACTCCCCTCAGTCCACCATTCTGCTTCTTAATTGACAAGAGTTATCTCTAGTAAGCAACACAGTGAAATACCAGATACCTGTCCTCCCAATAGATCACTTACTGGCTTTTAGTGTTGTTATGGTAAAGTTTAGTGAGAGATATGTGCCTTCGGTTGAGTGCTTCTAAAGACACAATAAATCCTATGATTCCTCTTTTTTGCTACTTTTCTCCATCCCTGCAAACTTTTTCTTATAATTGCAAGGTGGGTTTTTACTATCTCTTGGAAGTGCTAGACTAGAAATGATGCCCCCTGAAACAAAGTACATGCACCAGGAATACTGATTAATGGCATGACATTATTTCCAAAATGTCATGTAATTTGTGTGTTTAAAAAAATGTATAGCATGGACTCTGTCCCATGTTAATTGTTATTTAAGGGATTTATACTCTTGTTAGACCAGCACCACTTCCAAGATGTAGGGTATTTACTGAAAAAAGGTCCAGTTGTGCAGTCTCTGTACTTACTGAACCAACTCCTACTGACTACTGCTTGATTAGATTTTAAGGCCAGCAATAATTTCTTTCTTTCTTTCTTTCTTTCTTTCTTTCTTTCTTTCTTTCTTTCTTTCTTTCTTATGGTATTTAAAAAGCAATGGGCTGAGATTATAATTGAGTCTTGAGATTCAAAAGCCATTCTAATCTTTCTGGGTAGATAGGTGTATCCCCATTATGCTACCACTTTAAGTATGAATGGGACAGCTGTCCACGATGTGTCACATAGTTTATACTTCAGCACAGTCACAATTTGGTGATTCTTTAATTTTCCATTTGTGGAGGAGATATTCACACCTTCCATGTATTGTCCAAACGTGATTGAGTACAGTCCATTGCCTAGGGGAATGCAGAATCCTGGGACTTCTTTCATTGGATCTTCAATCAGGTCTTTGTTTGGGATGTCACAAGCAGCCCACAATTCAAGCCAGTGAGTGCTACCGTCCTTTCCATTGGTGTATAACATTGACACATGGATCCAGAAAGGGTTCCTGTATTTGAATTGGGAGAGTGGCAGTGACTTGAGGTCTTGATATGTTGGCAGGTCCAGAGTTCCCAGGATTTTACTGTTCTATCAGAGTACAGCAGCTTCTCACCTGATGTTGGCTGGCCCAGTGCCCGCCAAAACTGGGAGCCATGGTATTGGCATTGATTTGAGAGAGCTGCTAACAATCCTGAGCATGGCATTGACTTCAGTGTCAATGAGAATGGAGTGGGAACTGTTGCACTAAACTGGCACTCAATACTCCACTGTTGGCAAGACCAGGGCTTGTACTGATGTTTGAAGCATGCATGCATCACATCCCCAGGATGTGCCAGTGAACTTCTGAATGATGTTAACACTTGTCTTTATCTTCTTTTTCACATTTTCAAGGTGTTGATATCTCAGCATCTGATTGAGGATAACTCCAAGGTACCATGAGTTGTGGTCATGAGATAGAGGCAGATCACAAAAGTCCACCTGAAGCTGCACTTTGGCTTTGTGGTTATTCAAGTGGAAAGCAGAGAATAATGTTTTCAAAGTGTTGGGTTTTTAGTTGCCAAATTTTGAAATACGTCTCAGGTGTGTGGAGGTCATTGTTCATAACCTTTTCTTGAGCCTTCAGAGAGGACACTTGCATTTCTAGTGCAATGTCATCTGCATAGATTAATTTACAGCATGATGTGACCAGAATGTTGCTGGTTTAGAGATTGAACAGCTCAGGGACCAAAATGGATCCCTGTGGGAGGCTGTTGGTCAATCTCCATGATTTGCTAACAGATACATCAAGATGTATGTTGAATCTTTTGCTACTCAACATCTCGGTGATGAGACAACTGGTACTATGGTCATCTAGTTTGACCTCTTGTATAACACAGGCCATAGAATTTCAATGAATTACCTCTGTATTGAGCCCAATAGACAATTCTCAGTGAAATTATTCTGGCAAAATCTATGTCAAAATGCAGTTTTTGGTTGACTGAATCTTCACAAGTTTTTCAAGTTCACCAAATAATTTTGACTGAAATGAAAAAGTCAAAATGTAATGGTGATGTCAAAACAAAATATTTTGTTTCAACTTGAAAATTTTCATTTGGGAGAAATCAGAAGCAAGATAGATGTCTGGATTTGTGGTCACTTGATAGTGCAGTGGGCACACAAGTGGTCAGGGGAAGAGCAGGCAGGTCGCTTCAATGCTGAAGATGTCTGTCTTCAATGGTTTGGGAGGTGGGGCATGTTGTAGGATTAACTCATGCCTCTTCTGCATTCCATTATGAGCAAATCACATCCATATAATGTCTTGATTATTCATTTAGGAAAAAATGAGGTTGGGGTTTGCACCGAGGTGCATTTGAGAGACAGGATCTACCAGGAATGTGGGCTCGGTCAGTGCAATGATCAAGGCCTGGGCAGTCAGGCCCAGTACTCAGAGACAGTCAAAACCAAAGCCAAAGTCAGGTGCCAAGCCGAAAGTTAGAGATGGAGACAACATTTAAATTTCTAAGTGCTAATTCAATCATACAAATGGAGAATTATGGACATCCAGAAGATGGCAATGATATAAAATCAGGTCTTTTGTTCCCTGAATGCAGTGTATAGTAGTAGTGCCCCAAATCCCCAGGCTAGGTTAAGGAGTCAGACCCATTGTGCTGAGCATTGTACAAGCATAGAGGAGCAAAGGGTCCCTTCCTCAAAGACTTTACACAATCATAATTTAAGACAAAATGCAGCAATGTGTGCACAAAACAATAGGAATGTATGGAGGAGGGAGCAGTGGTGTTGGAACACTTTTTATAGTGGGGGTGCTGAAAACCATTGAACAAAATGGTAAACCCTGTATATTATGGAAACCACTTCAACCGCACTTACAGCCCCTCTGCCCCCCAGGAGGGAGGACAAGAACAATATGATGACTGGGGTAAAAAGTTTAACTATTGCACAACTCGATGGTTCCAAATCATCTCAGATGTCTTACTTTTTAAGTAAAATAACTAACTAAGTGGCTATTCCTGACTGGTGTCCAATTCAAACAGCATAAGTGGTATGATTTCTTATAGGTGTCATGGCATAAGTGGACTTTGGGGAGGGATCTTTAGAAAGAGAAGTTTGGGAGAAAGTTAATTTTAGGAAGATCATTCCATCAGTAAGGGGCAGCATAGAAGAAAGCATGGTAGAAACAGACAAATTCAAGGCAGATATCACTGGCAGAAGGGAGGGGACCAGGGTTGATGGGATAAGGTACAAAACCCTCTGGTTTGTCTGGTTTCCCTATGATATCTTCTCATCCAGCAGTGATCCTTTTAAAAAATCATCCCAGCATTAACAAGAATGGCATGCAGCTTCCTTTTCTCTAACATCTGTCTTCCATATTCATAAGGGCCAATTTCTCTGAAGAGCATAGTGTGTGATAAAAACCGACGGCTCTGTAAATCTCATTGTCACAAAGTACTGTATCTTACACCCTTAATTGATATAACAACATTAACAATATTGTGCTGTTTTATTCATCTCATGCTAACATGGAAGTTGGCTTATTGCCTAGTTCAAATAACCTAAGCTTGTCAAAAGAATTAGGTAAAAGTGGTTTTCTGGAACAGTAATTTGTTAAGTGACTATCTGGCAGATTCCAGTTCCTGAAGTCATGTACTAAACGGAGGATAGGTTTCTAACTTTTTTGTTCCAATTCTGATAGTATTGGATAGGGTTATTTTGTTTTCTATTTGTACTGATGTGGGCAGAAAAAATCTACCATGTATCCTATAACTACACTGGCACTGGACTAGGACAATCATTAGCAAACATTTTCCTCTAAAAAATTAAAAGGTTTACGCTGTTTGACAAGGTTAGATGTATAATTATTATCCATACACAAAATACCAGGTTTTCGACCTAAGACAAACAGCATTCCAAAATGGGACCATTTTGCAGGATGAAAGGTATTTAGGTTAGGTTGTATTCATCAGATTTTGTTGTTAAGCAGGTATAGGTTTGATGCTGTGTAGCCTCTGAAGGGTTAGAATTCAGGGCTGGCTCAGATAAATCTCCAAACGCTCAGTTACTGATCCAAAACTAATTGAACAATCTGAACTCCTTGAGTCTGCAACACAGAGTTTGAAATGGCACTTCAGATCCCATGCTTGGGCAGAACCCAGAAATGAAAATGAGAAAAACAAGCGAAGAGAATGTTGCCTGAAAACCTCTGTGCCTCTAAAAAGAGTTACTTCTAAAAATGGATGGCAGCTAGGTGGGAAATGGGTGTGTTGGGGGATTATCTTTTCCAAACCAGTTCACATATCTCTTTGCAAAAACTCTTCTTGACAATGAATTTGGGATAGCCATTACTAAAAGAGAGGCAATCAGTATGTCACAGGGTGACTGGACCTTTTAAGAAGGAGAGGGGTATAGTGCTCCTGGACTGTTTACCTGGTGCCCAATAGGGCTTAAGAGAAGGCACCCAGGCCTTATAAATGGGGGACACAGCTGCAAATAGTTGTATAGACACTGTAGGGAGTAAGAAGGCTCCTGGCTTCCTGCAGGGCCCTTAGTCAGTAGAAGGAATACAACAGCAGAGAAGGTCTGTGGAGAAGGCCAAACTCCAGGTCAGGGAAAGCAGTGGGGAGCCTGCCCAAACATATATTGTGGGCAACAAGGGCACACAAGGTAGATTTTCCCCTACATGCATCCTGAGTGAAAGATCTACCCCATTGCACAGGACCTCAAGAAGACTGGGGAAGCCCAACACCACTTACCTGGATTTGGGCTTTCTCTTCCAACCTTCCCTACTGGTACCTACCCCTGTTGATTTAGGGCTCTGCTGGAGCCTTCCTATTCATCACAGTGTGTGCAAGAATCGGCCAACAATCATCTGCAGCTGTCTCCTCCATGTGCCTTCTCTTTAGCCATGTTGGGCAGCAGGTAAACAGTCAATTTGCACTGGACCAAAGTAATCCTGTGCCAGTCATCCTGTGACACAGTGCTAAATATCTTCTGATGGAATTTGAGGGGTTGAGTGATTATATACTTATTTATCATGATCATTAAGGGATAAATACTGCTCCATCCACCAAAACCCTGGAGGTGCTCAGATGTAGCAACTCCAGACTCCAGTCCAGGATACACAGGTTTGGAGAGCTGACCACCAGGGTCCACCATCCCTTAATGCACCAAAATTCAGTTACATAGAGCTCCCTTCATGCTGCAGCATTTAAGGGAAGATAGGGAGATCCAGCTCCATATGGAGACACTGGCCATGGCCACTCATAGAACAGGGGCACAACAGTTGTCATGGAACAGCTTTGTTACTACTTGTCACTTACTAGGGGAGGATTCCTTCCCTAGCACCATATCTGGCTATTTAGTTTGGGGCAGGTCATATAACTTAGCCCTAAACAAACTGTTTATTTGTTTGGCTAACTGTTTGTTAGGTCCCAAAATGTAATTATAAATGGGGAATCAGGATCAAGCGGGTATGTTTCCAGGGTGGTCCCATGGGGATCTGTTCTTGACCCTATGCTATTTACCACTTTTATCAGTGACGTGGAAGAAGACATACAATCCCCACAGATAAAGTTTGCAGGTGACAAAAAAATTGGGAGAGTGGTAAATAAGGGAGAGTCCAGGTCACTGATTCAGAACAATTGGATCATTTGGTAAACTGGACAGAATCAAACAGTATGTGTTTTAATACTACTAAATGTAAGAGTGTACACATAGGAACAAAGAATGTAGGCCCTACTTACAAGATGTGGGACTCTATCCTGGCAAGCAGTGACTCTGAAAAAGATTAGAAGTTCATGGTGGATAATAACCTGAACATGAGCACCAGTGTAAGGCTATGGCCAAAACAGTGAATGCGATCCCAGGATGCAAAAATAGGGAATCTGCAGTTGGAGCAGAGAGGTTATTTTGACTCTATATGCGTGGCACTGGTACGAGTGCTGCTGGAATACTTTATCCATTTGTGGTGTACAGAATTCGAGGAGGATATTGACAAATTTGAGAGGGTTCAGAGAGGAGCCACAAGAATGATTAAAGGATTAGAAAACATTCCTTATAGTGGCTGAGCTCTTTCAGTCAAGCTATTTAGCTTAACAAAAAGAAGGTTAAGGGGTGACTTGCTTACAGTCTATAAAGACCTATATGGTGAACAAATATTTAATTATAGACTCTTCAATCTATCAGAGAAAGGTATACCACAATTCAATGGCTGGAAGCTGAAGCTAGACCACGGGTCGGCAACCTTTCAGAAGTGATGTGCCAAGTCTTCATTTATTCACTCTAATTTAAGGTTTCGCGTGCCAGTAATACATTTTAACGTTTTTAGAAGGTCTCTTTCTATAATATATATACATCTATATATATATATATATACATCTATATATCTAAACTATTGTTGTATGAAAAGTAAATAAGGCTTTAAAAATGTTTAAGAAGCTTCATTTAAAATTAAATTAAAATGCAGAGCCCCTGGACCCGGGCAATGTGAGTGCCACTGAAAATTAGCTCGCGTGCCGCCTTTGGCACCCATGCCATAGGTTGCCTACCCCTGAGCTAGACAAATACAGACTGGAAATAAGGCATACAATTTTAATGGTGAGATTAATCAATCACTGGGACAGTTTAACAAGAGTCATGGTGGATTATCCATCACTGACTATTTTTAAATCTAGATTTGATGTTTTTAATAAAGGACAAGCTCTATGAATTATTTCAGGGAAATCCTATGGCCTGTGTTACACAGAAGGCCAGCCTACATGATCACAAAGGTCTTTTCTGACCTTGAAATCTATGACACTATGAGTTTATTCATAGGAAATGTTATTCCATGCCCTGTTACATAAAAATGTAATTAAGGGACTCAAGAAAACAATGGATAGCCGAGAATGTTGGACAGGTGTAGCTGGGGTAGCTATCTGGAGGCTAATATTCCCTCTGAAGTGCATTCAGCACAGAGGTGTTGCCTTACACCTATTCTGAAAGTAAAAACTGGTGGGATCCATCCATCTCTAATTTCTCTGATTAATGACTACTTGCTGCTCTTATGCTTGCTGCAAGCGTGTGCTGCTCTAACAGGCATGATTTTAATGTATAATTTGTCATACATTTGAACACGTTACTTGAATGTTGATATTGTATCCTGACACTTTGAAAGCTGCTGTGGTATGCGTGGCAGTTAGCACATATCACTTGAATCATCTTTGCACTTTCCCGAAGCACATTTCATGCTCAGATATTTTATGCTTTATGTCTTGTTTTGTGGTGTTGCCTGGCAGTCAAACTCTCTCTCTCTCTCTCTCAAGAATGGCTGCCCAGTACTTTTTACAAGAAACAATCACTGAAACAAGGGCAGTGGGGGATTTGAATCTATTGAGTGTGTTAATTTCACTGAGCACAAAACTAAAAAATTGATGATGATCATAACATTCACATCCATTATTTGACACAGAGCAAAGAAAGGCTATTAGGGTGCTGCTGCACAGGATTTGCCTCACATACTGTGCTTCTCTTTCTTTTTATAGCCATTTGTTCTGGTAGGAAGAAAGAATGCTTCCAAACAGCAAATTCACATACTGATGGAACATAAATTTTATCACATTGTTTAACAGTATGAAGAACCAGGCTGCGAGTCAACCTAAGGGCACCTTGACTAGCCTTTAATGTTCTTTCTCTTGCAAGGACAAATCCTGTTGCTGAACATCACATAGAATTGAGGGATGAGCTAGTAACCACACCTAATAAATGCCTCAGCTCACTTACAATGAAAATTGCATGTATTTTTTCCTCTTTGTCACACAGTGCAGTGTGGAATTTAGAAAAATGAAAGAATGCAGCATAGAGATGGCGCATAGTAATGTGTGAGTTTTACAGGAATTAAAAGCTTAAGGAATTTTAAATAGCTGTTACAAGACAGACACTAGCAGTTCAAGTTTCCTCACAATATTTTCAATGATATGCAGGAGAGTTCGCATCTAAGTGTGAAAGTGTAAATCATTCTCCATGCCTATTCAGTACTTGGGTTCTGTGTTGCGACTGGAGACAAAAATGTTAACCGTTATTATTATTGAGGGCAAAATTCATAGGGCCAGCATAAGGCCAATGTGCCACTTAAACCCTAGCTCTCTGTAAAAATGTAAATTTCATCTATTGAACCAATTGTGTGTAAGGTGTTTAGCAAAAAGGTGGGCAAGGCTTTGGTGATATAGACACTTGTCCACTAGTACCTGAAAGAGACCTCCAATCCTTTTCATTTAAGTCCCTGAGCTGCCTCACTGAGGGCTAGTCTACACTTACCGCTGGCGACGGTGAGTTCGTGAGATTCTCGAGTTCGAGAACTGATCGCTCTGATCTAGACGCGATAGTTACTCCCTCCGCTCCGTCCGCCGAACTCCCTCCCACCAGCTGGAGTTAGCTTGCAGTGTCAGTGAGAGGAGTTCGCGTTCGTTCGGTTCGCGGCGGGTCCTGTGGTTTCGAAAGGGTAGTAGTTCTCAGCGCTAGCAGCCACGCTGAACACGAATTTTTTGAATTTGCTAGTCCCCAGTAGTGTAGTAGACTTAGTGAGCTTAGTAGTATTAAATTTAATATAACTTTATAATTGCAAGTGAATGCTTACATGATTTGACTTAAGCTGTTGCTAGCTGCAATGTGTAGTGGAATATGTGTCTTCATAGGTGCGCAAAGTCTCATTGCTTTTCACTTGCTGCTAGGTACTTTGGCACACAAAATATCTGATGAGAGCTGTCACTCTAATAAAGATGTATTAGTTCTGAAGTCTTCTGTGAGTTTATATTGCGGATTACATCCAATGTAAAGAACTGCAAGTGATGCCTCAGTGCAATTTTCCAGAGGAAACCATGAATACATATAGGGAATTTGAAATACTAGAGCTGCTTAGATACCCATTGGTAACATCAAAGCTTTCACACGGAGGTAATCCGATAACCTTTCTAGAAGCCACTGCAGGTTAGATGATTGGAAACTACCCTTAAAATAACTGGTTAGAGTTTTAAGAACTACTGCTTGATCAGCATTAAGCATCACAGTAAAAGGATGGAGGTGTAAAGAAAGTCAGAAAAACATTGGAGGAAAAATTCCCTTGATTGAACTGGAGGGAAAAGAAAAGAAAAATCAGAGATGGCTCTAAGCAACAAACAGGGTCAGCTTTTCTTCCTCTTTATGGTTTGTATTACATAACTTGGATCATTATCTCCTCCCAGTGACTCCTGAAATAACTCAACTGTTTGTCATTTCATTCATTCACTCTACCTACACGCTACTTTAATAGGCTTGTGGCTTTCAGATTAGTCAAGACTTCATTAACACAGGGCCTGATTCTGATTTGCACTAAGCCTCCTTTATACCACTTTGGCAATGTAAAGGGGCCTTCAAAGTGATCGCTTAAATGTCATGTATGTGTACTTTAAGGCCTCTTTAAATAGTATGAGCATTATAGTGGAGCATTGGCATAAATGAGAGTCAGGTCTACAGCCTATAAGCTAGAAGCCTTGCTAGAACAAAGGTATTAATACCATCTAAAACAATTGAAACAGGCTAAAATATTTACCTCAAATGAAATTACTTAGCAACACATTTTATAAAGGAACTGTGGAGAGAAAGAGATGAAGGTTAGTTGATGGAGTGGGTGATGGGTTCTGCTCCCAAAAGCTTCTTCAATAACAACAATGGGTTTCAGAACCAAATGTCATCAATTTTACTATTTTAGTCTGAATACATCAGCAAATATCACATAGAAAAGATCCAGTAAAGCAATACTATCCACTAAAGAACAGCATAGTGCTATTGGCACCTCTGTAAAATGCATTGACCACCACTGTAAAACTGGTAAACCAAGTGCTAGCTCTGGCCACGGCCATAGGTATTAGCCAAGAACTGGCAAACTCATAGCTGGAAACCAAACCAGCTCACCTGTATGTTAGTTTTGTTCAAAATAGATATTAGTCTTATAAGAATGTATTTAGCATCTAGACTCCATGAAATGCTTGTAAATTTCAGCATGTGTTAATCTCACTTGTAAAGCCTGTATTCCATGCTCTAAGGAGATACGTACCTTTTGCTTTATAACTCTGAAAATGTTTGATCTGAACTTGTAAGCCCAGGCCCAGGAATCATCCCCTTCTCCTCCATTAAGGAGGCCTATTAAGATTAAACGGGCCTTTAAGAAACATCACAATATAAAGGATTTGTTAATGGCTCTATGCCCCATTGTAAATGTTATGTGCAAGGGAGCTCATCTCATGGACTGGAAGGCCAAATGTAAAAGACAAAACAAGGTCACAAGAAAATCTGTTACCTCTTTGCTGTTTGAACTCTTACAGGGATAGAGACTCTAAACTGAGGCAGAAATCCCCAAGGTTAGCCCTGGGTCTATCCCGAAAGATATTTGAATTGATAGATCACTACAACTCTGCCACCGTTAGAACTTAGATTGCAACACATTTGTGTGTATGTGTTTGCTTGCTTTAACCTATAAATAACTCATTTATTTTTTCTAGTTAATAAACCTTTAGATAATATATTATTGTATTGGCTACAGGCATTGTCTTTGGTGTAAGATCTAGGGTACCAACTGATCTGGGGTAAGTGACTGGTCTCTTGGGACTGGAAGCAACCTGAATATTTTATGATTTTTGGTGTAAGTGACCATTTATCATGAAATCCAGCTTGCCTGGGTGGCAAGATAGATGGAGAGTCTAAGGGGACTGTCTGTGATGCCATGGTAGGACTGGCCTACTGCTCCAGGAGTTCCCATTTGTTACTGGCTTGGTAAAATCTAATTACAGAATGTACCACCAGTTTAGGGTGTCTGCCCTGCTTTTGACAGTTTGCCCTGAGGTAGGCAATGAGAGTCATAACCCACTCCAGACAGAGTGTCAACAACCAGTGACTCAGTTTCTCTCTTTGTCCTTGCTTCCTTCAGTCCAATATTGAGTAACACTGTGTGACCCCTGAAGGGCTAAATTTGTGTAGGGTTTGCAAACTGAAATCAGCTGTTGTATTGGCTAGGGGTCTGCAGCTTCTTTGGGAGGCTCATAGTCATTATGTTCACAGCATACACACAGAGAAGTTAGATAAAAACATAAATACTCTTGCTAGAAGGTTGCAGTGTAACACTACATGATTTCTTAGCATTCAGAACAATAACACAAAAATGACCCTACAACTGAGAGTACAGCTCAACCCATCTAACCATAGGCTTGCTGGCTGCTGACTGACTTTTGCTGCCAGCTGCTTCACTACAGAGCCCCTTAGCCTGCCAGTTGGACCAGAAACCCCCCTTCTACACTCTCAGAGTGATAGCTTGCAATTCCAACACAGTTCTCAGAACACCACAATAGTCAATTAATATGAACCTCAAAGATGACAGCTCCCCTATACACAATAAGCTCTGAACCTTCCCTCTTTCCTTACATGTCTTTGAGAGGGACTGAAGATTGCTGAAGGAAAGCTCTTGGGGAAGAAGCAATAGAAACTGGCTGATTGAGGGAGGTTTGCTGTCTCTGCAACTGTGCAGCTTGTGTGTTTATCAAAATCTGTGACTAAGGACTTACATTTTCAAACATATCAAGGCTTTCTTTAAGTGGGTTTGAGGTTTGATATAACTGTGACAGATATGACATTATCCAGCAACCTCCTGGACAAACGTAATTGAATTAAGTTAAACCTTACTGAATTAAGTTTAAGTGTTTTAGGAGTTTATTGTATTAAAAATGCTAAAGTTTATGTGCTATTGACAACAGACCTCCAGAAACTACAGACAGTTAGTGGGTGGTTAGGCAAATTTACTCAAGTTGTAACACCTTTAGAGTATGATTACCATCTAGAGACAGGCTTACAAATATTGGCTCAACCTGGATTTTCCAGGGACCAACAGACAGTGAAAGGATTTTTGTTTAAATACCCTGAGTTAAAACTAAGGCCACTGAAGAGAAACTAAATGAATTCTTTGCATCAGTCTTCACAGCTGAGGATGTGAGGGAAATTCCCAAACCTGAGTCATTCTTTTTAGGTGATAAATCTGAGGAATTGTCCCAGACTGAGGTGTCATGTGAAGAAGTTTTGGAACAAATTGATACACTAAACAGTAATAAGTCACCAGGACCAGATGTTATTCAGCCAAGAGTTCTGAAGGAACCTACTAACTGTAATCTGTAACCTATCATTTAAATCAGCTTCTGTACCAAATGACTGGAGGATAGCTAATGTGACGCCAATTTTTAAAAAGGGCTCCAGAGGTGACCCCAGCAATTACAGGCCGGTAAGTCTGACTTTAGTACCAGGCAAACTGGTTGAAACTATAGTAAAGAACAAAATTGTCAGCTATATAGATGAATATAATTTGTTGGGGAAGAGTCAAAGGGAAATTATGCCTCACCAGAAGCTGGGAATGGACAATGGGATGGATCACTTGATGATTACCTGTTCTGTTCATTATCTCTGGGGCACCTGGCATTGGCCACTGTTGGAAGACAGGATACTGGGCTACATGGACCTTTGGTCTGACCCAATATGGCCGTTCTTATGTTCTTAAGACTCAGGACCTTTTTTTCTGATCCAGCAAATGGACAAGACTACTGGGCCCAGCGGTGGGGGGAAATCCTTAGGGAAGAGTTAGAAGGACTTTATCCTACTAAAGCCCCATAAGGCTGGATGCTGGTTCTGATCCAGTGATGAAATTGTGATTACAGGAAAAAATCCTGTGTGGGGTATGAAGGACTAATCACCAAACGGTGCCCTTGCTGGAGTTGGCATGATCTCTGGCAAGCTTATTAGCATACGTGTAGGTTTTTTTATTGTTTAAACGTTTTCTCTGTCATATTTTCACCATAAGAATAAATGTGCTTGCTTATAAAAGGTGGTGTGAAAGCTTGTAAATGTGGCAATCACACTGTACCATCCTTGAAAGGTCTGTCTTTTGTTGGGATATCACAGCATAGGCAAAGAACTGTGCAGCCTGGAAATACACATATCTCTCTCCCTCCTGAGTGGGATATCCCACAAGAGAGGTGACTGCTGAGGAGCAGGGAGCCTAGAGTGGGAGCCCATGCTGAACCACAGATGGGAAATACAGGTGCTATTCTCCTGAACTGTGCCAATAACTGTTTCACACAGTTCTACCATTGAGTCACTCATCTGATATAGAAGGAACAAAAACTACCTCTGCACTCATGGCATTGAGCTTGCACACCTGAAGTCAACAAAACAATCCTTGTGCAGTCATGGAGAAAAGTGAATTAGTAGTGAGGAGAATAAGTGAAACTTTTGTCCCAACCAAGCATGAATCAGTTCCCATACCCCATGCATGCATACAAACACACATACCATTTGTCTTCTTTACACAGTATGGAGAGTTCTGACCTCCATAGAACAAAATATTGTGTGATGGCAAATATAAATTCAAAATATGTATTCAGGTCAGACTTTTTACTTTTGAGTATTCAGTGATCAGTGAGGTGGCCCATGCCAGCTGCTTACTAACAGTTAACTGGAAGGGTAATTAGTTAGAGATAATGCTGTTCACTGCAGTGTTATGACTTTTTCTTCTTGATGTCCTTCTATGTGCTATTTCCCATCTTCTTTTTCTTTTTCGTTTCTCCCCCTGATGATCAGTATTGATATGCTATTAAAACAAGTCCAAGCTCTCATTTTCCAGTCAGCCATTTTCTTATACTGTATCTAATTTGGGTACAAAATGTAAGTCAGGTGGGAGAACTTCTGGCTCCATTAAGGTTAATAGAAGTTTTATCCTTGCCTCCATTTCGACCAAGACTTTACCCAATGTATTTAGTTTGGGTACTACATTTTCCTGCTATTGGACTGCAAAGTCCATCAGTAAGGAGATCTTAAGAGGTATGAGACTAGATGAGAAAAATTCAGTGGCAGTTGTATTTACTTCTTTACCTAAGAATTCCATGACCAGCCAAAACCCTCAAGAACAGAGAAACAAAACCCTATAAGAGTCCCTTCCCACACATTTATCTTGCCACATTTATAAACTTCCTCATCTGTCCACACCTTATCAAGAATCAGAGATATTATACCAAAGTTCAGCTCAGCAAAACACATATTGATTTTATAAGTTGGTTGAAAATATACTGGAAAATCATAATTAAAAAAACCATTCTTTTAATTCAATTTTTGAAATTTCAAAATTAAAAACATGTTGACTAGCTCTATAGTAGTCAAATAGCAGTGAGGGGAAAAATCATAATCTAATAAATATTTTACCTCTCTCTCTCTCATTTTTCTATATATATAATGTGTGTGTGTGTGTGTGTTTGAAATTTTAAAAAGAATGCAGAGAAGTCTATTTTTGCTTTTTTGGGCAGAGGGATCAGAGGGGTAAAGTTTCTCTATCATACATTGTTTCAAGTCAGGTTCATCCTGTAGTTCTTAGACCTCTGGAGAGTTCATTCCTTATTTCTCTAAAGTTTACAATTAAATAAAATGAAAAGTTAAAACCAATTTATTTCATGCTCTCTATTAATAATGAGCCAAATTTTCAACAACTAAAGAAGTGAATATCCACATAGAAGAATTCATGCACTGATATATACTTGAAACTGTACATAATTTACTACCATCTTGCACACTAAACAAATAATTGTGCACACATATTCCCTGCCTTACACTCCCTATCTTAATTTTTATTCTGGGTTTCATTTTGCCTATGTTAGACTGAAAGTTCTGCAAGGGCGGATATATATATATATATATATATATATATTTAATCTATGGCTTCTAAAGTGCTGTGTACCTTTTTTTCCCTGAGCCTGCTCTCATTAAAGTTAATGGAAAGACTCTTATTAACATCAATGGTGAGCAGGCTCTTATGGCACAATAGTAATGCCATGCATGCTCAGTTACCTGATTTGCATATAGAATTGTCATAGTGGGCTCTTTTCCTTATGAAAATTTGCCCCACTAAATTTGTGGTTGAGCATTAGTTACAGGCATGCTTGGAAAATTCAGACATTTCACCTATAAATATTCTTATTTTACAATATAGAGTCTTGAAAAGCTTTCTGTTACTTCACCAATAACTTGCAATAAATCACTGCAGAACTTGGTAATAATCTTGTTGACGTTATAAACAAGAGAGGAAGGGAAAAGCTACACCAGGGGCACATTTTCTGTCAGTCTAAGTGCACAAATGGGCATGTACAGAGCAACATGACCATAAAACTGCCCCCTTACAACATTCCTCTTCATCACTAATCATAGTCTGCTGTAGTTTGATTGTAAGAGAGAGAATTACTCCAGTCCCTGGACCCAAATGCCTCTCCTATACCTCAGAATCTGCTTCATATCTCATACATAAATGTGGCTATATTACTAGAACCAGTTGTGGTAGTTATATTAACTTTTGTTCACCTAAAGACAAAGAAATCAGGGACAGAAAAAGTTATATTTATGAGCACATAAAGAAACAAGACTAATCTGTAAGGTAAGAATGGTTACTTCTGTCTATCTTAATAAATGTTTATCAGTATCTTGTTTCTTTTCCAAAGCCTATACTTTGAAATTTAACATAGTTTGCTTATTAAATTTAATATATTTAGGCATAAAGATCCCTCTTTCAGTGTACTAAAAGTGAAATGTTTTGACTTCTCACAGGAAATGCATTTATTTCTGAACTTGACCAGTGGTTAGGGCACTAACTAACTTGGGAGACCTGTGTTCAGTTCTGTGCTCTGACACAGAGTGTATGACCTCAAGCAAGTCACTTAGCTTCTTTGTGCTTCACTTTCTCATGTGTCAAATGGGGATAATCATACTTCCTTACCTCACAGAAGTGTTGTGAGGAAAAATACATTAAAGATTATTAGGTGCTCAGATACTATGATAATGGAGGACATGCAAGTACCTAAGATAGATAGGTAGTTCTCCTTAGGAACTTGAGGACTATTTGCTTTCTTATGTTATGTGATGCTCAGAAATGCAAATCATAAAAGACTCTTCCAAATGTGTATGGTCACAATGTCTGAGTTGAACTTCACAAGGCTGACAGGACCATACCCAAGCAGAGATGGGAAGGAGTCAAGTGATAGCCACTGGGATAAACCACTCAGGACAGTGTAAGTCATAGTACAGTTTGAATCTAAGGCCTGGTCTACACTGGGGGGGTGGGGAGTTGATCTAAGGTACGCAACTTCAGCTACGGGAATAGCGTAGCTGAAGTTGAAGTACCTTAGTTTGAATTACTTACCCGTCCTCACGGCGCAGGATCAACGTCCGCGGCTCCCCCGTCGACTCCGCCACCGCCGTTCGCGGTGGTGGGGTTCCAAAGTCGACGGGAGCGTGTTCGGAGTTCGATATATCGCGTCTAGATGAGACGCGATATATCAAACTCC
Organism: Mauremys reevesii; assembly: GCF_016161935.1. Classification (NCBI taxonomy): domain Eukaryota; kingdom Metazoa; phylum Chordata; order Testudines; family Geoemydidae; genus Mauremys; species Mauremys reevesii. The sequence continues at coordinate 51,462,823 of NC_052626.1, forward strand.
GAGAAATCGAATGCTACCCGCCGATATGGCGGGTAGTGAAGACGTACCCTTAGGTTACTACATTCCTCAGCAGCAGTAACACCTCCTCTGAAGCTTTGAATACACCTGGACAATGTCAGAGCATGAAGCTGTTGAGGGCCAACAAATGGCATCATGTTTGCTGGTGATAAGGGGATGCTGGGGGAATTCAAAAGATCTGTGGGGTGTGACTCTGGCATTCCTGCACATCATGGCCTTCTGAAAGAATGGGTGGTCTTGTCCATGGCCATTTCGCTTTATTGCCATTTATAGCAAAGGATGATGTAGTTGATTGGAAGTGGCCAGTAAATCACAGGTCATTTCAAATTAGGTCTTTTCTTCCATGAGATTTTGTATGGATTTGGGAGGATGGGGGTCTAGACATAAAATTATAAGACAGACATAAGCATAGAATGGCAAAAGGGAAGGGAATCAGGACTATATCATGATGGTACTGCGCATCTTAGCCATAGCTACTACCTTCTAGACAAAGGAAAAGCTATTATATAAAGGAATTATACTGAAGAATGTATATTAGGCTCTCATTAAATTCCTGATAGGAATATGCAATGGTATATATAATATGAACAGTAAAGGAACCACAACCCTTAAAAAACTAGCTTGTCATCTGAGGACCAGCTAATGTCCAAGGTTTTGCAGGTATAGTGAAGACAAGGAAAATGCCAGTCTGCTAGAAGGTGAGGTTTGCCCAGGATTCTTTTCTGGGGTAAATCTCAGTCACCCTTTCCTATCAGCCTTAGCTAACTCAGCCTTTCCATCTTTACCCATTTTCCCCTGCTGCTATTTCCTACTCCATTTTCTGAGGCTAGAAGCTAGCAGTGGATGAATGGATCATGTTAGGATCATGTTAGGCGGTCAGGTCAGAAATGGGAAAGTATTGTTTCAAATCCCAAATCAGCATTATGCCATGATGTAGGGGGCTGGATACATGGGATGGGTTTTCTTTTCGCTATGAGGAGAGCCAGAATGGGCAGGGATGCAAAACCAAAACCAAGCCATAACGTGTGGTTCCTAATCATAACATGTGATGAAGCATGACTCTCATTTGATGACCAAATATTTTGAAACTGTCAGATATAGCCCATCTCATGGCTAAGTTTTAGGCTCTGCCATTTTTGTGCCATTTGCCGGGAATTAAGCTCAGAACAATTTTTAAATATGGGGGGGGGAATGTTAATTTTCATTTACTTAGAAATAAAAAATGTTTGAAGGAATCTTGTGGGTCACCTTGTGATGGACACCAAGAACGGAAAAATTCAGCCCATTACGTATAAGGTCCAGGAAGTCCTGAATGACTGAATGTGGGTTATAACAGTAACTATTTTGCAATGTTAACTATAAGAGTTGCTACTTGGAACTGCTATAATACTCTAATAGTAAAATGAAGTAAGAAATGGAATTCAGCTTCTTAAACAGCAAATTTTATTTTCTATTCTCTGCTGTCCTTTGATACCATAGTAAAGTTTAAAAGGTCAGATGTACAAAATACTTTAGCTGCAAATAATTGAAGGTGAGGACAATAAGAAGGTAAAAGAAGAATTCCTTAGCTTATGTAAATTGGCATTGTTCTACTGACTTCAGTGAAGCTATGTTGATTTACACCAGCTGAAAATCGGGGTCACTGGTTGCCAGTATGTCTTTTATTTCTACTGTTCCAACTAATTCCTCTTCTTTGAATGATTAGCTCATTCCTCAGCTTCCGACCTCTTTCCCCTCTATTTTTTTTCCAGATAAGGGGTTAGAATTTTCCTGGGGGAAGTGGCCAGTTGTGCTATTGCAAAATATAATCTGCATGTAAATGAGACCATGCTATCTCAGAACTTGTACGCTCCTATTGGGAAGTTTAGGAGCTGAAGTCCTACCCACACACATTATTCAGAAATGGATAAAAAAAAGAGAATATAACTCACGAGTGTGTATGCAGTCCCATGTAAGTTCTCTTTATTCTGGGAAACCCTGCTGTCTGCTTTGGGAAACGGAGTCCTTGAATGCTTATAATCTATAAATGTTTTGCTCTATCACCTTCCATTGGAAGATCTCAAAGCGCCCTGTGATTATCAACAAATTGAGTCTCAGAAGAATCATAGAATTGTAGGACTTGAAGGACCAGTCCCCTACACTCAAGGCAGGGCTGAGTATTATCTAGACCAGTGGTGGGCAGCCTGTGGCCTGTCAGGGTAATCTGCTGGTAATCCGCTGGCAGGCCGTGAGACAGTTTGTTTACATTGACCATCCTCAGGCACATCCTCCTTCCTGGCCAATGGGATCTGCAGAAAGCAGCATGGGCTGCAGGGACATGCTGGCCACCACTTCCCACAGCTCCCATTGGCCAGGAACGGTGAACCACAGCCACTGGGAGCTGTGGGCGGCTGTGCCTGCAGATGGTCAATGTAAACAAACTGTCTCACAGCCAGGGGCGGCTCTACAAATCAGGCTGCCCTGCGCAGTGCGGCGCGCGCGCCCGCCCCCAGTCCCCCCGGCGGGTCCCCTCCCTCCGGCTCGGGCCGGCCTGGGAGGGCGCGGGGCCCGCTCGGTCCGGCGCATGCGCGCGGCAGGGCTGGGGGAGCCGGGGGGGCGGACCTGCGCGGCGCGGGTCGACAGCGCGCGCCGGGTGGGTCCCGCCGGCCCGCCTGCCGCCCGCCTGCCGCCCCATGCCGGGCACCTGGCACCGGAGCCCGGACCTGCCGCGGCCGGCCGGGCGGAGAGAGCGCGGCCGCAGGAAACCGGGGACAGACGCGCGCGGCCGCGCCGCCGCCGGTCGCGTCGCTCCGCCGGCGGCGGCTCCCCCGCGCCCGGGGCTGGCGCCGCTCCACAGGCCGCCCCTCCCCCGCCCCAGCCCCCCCCCCGCCCGCCCCGGCTTGTGGCCTGCTCACAGCCTGCCAGAAGATTACCCTGATGGGCCGCAGGTTGCCCACAACTTTTCTAGACCATCCCTGGCAGGTATTTGTCTAACCTGCTCTTAAAAATCTCCAATGATGGAGATTCCACAACCTCCCTAGGCAATTTATTCCAGTGCTTAACCACTCTGACAGTTTGGACATGAGGAAAAACTTCCTATCTAAACTGCCTTTGTGGCAATTTAAACCCATTGCTTCTTGTCCTATCCCCAAAGATTAAAGATAATATTTTTTCTTCCTCCTCCTTGGAACAACCTTTCATGTACTTGAAAACTGTTATCAAGTCCCCCCTTAGTTTTCTCTTCTCCAGATTAAACAAACCCAATTTATTCAATCTTCCCTCATAGGTCATGTTTTCTAGACCTTTGATCATTTTTGTTGTTCTTCTCTGGACCATCTCCAATTTGTCCACATCTTTCCTGAAATGTGGCACCCAGAACTGGACACAATACTCCAGTTGAGGCCTAATCAGCGTGGAGGGGAGCGGAAGAATTACTTCTTGTGTCTTGCTTACAACACTCCTGCTAATACATCCCAGAATGATGTTTCCTTTTTTTGAAATAATGTTACACCATTAACTCATTTGGCTTGTGATCCACTATGACCCCCAGATCTCTTTCCACAGTACTCCTTCCTAGGCAATCATTTCCCATTTTTGTATGTGTGCAACTGATTGTTCCTTCCTGATGGAGTACTTTGCATTTGTCATTATTGAATTTAATTCTATTTACTTCATACCATTTCTCCAGTTTGTCCACATCATTTTGAATTTTAATCCTATCCTCCAAAGCACTTGCAACCCCTCTCAGCTTGGAATCCTAAGAAATAGATGAGGTAGTATTTTTTTTCTATTTTATAGATTGGAAAAATTGAGAGAATTAGAATGACTTGCACAAAGGCACCCAAGAAGTATATGGCAGAACTGAGAATGGATGCAAATCTCCTGGCTCCCAGTTCTGTGTTTTAACTGTAGAACTATCCTTTCCTCTAGAAAAAAACATAGTATCATCTTGAGACATATCCTACAAAACACTCTGGCAAACATCCTATTTAAATCAATGGATGTTTTGCCTCAGTAAGAGCTCAGGAATGCAAGCTTTGGTGTTTATTTTAGCAATTTTCTATACAGGGGCCTATCTCCATTGTGACCTTGGATAGCAACATACATCATATTATACATTAAAGTAATTTAGAGTGATGTAGATTGTGACTGACGTGTTTTGATGAAATAAATAATGTTTCTTTAAATGCTTGTTTTGATCTTTCAAGGAATGTCATACTTGCTTTGATCAATTGAATGAGAACTACATTGACCTAGTAAGTATTCAACCATTAGCATAGCTAAAGCATGCAGCGCTTTTCCTGGTAAAACAATTCATGCTGTGATCTCATGAGGAGAAGCCTGACCCATTTAATTCAAGTGGCAAATCCAGCTGTTTACTTCTGGTAGCTGTTCCAGTATCACATATGTAGGAATAATTCATAAAGGCTGTCCTGCCTCAGTTTTCTTGTATGACCACCATTCAAAAGGTGTGTGTGGGGAAACTATACAAAGAAACATAGGTAGAAAGTACTTGGTCCCTATTTACTGTGGCAGATTGTATTTCCTTTAAAAAAAATTATGACAGGGCTGTTTTAACTGTCACCAAAGCTTTGTATTAGTCAAGAGGAAATTTTTCTGAATATTTATTTCATCAGATTACTCCATTCGTTTATGCCATCCATTCTCAGAACCAGTGTGAAAGGTCTCTTCAGTTTTGTCATAATGAAAGATTTGGGCAGAAGAACTTCCAGCATTGGTTGTCAAGAGCACGACACAATAACCTGTCAATCTTCTCTTTGCTACAATCTCACCATCTATGAGTTAGTGTCTCTGATGTCCAGATAAAATTGTATTGGACAAAAATATCAAGTCATCGCTTGCTATTCTGAGTTTTTTATCCAACATTGAGAGTCTATAATACATTTATATACTCTACAAAATGAGGTTCCCACTATGGGTTTCATCCACCTCCACTGAAGTCAATGGGAATTGGATCAGAGCCCATCTCCTTTGGACTATGCCTTAAACTACATAATTTTGGGGTTTAATAAATATATTAGACATGGTGAAGCTTTTAGATCAAAATAGTTCCTTAGGTAAGTTGAACATTCTCATCTATTAATTTTTTAGCTTAAAATCCAACCAAAACTTTGTTGCAAACTGTGCTGGTTTTAATTTATACAGTATTCTCAAGCAGAATTTTCAAAAGCACTCAATGTTGACCTAACTGTGCTCCCACAGTAAACCACCCATTGACTTCTATGACATAATTAGACCAGTGCTGAATGCTTCTAGAAAAACCCACCCTTTAAATATAGCAGTAGAAAAAAATTATGGATGGGTTTAAGGAAAAATCCTACATTTATTTAGTATTTCTTGTCCTGAAGAATCCAAAGCAATTACAAATGTCATATCTATATGCATTACTTTACCCCCTCTAATAGGCAGCAACCTCAGGGATGAAATTTGGCTGTTAGTCAACAGCACACAGCAACACTACGCAACAGTTTGAGACAGGAATTAAGGTATTCTTTCTGGCTATAAGCATTTCTAGTGAATTGTACAGTGGTCACCCTTTAAAAAGTCCATTATTTACTCACATGATGGTTTATGAAATATGATCGTTATTTGCCCATTCTAATGATAGGAAAATATAACTGTTGTATCTCAGATACCTTGGTGTGGTGAGTGTTAGTAATATTATGATATGATTGTTACCTGGCAATTACTTTTTAATGGCAGCCATTGTTTGTCGCATATTGAGATGAAACTGCAGATGATCCTTCTGTTGGAAAACTATAATCACTGTAATTGGAATATGGACAAATGGGCTAATACCCCTGCTCCTACTCTGACAGAAAGAGTCCTGGGATCCCTAATGGCCTTCCATTTAATGTACATCATGCTCTTACCCCTTCTTTCTTCAAAAATCTTCTGAAGTTTAACTTGTCCCATGAAGCTTTCCAGTTTCCATACACACACACACCATTCTGTTTGTTTTTTATTGTATTTTACTGTGCTGTATAATACCTGCTGTACCTCTACATTATAAGCTCCATGGGGCAAGAAACTGTAGTTGTTTAGTCCATTTAAAATAATGATGATAAACATCCAGGACCTCAGTTTTAAGCCTTATCTGAAAAGATAGCACCTCCAACAACCCAGTTCCCCTTTCATCATGCTGGAACACTGGCAAAAATGGAAGAGTACTACCTTTTTTTCTATACCCTGCTGTGTCCTTGGAAATCTCCTATGCTATCACTAACCAAGCCCAACCTTGATTAGCTTGTCAGAGCTGATAAAATCAGAGCATGAGTGAATGTTACTGCCTTTCCTGGTATCCCACACTACATTTCTTATTATTTAACAGGTTTTTTTTTTTTTCATGGCTTCCTTGTGAACCAGAAATTGTTAGGGTGGGAGGAAAGGTCAGAGAGCAAAGAACTGGAATCAATGGCTAAGTCTCAGCAAAGATTATTGCTATTGCTTGTCACTGAGGAGCAACACAATCCTGTGAAATCCACATGTGATAGATTGAAAGCAAAATGGAATAGAAATATTGTATTATGCTGTAACATGGATTTGGTGAGAAGAAAGAAAATCCATATCTTTTTATGGTTACATAGAATGTGCTATCAGAAAATAATAAGCATTTGTATTAGTATCTAGTGACAGAACAAATGAATAATGTATCCAGTGTTGCAGTTGTATAGAAATAACAAAAGTGGTCAACATGTTCAGCTGACGTAGGATAATGTCCGTCAATGGAGTATGACACCAGAGTAGCAAAGAGGATGGTGTAACATTTGAAACATTTCTAAAGCTTCGAAAGAAGTTCAATATTGTAATCTAAATCATTTGATAGGCAATTGCTCTGTCCATTGTATATTGAAGCAGCAGATACCATGTTATCATAAACAATGTATTAATTATAAAATATTTATCAAAGCGAGCTGATTAGACACAGTAACTCCTGCCTATTCAAATGCATAGTTCAGAAGGAACATTGCTGTACCTAATTTGATTTCCCCCAGAGCAGTACATGATGTGTTATTTGATGCCCTTCAAAGGACACTATTAGCCAAGCTATAAAGTGTCTGATTTTATTAGCTTTGCTGGGTTTTATCAGTTTGTAAGTGTGTTATTTTCTCCATTTATTGTGCCTATGGGATCCAGAGATAGAGTGAGCTTCAAGCTAATATGTTTTGGGAAGCCAGCAGTGGCCTTACTTTAACACTCTATGCCGTATTGCGATGACATTGAAGGTGGAGTCGTGAAAACTCTAATGTCAGGGCCATTTATCAAGGCAATTCCTCACTGCTCTAAAACTCTGCTGTGACATTGAATTCAACAATAGGTTTTTGTCTTAAATAGAACCTACTGTTCTTGTGCTGTACAGCTAACACTCCCCAGTAACTGAATAACATGAAGTCAATAATAAGAAAATAGTCCAGACAGATGTTCAAAACAATAAGAATGAGGTAAGTTCTTGGCATGGACTTCAGGGAAGTTTTTTGTTTTGTTTTGCTTTTCATCATCTTCTGTATTTACTTTAGGGGACTTTTCATGCATACAGTAGAATCCACTTTAATCAGCACCCTTAAAAACAGCATGCACATTTTTGCTGGAATGATTATCAGAGAACAGATTTGATGCAGTGCATTTCCAATGGCACTAAACAATATAGTAGTATAAATGGCCAACCTAGTACATTTTAATGGCATGCTTGGTGTTCCCTGAAAGCCTTTTCAAAGCAGTTAACAGGTGTGCATAGGTGTTTGTAGCATAAATTTTCTGCTCTGTGATCCTATTTTCACATCTGACCACCTTCCCTCTGTATTATGATTGCTAATTGAGTCATATTTACGTGGATATAAATTTTACAAGTTTTTTAATTCAAAATTTTATTTGCAAATGAACACACACGAAAGATGAACAATACCTAAGGAAGAAGAAAATCTTTTCCTAAAATCAGGAAGCAAATTCTAAATTCACAGGTTTGACTGCAAATTGTTTTCTTTATAGTAACATACAAAAGTACTTACAGAAGAGACCCACAAAACAAATATGCAAGGAAATGTAAATTCACATGAGTTATATAAAGCATTTATGGCAAACGGAATAGCATTTAGTGTGCTTAATATAAACAATACAGAAATGAAATACGTTAAGGCCCAGATTCAGAAAGATAATTAAGCAGGTACATAACTTTAAGCACATGAATATTTCCATTGATTTCAATGGGTCTGTTTGTATGCTTAGCGTCCTTAAGTTCAGAAATTCATCATTAATGCAACATTAAGTGGTTGCAGTTAAGCATTTATTTACTAGGGGAGATTTTAATGTGGTTAGGGAGGTTCCTAGGGAAACAGGTTTAGGGAGGGCATTTCAAATATAAGAGGCTCCATGGAAGAACACATGCAGATGCTTAGGAAAGGGTATTCAAAGCTGGAACCACTGCTGAAGTACATGAAGAAACATGAAAGGAGACAATGTCAGGCAGATAGGCAAAAAATGCATAATCTAGGGGCTTGAAGCTATGGGAAAAAAATAATAGAATCATAGAAATGTAGGGCTGGAAGGGACCTTGAGAGGTCCTCTAGCCTATTCCCTCACACTGAGGCAAGATTACGTATACCTAGACCATCTCTGAAAGGTGTTTGTCTAATCTATTCTTAAAAACCTCCACACACACCCTCTGCAAAGACACACCCCCTCTATGTGCAGTGCAAAGAGGACCCTTTGAAAATGGGGAGTCACATTGTCAAAGCAACAGGTTAGAGGGACAACTTTTACTGTAGCAATTTCAATGGACTACAGTGACAAGGTTACCCATAGAAAGGGACTGACAAATATTATTTATCATGGAGATGTGGCTCCCCAAACTAGTTGCTACACTGTGACATTTATAGAAGGATGGATAAGAGGAAACAGGCTCCACAGCTGAGAACAAACAGATGCGCACATGTAAACAGCAAAGGGACTTGGTGGCAGAGATAAAGGGCATGGCATGTGTGGACACTGTTAGACTCTTGTTATTGTAAGGTGTTATGACTGCCACTGCAACTGCTGCCCCTTTGCCAGTCTGACACCACCACACTCATCAGTGGTGGTGCAGGGCCCAGGCTGCATTTTATCCACTATCGAATTCCCAAATGGGCTTTTCCCTCACTCCATTTGGGGCCTCCAGCCAAGGCCAGCCCTAGACCAAATGGTGCCCCAGGCTAGGGGGTCTTTGGCACCTCTCCCCCTGCATTTGTTAAACATTTGAATACCTTATTTTTATTGCATTTGTAGCCCATTTCACAACTTTGATGCATTATTTGCATGCACGATTTATCCCTGTCATATAACACAATACATTTGCACTGTTTTTATTCACGTCATTAGGAAAAATGTCCTTCAGCTCTGCATCATAAATGAATTGGAGAACTTGGAGTGGAGAATGCTTCCCATGTTGCAAAATTTGATGGACATTGTCCAGTTCAACATAGAGGTCTTTATCATTGACGTTTGAACATTCCCCATGTATCAGCATCCGGTGAAGGTCCGTACCATTGTGCAATATTGTTTCCCTGTCTGCTGGTAGCTTACTAAGGTCTTTTTGTGGTGCTTCATTTGTCCAAACCTTTCTTTGATGGACTCTTGTGCAATGTCAACGAGTGAGCAAAAAACCACTCTCAGGCACTCTTTCACAGTATGACTTTAAGAAATGTTGTTTTTGTTCATTTACTGGAAATGTTATACCCTTGATTTTGCCTGGCCTGTTCTAAATTGTATGAGCAATATCATCAGAGTTTAGAATCTCTGGCCATAAAGCAGGATCGAATGTATCAGTTTGTGGTTTGCAATTTTTCTCACTGCTGTTTCTGTCATCATGCGAGGCTGATTCTTCTTTATTGTTTCTCTTCTTTTCATGTAAACCAGATTTTTCTTTGTTATTACTCTCCTTTCCATATTAGCCATGTTCTTCTTCATCATCACTTTCCTTTACACTGGCAGGAAAACTAGACAATTCTCCATCACTTTCTTCGCAGTTCCATTCCTTATCTTCAGGTAAATTCAGGTAATACTAATTCCTTAGTAATAGGACTTTCATCATTTACACTTCACTCCCCAATTTCTTTCGCAATGAGATGATTGCTACTGCCTAAAATATAGTCTATGGTGTTCTGTTTCAGATATTTTCCCCTCAAATTTACCCCTTGCAGCAAACTAGATTGAATTTGAGCTTTTTGCTTCCTATACTGAGCTCCTGAAGGCTTATTCAGGGGTATCCTTTATTTTCTACTGGGGAAAACAAACAGAGAGAGAGCAATAGTCTATGTTCCTCAGTATGACAAAGTCATCAAACATTACATGTTAAGCATGGCAACAGAAGTAATAGTATTTCTTTTATATTGTTGAATAGATAGTAGTTTTATAGATATCTCTGGCGTCTCATTAAATATGTCCTCTATTAGCTGCTACTTACACTCTTCAAGTCTTAAAAGTACTTCAAGTACACTTTCACAATTACATAATAAAACAAGGTTCACAATATCACAGCTGGCATCTCACTTCACTTCGTTTCACTTCACTTCATTCTTATATCTCCTGACTGACTGGCGATGCCCTGCCTCTTACATACTCATGAGGGAGGTTCAAGGAAAATGTAGTTCTCAGAAAATCTGGATGGTTCCACGAGATTCTGCAAAGGTCCAGAACATTCTAGGAGGTTAGTGAAAAATCAATCCATGTATGGAATACCTGAAACATTTAACTTCAAACATTCTATTTCCCCTTTGTTGCTAACGACAAAACCAGCATGCCAATCCCTGCACCCCAGGCAGTCACTGGGTTGTCTTCCCTTAATTCTGGCCCTGCCACCAGCCCTCCTGGTGAGCAGAGCCTGGTGGATGTTGACTTGCAAAGAAATTCATATTAGAACTGGGTAAATAATTGATTTTTGGTTCAGTCAAACTCAGGGAATATTCAGTTCAGTTCTGAAAATGTTTAAAATTTGCCAACAAATTGGAAAAGTCCATTTTGGGCCAGCAAACCACGTGTGTCCATTCTTTCCTTCATAATCTTTATCCCAATGGTTAAGGCACTTGACTGAGATTTAAAAGACCAGGTTTGAATCCCCAAGCTGGAGAAGGGACTTCATTTCAGCTCTCCCCCAACCCAGATGAGAGCATTATCCACCAATCTGTATGTTATTTTTTTCTCAATATCTCCTGTTGTAGCTGCTCCATTTTGTACAAATACTTAAATCTACATTGTGCCAAAGGGAAAGCATGATAATGACTCTATAGCCTGGGTGATTAAGGCTCTCAGCTGGGAGGTAGGAGATGTGGATTCAAATCCCTCCTCTGAATCAATCAGAGAGAAGATTTGAATGATTCAAGTAGCGGCATGACAAATATTGTCCCTTCTGGTATTGTGTTTTGTAGCCCTGTGATGTTTCCCAGTCATCACAGTTCCCTTCACAACTCCTCCCACATACAGTCCTGGAACCTAAAAAATCCACCCCCTTGTGGCAATTTTCTATTAACTAATTTTGAGTTTTTGTTAAAACAACATTCCTGCAGGAAAGGGAGAATTTTAAGGTCCTAGAACTGTATTTGATGACAGAACTGATGACATGCATGCCTTTGTTATAGAACTCACCTTCAGTTCTCCTGTTCAGTAAAAGAGTCTATAATCTTTTCTGACCTTTTTTCTTTTAGCGTTTTAGTTTAGTTTATCATATAAATCACTCTCTTTCTTTTGACTGAAGAGAACTTCTGTGTGTCTCTGGATTACACTTAAATACCGACAGTAAAGGACACAGAGAAGTCATTTAGAGACAAGGTGGGTGAGGTAATATCTTTTATTGGACCAACTTCTGCTAGTGAAAGAGATAAGCTTTCAAGATACACAGAGCTCTTCTCACTCACCTTGTCTCTTTCATATACTGGGGCCAACATGACTATGACAACACTGCAAATGGAGAAATCGTATCTATCAAGCAGCAGGGACAGAAAATTCTGAAATCAGGATTTCAGAAAATGCTGAAGAATTAGCATTATCCTCTGCTAAATGTATATTGGGAAGATGTAACTCTTACAATATGGAGTTTCTTTATTACCAAATAAGATGATAAGCTGATGTTTCTCCATTCGTTGAAAGAATCAATAGTACTTTAAATCCCTGTGAAATACCAGTGAGGAGAAACAAACTGTGCACAAAGACAGAAAATAAAATACACTTGTAGGGTTTTTTGGAAGTTTTGTTGTTGCTGCAGAGGTTAGGTCTCCTGGCACAATGGATTAATAGATGTTACATTAAAATAGTTAATTATATCAATTAATTAATTAAATCATTCAATATTAATAGCCTGATGACATGTAAGAAACTGAAACGAAAATTTTGATTGTCTGTTATAATGAATAACAATTCACCAGAAATGAAGGAAAGAATTACAAACAAGGCAGTGGTGCCATATTTAAAAATGAAAGGACAAATAACTACACATACTGAAAATACAGATAAATAGGGAAAAAATCACATTCAGAAGGTGAGGAGGTAGAAACGTGCCCCCAAATGATTTACAGTACAAAACAGTAAGTATAACAACCTGTAACAATTTAAAAGCTCTCCCTACTGTTCCATTTTTCCCCTTTCTCTAATCAGCCATGTTATGCTTAGTTCTGACAATGGTAAATCATATTTGACCTCCTGCTGTGATATGTAGAAACAATGGGCCAGATTCTGCACTTAGAATGAGTTATACCTATGCAACACTATTGAGCTTAATAGGGCTGCTTAGGTATAAATAAAGATAGAATTTGGCTCAAAATTAAGAAGTGACAAACTAGTTCATATAAAATAAAATCTATCCCAATTATTTTTCCCTCCCTGCCAAGTTTAACTGAGCCAAACTCAAAGCTTTTTTTGATATTCAAAGAAATTTGGTTAACTATTGTTTTTTTTAATTATTGACTTGGTCCTGTCTGAAACTGCTGAGCAGCAGCAGACTTCTGAGATCTTGGAGGCTGGCTTTGCAGTGGAGGAGAAATCCGTGATGTGGTCTCTGAATATACTCTAAGTGCTTTTTTTACACACAGGCCAGAAATGAAATGGTCTAACACCATGAGAGGCAATTCCTTCTTCCAGGAATCTCAGTCTGCCACCAGTGTCCAGTTCCCAGGGACCCATTCTCAAGAATTAGCTATAGCTATAGATAGATCCACATGTGGGGAGGGAGGGTTGTATAGTTTGGATGGCCTTCACTTCAGTTGAAGGAGGATCAATCTCCTCAAGGACATTCTGGCTAGAGTTGTCAAGAGTGGATTAAACTAATAGCAAAAGGGGAGGAGGAAAAAGAGAGAAGATCTGAGCACTCCGCTCAAAACTGAGATGTTGAGAACAAAATTAATGAAGGAACCAAAGGGGATGAAGAGAAAAAATTCTTGAATTGCCTATTCATCAATGCTAGGAGCCTGGGTAACAAACAAGAAGAAATGGAATATCTCATTTATGAGCATAAATTTGATGTAGTTGGTCTTACTGAAACGTGATGGGATAATTCACACTATTCAAATGTTAAAATCAATGCTTATACCTATTTAGGAAGAAGCAAGTGGGCAAAAGAGGAGGGGAAGGGGCACTCTATGCAAAAATGGCATTACCTGTTTCTGAATCACTGATAATTTGGAAGAAAATGATCTTGTAAGCTTATGAATCAATATTCTAATAGATAAAGTACAAGATCGGGTACTAGTTGGTGTCTACTACAGACTTCCAAATCAAAGTAGGGAACAGGATGACCACCTTCTTATGCACCTATCTATAAGTGAAATATCTAAACATTATCTAAACATTATAGATGACAATTTCCTAACTCAAAAAGCATTGCAGCCAACACTGCAGAATTCTTTATTCGACCTTGTCTTAACAGATAAAGAGGAACTGAGGTAAAAATAAATGGTAGCTTAGGTACCAATGATGGTAGCTTAATCACAATTATAATGTGCAAGGAAAATAAAGGCCAGACCAGTAGTTTATATACTTGGTGCTTTAATAGCTGAAAGGAATTATGAGCCAAATCATCTGGGAGGAAGAAATTAAACAGAAAAAATGTGGATGACAATTTGGAATAATTTAAAAACACCTTCCAAATAACCCAAAAGCCAAAATCTCACAGTTGGGGAAGAAGGCCATGCTGATTAGAAAAAAAAAAAAAGAAGAAAACAAGACATAGTTTAGAGAGTAAATGAAGCCAGCTGTAAAAAAAAATTAAAAAATAGATAGCAAATGGAAGAAAGGGGAAATTAATAATCATGAATATAAATCTTAAATTAGGGATTGTAGAAAATTGAGAAGGGAAGCCAAGAACACAAGGAAAAATTCTATGGCCAGCAGAGTTAAGGAAAATAAGATTTTAAAAAAAAAATCCTGACAATTGTATTGGTCTATTACTAGATGGAAATCATAGAATTATCAATAATAATGCAGAAAAGGCAGAAGTATTCAACAAATATTTCTGTTCTGTATTTGGACAAAACACAAATGGTTATAGTCTCATCATATGATGATGATAACCCTCTTTCCATTTGACTAGTATTTCTGAAGGATATTAAACAAAAGCTACTAAAGTTAGACATTTTTAAAATCACAGATAACTTGCATCCAAGAGTTGTGAAAGAGCTGGCTGAGGAGCTCACTGGACAGCTAATGTTCATTTTTCAATAAGTCTTGGAGCATTGGGGGAAATTCCAAAAGCCTGGAAGAAAGCTAATGTTGTGCCGATTTTTTAAAAAATGGTAAACACAATGACCCAGGTAACTATAGGCCTATCAGTCTGACACTGATCCTAGGCAAGATAATGGAGCAACTATTATGGGACTAGATTAATAAAGAATTAAAGGAGGGTAATGCAACTAATGCAAATAAATATGGGTTTAAGAAAAATAGATCCTGTAAAACTAACTTGATATCTTTTTTAGTCCTGCATGAGATTTTGATTAAAAAACTAGAATGGCATAAAATTGAAATGGTACAAATTAAATGGATTTAAAACTAGATTACTGATAGGTCTCACAATATAACTGTAAATGGGGAATCATCTTCAAATGGCTGTGTTTCCAGTGGGGTCTCATAGGGATGGGTTCCTGGCCCTATGCTATTTAACATTTTTATCAATGACCTGGAAGAAAACGTAAAATCATCAAAGTTTGTAGATGACACAAAAATTGGGGCGGGAGGAGGCGTGTATAATAAAGAAGACAGGTTACTGATTAGGAGAAATCTGGATTGCTATGTAAACTGGGTTCCAGCAAAAAAAAAATGTGTTTCAATACAACTAATGCACATATTTATATCTGGGAACAAAGATTTTAGGTCATACTTACAGGATGGGAAACTCTGTCTAAGGAAGCAGTGACTCTAAAAAATATTTGAACATGAGCTGTTAATGTAATGCTGTGGCCCAAACAGCTAATGTGATCCTAGAATGCATAAACATGAGAATCTCGAGTAGGACCAGAGAGGTTATTTTACTTGTTATTTTACTTGTATTTGGAATTGGTGCAACCACTGCTGGAAGACTTGTCCACATCAATTCAAAAAAATTGTTAATAAATTCGAGAAGGTTCAGAGAAGAGCCATGAGAACAATTAAAGGATTAGAAAACATGCCTTATAGTGATAGACTCAATGAGCTCAATCTAGTTAGTTCAACAAAGAGAAGATTAAAGGGTAACTTGATTGCAGTCTATAAGTACCTACATGGAGAACAAATATTTAATAATGGGCTCTTCAATCTAGGAGAGAAAGGTAGAACACAATCCAATGGCTGGAAGTTGAAGCTAGACAAATTTATACTGGAAATAAGGTATATTTTTTTGACAGAATAATTAAAAATTGGAAGAATTTACCATGGGTCATGGTGGATTCTTCATCACTTACAATTTTTAAATCAAGATTGAATGTTTTTTCTAAAAGATATGCTCTAGGAATTATTTTTGGGAAAAGTCTCTCGCCTGTGTAATACTGGAAGTCTCACTAGATGATTACAATGGTCCCTTATGTCTTTGGGATCTATGAATCAATGAAAGAATTTACTATAATCAAAACCCAAGGCAGAGAGAAAATGCTCATGTTGCTTGGACAGTTCCCTTTCTTCTAAGCTGCCTATGCACAAAAGCATTGAATAGCCTAAAACTAACAACATCTTCCCTAGAGTCAAAACTTTCTCATATGCCAAAAAAAAAAAAAAGAAGAAGAAGAAGAAGAACTTGAAAGATTATGTCGGGGTCGGCAACCTTTCAGAAGTGGTTTGCCGAGTCTTCATTTAATCACTCTAATTTAAGGTTTTGCATGCCAGTAATACATTAATGTTTTTAGAAGGTCTCTTTCTATAAGTGTATAATATATAACTAAACTATTGTTGTATATAAAGTAAATAAGGTTTTTAATTTTAAATGAAGCTTCTTAAATATTTTAAATTAAAATGCAGAGCCCCTTGGACTGGTGGCCAGGACCCGGGCAGTGTGAGTGCCACTGAAAATCAGCTCGAGCGCTACCTTCGGCACGCATGCCATAGGCTGCTTACCACTGTATTATGTGTAGCAGCCTCACCGGATGATATCTGCTACAGCAGTATGTGTATATGGTGGGAGTAGTCTAGTTTTCAGTTGCATAATGTCTACAACAACACAGTATTATTTAATTCTACACACTGTAGTGGCTTTAGTATAAATTGTTTCCAAAGATCTACTACAAAGGTGAATAATAATTACAGATTGAAAACAAGAAAACATTGACTAATGTTTATGTAAATGAAAGGGTTAACAAGACTACTTAGAATTGGATTGCATTTTCTTCATTAGCTCTCTCATGGACATCCTAATTCCACCCACCACCCCATCTATTTTCATTTGTTTTCAATAACAAAAGCGCATACTATCCATTCATGTAATGAATGGTATAATAGTTAAGAAAAGCAATATAAAGCAATACAATAGAACCTCAATTAACTGAAGATCTTTGGGAACAACAGGAACTTTGCCGTAATCCAGAAATCTGGCCATTAGGATCCCCTTGTGGTAGTTTGCATCTGTTATGTCTTGTTTTCTGTGGGGTACACAGTTTATATCTGTTGGGACCTGTTTTCTCTTCATGGTGTAAAGTGAGAAATCCCATCTCTGCTACAGAGGCAGCTGACATTTTGTATTTTGAGGTGCAGCCTCTTAAAGGGGCCCACGTGCTCTCCCATGGCCACTTTGCTTTTGTTTTTCCTTTAATTTTTGTTCTTTTAATAAAAAATGAAGGTCATTCTGACTGACAGGATATAACTGCACTTTCTGTATGGAGATGTGTAACACCTTGCATGCTGAGCACAGGCTTCAAAGCTTGCTAGTCCGATCATTCAGTTATAGACAGCAGGATAGTGGTAGCAACTGTGCTCCAAATTGTCAACCCTTATGATCTGATCAGATGTCAGTAAGGTCTTTGGCCTGATATCTCTCCTGTCCAAGCAAGAGGGTGGAGAAGCATCAGGAAGGGACAGGCATGAGTAAACCATGACTCCACCTCCCTAGAGGCCCTCCATAGTGGAGTATGTGAGTGTTTTAAAGGGCAGACATAGCATTCTTAGAGACTAACAGATTTATTTGGACATAAGTTTTTGTGGGTAAAAAATCTCACTTCTTCAGATGCAAGTGAGGTTTTTTACCCACAAAAGCTTATGCCCAAATAAATCTGTTAGTCTTTAAGGTTCCACCGGACTCCTTGTTGTTTTTGTGGATACACAGCTGTTACTCTGAAATAGCTACCCCGTGATACCTGCTAGCATTCTTGTCTCTGCCACCACAGAAAGTGGGAGCTCTGGAGATTTGTGCCTGAGAAGGTGTGACTTTGAGTCACATTTCCTTCTTAGTGTTCTTCCTGGAGCTGTGCAGCTATATTCCACCTCACATGCAGAGTTGTGCATAAAGGCACAGTCTAACATTAAATGGACAACTGAGGAAATACAGCTAAAGAAGTGTAAAAGCAGCAGAGTGTCCTGTGGCACCTTATAGACTAACAGACGTTTTGGAGCATGAGCTTTCGTGGATGAATACCCACTTCGTCGGATGCATGTAGTGGAAATCTCCAGGGGCAGGTATATATATATATGCAAACAAGAAGCAAGCTAGAGATAACGAGGTTAGCTCAATCAGGGAGGATGAGGCCCTCTTCTAGCAGCTGACGTGTGAAAACCAAGGGAGGAGAAACTGGTTTTGTATTTGGCTAGCCATTCACAGTCTTTGTTTAATCCTGAGCTGATGATGTCAAATTTGCAGATGAACTGAAGCTCAGCAGTTTCTCTTTGAAGTCTGGTTCTGAAGTTTTTTTGCTGCAGGATGGCCACCTTAAGATCTGCTATTGTGTGGCCAGGGAGGTTGAAGTGTTCTCCTACAGGTTTTTGTATATTGCCATTCCTAATATCTGATTTGTGTCCATTTATCCTTTTCCTTAGAGACTGTCCAGTTTGGCCGATGTACATAGCAGAGGGGCATTGCTGGCATATGATGGCATATATTACATTGGTGGACGTGCAGGTGAATGAACCGGTGATGGTGTGGCTGATCTGGTTAGGTCCTGTGATGGTGTCGCTGGTGTAGATATGTGGACAGAGTTGACATCGAGCTTTGTTGCATGGATTGGTTCCTGAGTTAGAGTTACTATGGTGCAGTGTGCAGTTACTGGTGAGAATATGCTTCAGGTTGGCAGATTGTCTGTGGGCGAGGACTGGCCTGCCACCCAAGGCCTATGAAAGTGTGGGATCATTGTCCAGGATGGGTTGTAGATCCCTAATGATGCATTGGAGGGGTTTTAGCTGAGGACTGTATGTGATGGCCAGTGGAGTCCTGTTGGTTTCTTTCTTGGGTTTGTCTTGCAGTAGGAGGCTTCTGGGTACACGTCTGGCTCTGTTGATCTGTTTCCTTATTTCCTCATGCGGGTACTGTAGTTTTGAGAATGCTTGGTGGAGATTTTGTAGGTGTTGGTCTCTGTCTGAGGAATTAGAGCAGATGCGGTTGTAGCTCAGTGCTTGACTGTAGACAATGGATCATGTGGTGTGCCCAGGATGGAAGCTGGAGGCATGAAGGTAGGCATAGCGGTCAGTAGGTTTTCGGTATAGGGTGGTGTTAATGTGACCATCACTTATTTGCACTGTGGTGCTAAGCAAGTGGACCTCCTGTGTAGATTGGTCCAGGCTGATGTTGATGGTGGGGTGGAAGCTGTTGAAATCGTGGTGGAATTTTTCCAGAGTCTCCTTCCCATGGGTCTAGATGATGAAGATGTCATCAATGTAGCGTAGGTAGAGAAGGGGCGTGAGTGGACGAGAGCTGAGGAAGCGTTGTTCCAGGTCAGCCATAAAAATGTTGGCATATTGTGGGGCCATGTGGGTGCCCATAGCGGTGCCACTGATCTGGAGATATATATTGTCATCAAATTTGAAATAGTTGTGTGTGAGGATAAAGGCACAGAGCTCAGCAACCAGTTGTGCTGTGGCATCATCAGGGATACTGTTCCTGACAGCTTGTATTCCATCTGTGTGTGTGATGTTTGTGTAGAGAGCCTCTACATCCATGGTGGCTAGGATGGTGTTTTCTGGAAGGTCACCAATGCATTGTAGTTTCCTCAGGAAATCAGTGGTGTCACGGAGATAGCTGGGAGTGCTGGTGGCATAGGGTCTGAGTAGAGAGTCCAAATATCCAGACAGTCCTTCAGTGAGCGTGCCAATGCCCGAGATGATGGGGCGTCCAGGATTTCCGGGTTTGTGGATCTTGGGTAGTAGATAGAATAACCCTGGTCGGGGCTCTAAGGGTATGTTGATTTGTTCCGGTGTTAGTGTAGGGAGTGTCCTGAGTAGATGGTGCAGTTTCTTAGTGTATTCCTCAGTGGGATCTGAGGGCAGTGGCCTGTAGAATTTGGTATTGGAGAGTTGTCTGGCGGCCTCCTTTTGGTAGTCAGACCTGTTCATGATGATGACAGCACCTCCTTTATCAGCCTCTTTGATTATAATGTCAGGGTTGTTTCTGAGGCTGTGGATGGCATTGCATTCTGCACGACTTAGGTTATGAGGCAAGCAATGTTGTTTTTCCACAATTTCTGCCTGTGCACGTCGGCGGAAGCATTCTATGTATAAGTCCAGACTGTCATTTCGACCCTCAGGAGGAGTCCATGTGGAGTTTTTCTTCTTGTGCTGTTGGTGGGAGGGTAACTGTGTATCAGTGGGTTGTTCAGTGTTATCCAGACTAACACGGCTACCCCTCTGATACTAAAGAAGTGTGAAAAGCGAATAACAAGTGAGTTAGATCAGGAAGGAATGCATAAAATAGGTTATGGATGTGCATGGAAGGTGCAGGGCATATATTAGTTCATCATATTTGTACATCCTTCTTTGTACATGTAGATGTGCAGCAGCATTCTGTACATTTTGGAGCCTGAAGGAATGGGATTTAAGGAGACCGAAGAGAAAGGAGATGCAGTAGTTAATACTTAAACTGCATATTACTTTTATTATTCTGTTAATCTTATTGAACAAATTACCATAGTATATAAAGTGCAAAATGATTATACTACAGTATTACCACACTTTGAGGATAGTATGAAATCCAGATTACTGGTAGCTTATGCAGAAGATTATTATGAAATCCCATAGCAATGTTTTAAATATAATTGAATCTGTTGTATTCATTTACATGGAATACCAGGATCTCCGCTGGAGATTAGGACTGCTGTATAGCCAAATCACACAATAAAGACTGCTGTTTCTACAAAATCCCATCTTTGCATATTACTTATATAGTATCTACAAATTAAAGCTGTTCAAATGTATCATAGTTAGGTTTTAGTTTGTTATCTGGTGTATTTGTTCCTATTGTTTTCTGTCAGTAAAAAATAATACAATAATGTTTTCTACTGCAGTCTGCTATTGTCTAGTCACTGGAATCTAGTTTTGAATTCATCTAAAGCAGAGTTTTTATAGTTAGTGTGATTCAAACAATCAGTCTACAGGAGAAACAGTGTAATTTATTAAGACTAAATTATGACTTTGAATTATGGTAATAATGTACTTTTACTAAGCTATTAATTTTGGATCACCTTTATATTACTTGTTCTGAGTATAAATTAAATTTTGCAGGACAGGTAGTAAACAATCTGCAATGCATAAGCATTCTAATTTATTTTGTTTTCATTAAGAAACAGGAAGCGTTAAAAATTAGTTTTAATGTTTTTTAATTTTTTCCATTTCTGCAGTCAGACTACTTTGCCTCTGGTTATATCAGAGAAAATAATCCAGTAGAAGATACCACCATGACCTATTTGATTAGAGGGCCATGAAACTGAAGTTGTTTAACATTGCCCTTGCCATTAAAATAATGTGGGAAATTAAGATATTTGTTACTAGAATCTCTATACAGTCTGTTATAATTTTCTGTCTCTATTTCTGAGCAACAAATCAAACTAGAGTTGTTCTACCCTAGTTTCTAAAACCAGTGCAAGAAAATCAGTTTTAGGAAAAAGTCTCAAATTACCAAAGCTGAAAATAAACGTTGCCTAGTTCTTTTCACTTTACGTTTAGAGGTGAAAAAAAATGTGATCAGTTTGAGGTAGTTTTCACTTGAGACAAAGAGGACTTTGCAAATTTATTTCACTTTTCTGCCTCCATTACAACCATCCTGCCCACTGGCTGATAGCCTTGATGTCTGTCATCTGGTTTTGATCTCTTCTCCATTAGTGTACAAAGTAGATCAAAACTAGGCAATGAGCCATTTGGAGTCTGTAAGGTCAAACATTTTCACTGTGAAGGATATGAAGGCAAATACTTGCCAATAATTTTGACAAAATGCAAGCGATTTTAGAACAAGTACATCTTTGATTGGATTTTAGCCATAAAAGCATACAACCTCCACTGCAGTGCTGTAAAATTTGGAAACAGATATCTAACAGAAGGCTAACTGAGATTATGAGGAGACAACTGTTTGGCTCATTATAAAGTCAGATGTGTTCTATGGCATTTGAGTGGACAGCAGAGACACTGACATTAACACATGGCTCATTAGAAGTGAATTTGAGCTTGGCCTTTTACTTCGTTTAAAACAAAGTATCTAATATACACAGGAATCTCCTTGAAAATACCAGTGGCATTTCTTAAATGCATGTGATTTAAAATAAAGGTACTGTGCATCCAGTATTATGCCATTAAGAATATGGTGTGGGTTACAAAACTATTCGAATAACAATGACACTTCAAGAGAGGAGAGCAAGTCCTATTTAATCTCCCTTGTTTCTGATGATAAATACATCAAATTTTCAGCTTTTTCCTTTATCCTTGCTAATTGTTCGTCACATTGCTGAACTGACAGAAATAAGAACATAAAAATGGCCGTATTGGGTCAGACCAAAGGTCCATCCTGTAGTATGATTTTATAGTAGAAATGTATACTGGCCCTTAACTATTATAAGCACCGGTATTAACTCAACTATTTTAATTTGTATTCGCCTGAAACTTGGCATGCAGTGCCATCCACTACCCTATGAGTAAAATCCTGTCCTCACTGAAGTCAATCACAAAACTCCTGCTGACTTAAATGGGGGCAGAATATCACCCTTGATCTATGCAGCAGAATTCCCATTGAGTTCCATAGTGATTGTGTGTGTGGATTGAGGACAAATAAATGATGTTCCAGACAGCTGTTTAAAAATAAAATGGTTTGCATCAGTAAGATGTTAATTTAGTCGCAGAGTAATACAAAGTAGGTTTGGGGGCATATTTAGATATGGAGTAGTTTGAACCATTTTTTTAACATTTAATTTAAAAAATGAAGTATTGCATTTACGTGCTATCGAAATGCCACCTACCCACATCAATGGGTGGGTGAACTTGATAGGGCTGGCTTGAAGGGGTTGACACCAGTAGCAACAGAGAGAGCTACTTGCCAAGGGACAGTAGGTAATTCATCCCCCTTGGAGTCTCTGGCACCATTGGCCAACTGGGGGACAGGGGTGCTGATTGGCCAGAATGACCCAGCTCCCAGGACTTTATCCAGTGTGAAAGCCATGTGGAGCCTCCTTTGTTCCATACAAGCAGCACACCCTACCCAAGTGAACTAGGAATGAGAACCTGGACTGACTGATGCTGTGGGTCTAGCAAATCACCTTTTTAGGGGGTCAGGCAGGATTTCTTTTCTCCCATGGGCCAATTGTCAGAGGATAAGAGAGCTTTTTGTCTTCCTCACAGTACCTTAAAGCCACAGTGGGTTAAGTAGGAACACATTTATTACCTGACTGAGATATTGGGGTGGTGGTGTTTACTTTTCGCAACTTGTGGCTGGTTTCCAATGCGGTTAAGAGAATAAAATGAACAGTTCCCAGAGGTAATGGTGATGGGCCTTGGACTCATGTGATAGGGTGAGACTTTGTGCCTTTTGTAGGTTAAGGTCAGATCTTGTGGTCCTCATGGGCCAAGATCCTCACCCTGCTGGACCCGGGTAGCAGGCGTGGATACTACACAAACTGAAATTATGGTACATAATTCTTATCAAACATAATTCTTCATAGATAAATCAAGAAATGCATTTATGGTAAGACTATAGTTCAGTCTTTGTTTAGTCTGCTGTGAATTTTTTTTCTGTAAATAACAATTATATCAGATTATTTAATCGTTGAGTAGTATATTGTATATGGTGCCTACCAATCCCTATAAAATATCTCAGGTTGCAATATGGTAGTGTATTATTTCTCAAAATCAAAATGATAAGCAACTAGCTATTTCTAATAAAAAGGAGAGAGAAGCCACTTCCTTTGCAGTTGTTTTTTGAGTTGTGCTGTGCTTGCCTTTGCCACAGCTTGAACCTGTAAGTAGATTTCAGCACTGCTTGAATACTGTTCAGACAATCTTAAAAGGAACTTCACTGTTTAGAAAGAAATTAAACATTATAGCCATTCCTACAATGAAATATTGTAAAAAGTGTAATTCTGCTGACTTCAATTGATTTATAACAAATGAGGCCTGGACTCTTTATATAAATATTTCCAAGAGTCTTTTGATTTTTTTTTTAACCTCTTCAGCTTTCATAAAGCTGTGTGGAGTTTTTCCTTTAAAAGTCTGCTGTCACTCTAATTCTCTCTCTTCATGTAACTGTTTCAGAGTTCCTTGTGCTCATGTGATTGTTGCTATTATAGACTTTTCATCAGCTGTTGTTGGGCATCTGAGTTTTTGTTCTGATCAATTGTAATCACTACATCATCAGTAAATTAAAGATAAATTGACTTAATTTGATATTTAATAAGGCCAAAAATTGAGACTCCTATATGACTATACATTTTATTAAACCAGATTAAATGGGATTGCAGTATGGAAGCCTAGACTTACTATTCCTTTTATTTTGACCTAATTAGTACTTGTGAGTTACAACTACTTGTGCCTGTCACTGGTTTACAGCTGATTTTAAAAAACATATAGTTATTGCTGATTTCCTGGGTAAGGGAAATTGTAAGAGATTATCAGAAGCAGGGGCGGCTCTAGGCACCAGCAAAACAAGCTGGTGCCTAGGGCGGCCAAATCTAGGGGGCGTCCCCTGCCGCCGAGGGGGGGCGACAGGCTGGGCCGGCGGACCTGCCGCAGTCATGCCTGCGGGAGGTCCACCGGAGCCCCGGGATGATCGTCCGCAGCCGCGGGGGGTACAGCCGAGCCACGCGGAATCCAGCGGACCCTCCGCAGTCATGCCCGCGGGAGGTCCGCGGCTCCGGGGCGCCTCCCGCGCATGACTGCTTGGGGCGGCCAAAACGCTAGAGCCGCCCCTGATCAGAAGTCTGTGGAAATTGGTAGTATTCATTGCACAGTAAATCCAACTTGGTTAGTCAACAATAACTGCTAGAGTGACCAGATAGCAAGTGTAAAAAATCGGGACAGGGGTGGGGGGTAATAGGTGCCTATATAAGAAAAGGCCCCCAAAATCGGGACTGTCCCTGTAAAATCAGGACATCTAGTCACCCTAGTAACTGCAACAAGTTTTCTCAAAGTTTAGGTGAACTGCAGGAAATGTGAAATGATATATGAGCTTCTTAAATTCAAGCCAATTCTAGTTTTGTCATTTTTAGAAATTTAGAAATGGCCTGGCATGTAGTTGAGAGATAGCTGAATTAGATAGTTAGATTTCAGTGATAGGTACAAAGATTTGATGGGTGACCATATAAAGGCAGAGCACAAGTTATAATGCCAAGTCAACATTTTGCAAGTTAATCAAGCATAAAAAATACCATTTCCCTAATGGCGGGGTACACCATCAACTGCTTAATTTCAAAACAGAGTGGGGGAACTAACACAAGAGAGTCTGCTTTTGCTCATAATTTGGCACCTTTTGATTTCCTTTAACTTGATAACTCTATATTCACTATTGTGTTTACCCCCTAAAAATGCTCAAGGACTTTATACAAAGAATGATTTTTGTGGAAGGTTGGCATTTTTGAATGCTTCTCTGTTTAATTTTATAATGGAATTTGTTCATGTAATATTTTTACCGTACACATTGCTCTAGGGGACAGATCTTTGGCTCCTGTTCTGGTCACTTTGTACTGATCAGGCAATACAAAGCAACCAGAAAGTACCCTGCCCAAGGGGTGTAAAATCAGTATTGCTAACTATGTACCACCTTAATGCCCTTCTCTGCAAAATGGGGACCTGTGAGAGATAGGTGAGAGCATATCCAGGCTACAAGGGCCAAAGGGTAGTGTGTTCTGACCCATTGTTGTCTAGAGAAACAGTCACTTTAAGATTTAACCCCAAACGGCATCCTTCAGATCATAGATTTTAAGAGCAGAAGGGGCCATTATGTCACTTAGTCAGACCTCCTGCACAATATAGGCCATAGAATTTCACTCAGTAATTGGGGTATTGAGTCCAATAACTTAGGTAATATTCTTCTACTAATACATCAGACCTATAAAAACTAGAAACTGTTCTTATGTCTACAAGTGCCATTTACTAATTCATATACACACCTATCTTAATTATTCTTAAAACTCAAAACAAACAAAAAATAAACAGCACTGAAGCACAGCTGAAGTCCAGGGAGCAACACTGACTTACAGTAGCTCAGAATCTGCCCTGAAATATATTGCTGAATTGTTAAACTATCCACTGGGGAATTACAGAAAAAAGGGGAACCAAAAAAAGTCTTTTAAATTCAACATTTGTCTTCAAGAAATCACAATTTGATTGAATTTTGGATTTTTTTATATCTTTTCAGTAAGTGGAAAATAGGTATAGATTTGTGTTTGTATATCTCAAGAACGCACACTGCATATTCTTGATTTATATATATGTAACATAAGAAGTTATTTGTTAGCATTGGTTAATTATGATAAATTATACAATATTTGTGGCTGAAACTTGGTGGATTGCCTCCACAGTTTTAGTAAATTATAGTTATAAAAATAACTAATGTTACATGACAGTATTAAATGAAGAGGAAAGTTAACTTACATAGTACCTTTCATTTTTTGATACCTAAAAACAAAAGATCTTCAAAAATGCACAAATCTGTGAGGAGCTCAACAATATTTTCTCTGTCTTTTGTCAGAGATCTAATATTTTGAATAATCCGTGAGCTTCAAATATCTTTAAAGTTCTGCACCAAAACCACAACTTTCACTGGAGATATCAGCTCTGACTACATAGGTCTAAATTAAGAAATATGAGGTACTGCAAAAATATAGACATAGAACAGTGAAAGTCATGGATTACATGTGTTTAAAATACTGGCGTTCAGAAAAATTGTTTAAATGTATCTGAATTATCCTCTCACAGTTTTCTCAGGTTATTGCGGTGAAATTCTGCCCTGATTAAAGTCAGTGGGAGTTTGGCCATAGATTTCAGTTGCATTAGGATTATACCTTTAATGTTCAATAAACCAAATAAACCTATGGATTGCTGATAAATTACTTACTGTAGATATGTTTAGTGGTCTTTGTCTAAAATAAGGCAAATAGAGACATTTCCTAGTTTTATTTCTATCTAGTTTTATGGTGAGCTCTGCATTTGTGCATCATTGTTCTGGAAAGGTCGGCATTCTTCAAATTTCTCTAGGAGTTTGTTCCTCAGTTTCTCACACCATTCTAAACCTGAGAGGTAATATCTGAGCAGTAAAGGGTCACAAGAAAATACTTATTGTTGATATTTGATGGCTATAATAATACTTTATAGTCCAAGTTCTACAAAGTGTACATGAGTAAATTGCTCATCTGCATGTTTGCACACTTGGGTTCTAAATTTGCTTGCAAAGAGCCTGTCACTGATAAAGAAGAGAGTCAGCTAGTGATTAGAGCAGGGTCTATTTTGATCTCTAACTCTAATTTCTTGGGCAATGTGCAGAGTGGCTGAATACCAGAGCCTTCTTCTGTACCAAGAAAGGATCCTGCCATGAAGTTTAAGCTAGCAGATGCTCCCTAAACCTTATCACTTCACTACTCAGCCTTGCATAACAATGGAAGGAATTTAGCCCTTAATATCTGTAAAGCACTTCTACATCACCAGCTATTATATACATGCAAAGTACTAGTACTATCATTAACAGTAAATATTAATATCTTACTAATAATTCCCAATAGTGTGATAATTACTAATAAATCATTAAGCAATACTTAATATTAATATTCACTAATAATTATAAATCATTCAAATAATTGTTAATACAGATTAGTGCTGCTACTATTGATTTATTTTAATTACCTGTGGTCTGAGTACTAATGTTTAGGGTTTGGGTTTGAGATCAAATCAGGGCTACGTCTCCAGCTAGGACTTGATGGTGTTGACTGAGACCTTCATGAGATTTTTCTTCCAGAATTTGGAAAAAAATCTCATGAGATGATCTATTCTCACAAGTTTATAGGCCTCTTGCAGTTTTGGTCCTCAACCATAGGGGTATACTTCTAATCTAAATCCCACCAAAAAGTGGTTAGATTTGAATCTGGGGTCATCTCTAGTATACACATTTCCTTCAGTTTTGCACAGTGTCGGTCAGTGTCTTGAATACCTTTATCCACTTTCCTGCAGAGGTGCACTCCACCACTGACGATACCTATGACACTGAGATTTCTTTAACAGTGGGTTGGCATTTGAAATATATTGATTAAACCATTATTGCACATAAAAACACAAAAGTCTAATCATATCCAAAAGTATGTATTAGTCTGAATTTTTAAAATGTTTCCACTCTTTGGACAGAGTAAATCTTTTAATTTAATTTAAGAAAATATAGATTAAAAAATAAATTTTAAAAGTAATTTAAATGATGCTGTTTTCCCTTTCTGGTTGTTTGTAATATTTCAGAGATGAGTTGTAGAGAATTTTTGAAATATTGTACAGTGTTTACATCACTAGCACTTACCATTCCTTTGCTTATAGTAATTTAAGCCTCAGTACATTTTTTCCTCTAGGATCACTGGTTTATTTTGAATTCTATTACTGTCTTCGATAGCATTTTATCAAAGAAATCAGCTATTCATGGCAACTCCACTTTTACCTTTATTTTCTTCAAAAATCTTTATATATTCTAAGTCTAAACTTAAAACCTGTTTAAAATGTATGGCTCTTTTAGAGCTGTGTAGTTACCTTTTTTCCTAACTAAATTTGATTCCCTTCTAATTCTTTAAATGCTAAATCAATTGAAACTATTATCTCTTCTTTAGAAATAAGTTTGGTGACTGCTTTCTATTGTCTGTATTTATTAAAATTTTGTAAGTAAAATAATTAAAAAAAGTTTAAAATATTCTTTGCTTAGGATTTTATAGTTGAAGTTTACAACTGTTTTCACAGCTCTTGGATAATTAATTCTCCTACTATTCTTTGAGCTTTAATCAACATTTCATATTTTTCAATGTTTAAATTTTGTAATAGTGCCCTGAAGCTTTTAATTTTATTTAGTTCATAATTTATTTTCAAAGCATGAAAACAAAGCTTGTATTATCCTAGCTGTAAAAAGCCAACCAATAATTTAGTTCACCTAACAGGAGAAAAACATTTTAACAAAACAAACTCCTACAGGAAATTGTACAGATCTAACATGGTCATATGATCTGCACAGTAAGGCTGAACTAAATGTATAAAGTTTCAGATTTTGTGAATTTCCTATCAAGCTTTAGTAGTTTAAAAACATTTTTCTCAATAATTTAAAAGACAGAATTTCATTTTCCATCTAAAAGCAGTGAGATTACCCCAGTGATGAGCATGGTATAAAAACCCAAATAGCCTATGGTATTTCTTAATAAGAGAAGAACACGACAAAAGATAGGCTGGCACAAGTGATACTATATATATAGCATACAAGTAGTATTTTTGTATTAGAACTTTTTCTTTCTCCCCCTCTCTGCACCTTGTTTTCAAGCAGAAGTGGAAATGGAGCCTGTAACAGGGTGTATAGGAAGAGGTTAAAGAGCTAATTTGGGCCCAGGCAGTCCCACCCCCTCACACCTACAAAGCATGCAGGGGCTAAAGAAGTTTAAAGGGAAACAGAACAGCTCATTAGCAGGCCAGCCAGTGGAGGTGAGCAGATCTACACTCCTAGTTCCTTAGGGCTGAACACGATGAAAGGTGCAGCTACCTGGGAACCCTGACTATTGAGAATCTACCTGATCCGGTGAGGGGAAAGGAGAGCTGGACACTTGCAGAGTCTGGGATTCATTCTTTATTTTGTTTCTGTCTTTGTTTTGCCCTTTTGTGTGAGGAGACTGGTGGCAAACAACCCAGGGGAGCAGTGCTACAGCACCTTGGGAGTACTGAGCCTTACTGCCCACCCCAGCGCCCAGGACTGGAACCTTGAATGGGACTGAAGCTGGAAATCCTACTTCTGGGGCCAGGGGATCTGGAATAGGAAGATCCTATAGCCTAGAGAGTCATGACTCTGTGACCTTGGCTCAGTGAGGCTTGGAACCTCTTGTCTGTGAGTAGGGCTGTCCTTGGTTGGACTCTTATACCCTAAAAGGGCAGGACACAACTCCTAGACTGGCTAGAGCACTGGGTTATAGTTACTGCAGGGCTGGAAGGATTGACAGGAAAAAAGGGAACCTGCTATGCCCTCATCTGACCACTAGCTGGTCCCTGCAGTGTGTGAGCCCCTTCACAGAGTCCAATAATACCAGTGAAATTTTCAAACCTATGATGTTCCATTGGACGTTTTTTTTTTAAAGCCATGGAGCTTGCACTCTATAATTCATTGCTAAGGATTACTGAATCTTAGAACATCTCTAAAATGTTTTGCCCAGCACTAGAAATAAAACACTATCCATATCTCGCTGTAGAATGGAGACAGGGGGCTGATGCTCAACTCTGTTGCATGTGTTCACACTAGCACACTGTTTTTCTGGTGCAACACGGTGGAACCTCAAGTCTACGAGCCTTCAAGGGGTTTTTAGTGGTATAGCCAACTCTAACCATAATTATAAAAGTAATGGAAAGATACCATTGTAGATTTGTCTCTCTTGCTGGATAGCGGTAATTCAGAAATAGAAAGGCGCTATTTCAAGAGACGTTAGGAAGAAAGTTGCTCAAAAGATGCTCAGCGAAAGGATCCTTGATGTTGTTGTTTTGTTTGTCACATTTCCCATAATATAACGATGTACTGCACAAATAGGGACATAAGAAGTCTAGATCACCAGAAAAGATATCCCAGCGCCTGGCTGTGGATGCAACTGATTACAGTGCCTGAGGAGTTTGTCTGTTAGTGGCTCAGTTCACACACAGATCACATCTACTTCAGAACTGGTCACCAGGGCATCCTTAGGCATATGCAGCACAGGTGGCTGCATAGGGCACCTGAAAATTTGGGGCACCCTGGAGTCTTAGTGTCCACCCTTCCTCCTCTTCCTATACCTTTTCTGACCCTTCCTGCAGGCTCCCACCATAGCTGGCTGCTGCAGCCTGGTGAGTCTTCCTCTGGAGAGGATCTTGTACTGAAAAGTGAAAAAGGCTTCCAGCCTGCCAAACCTGTTAGCACAACATTGAAACTGTTAAAGATCCATTCAAGTGGTATTGAAGCCATTTAACAGGCATTTGCTGACCCCCAGGCATATACTGTCAGTTTCTGAATTTACTGACAAAAACAGTTGTGCATGACTGTAATACACTCAGAACACATTAGTCTACAGGACCTTAGTTTAAAATTTGCTTTAAAAACATATTTCATTACTGTGTTGCTGAAGATTATAAAACCACATCTCTAAAAAATCCTTGCATAGATTTTTAGATGCACAATCTGAGTATTCATCTTTAGCCTTAAATGCTTGGATCTTCAGACATATAGTTTTTTAAATAAATCCTTCAAAAGATCACCCTTATTAAAATACACATGTGAGCTCGGGCTGCCTTCAGGCATAGGAACACCAGTTTAATAATACTGCATAGGGCCTCATAAATCCTAAGGACAACCCTGCTGGTCACAAGGTATCACTGCTCTCTATGCCAACATGGGTAAGACTGACAAACTATACCCTCTGGTGAGTGGCAAATTAATTATGCCAAAATGCTAAAAGGGCCTGCCTTTTAGTAATCTACAAGGCTAGTTCAATAGCCTGGATAATTGCAAGTCTTGTTTATGAAAAGGGGTGAAAAACCAAGAAAAGGCCCTTAAGGTGAAAAAGTGCATGAACCTAATGTTTTGGATAAGTGTGTAATTGACAGACCTCTATAGTTAAGTCCTCTAATTATCCACAGAACAACACAGCGGCAGTGCCAGTCTCTTTCCACACCTAACCTAAGTATCTATGTTTAGGTGTAAGAAGATAGCTCAGTCTTTATCCTGGACAATTCTTGGTCCCACCTGCTGAAATTGCCAGCAAGGTCGCCAATTAGTATCAAAAGCTGTGGTGGGCACTCGAGTTTCATATTGATGTTGCTTTTCAGATAGAAAACACATGGACCTTGATTCTTGTTTTTGCTAGTGTCCTGAATGTGAGTGTAAATGTCTCTCCCCATCTCAGTGGGGGAGAAATTTGCTCAGACCAGGAGGCAGAGAAGAGGAGGGAAGAGCTTGTGTTTCAATATTCTGCATCCCAGCTCCTCCAGCTGCCTCCAACCAGGTCACCCGTGCCTTAGGAAGGAGGAGAAGAGGCATTTTTCTGCCTCCCCTTGACCAGCCAGGTAAAGCTGGGGAGCTGATTAGCTATCATGCCCCCTCTTCTCAAATTAAAGCCTTGCCAGACATCTTTTGGGCATCTTCATACCATTGCTGCCTCGCCCACTTTCTCTCTGGTGGTTAAGGTATATTGAACTGTGTTTCGAAGAGGCTATGGGGCAGACTGTTCGCCTGTTTTGGGGATCACAAAGGAAATATTTTCCCTATTGGAACTAGCAGTGGTCCGTAGGGATTTTCGCCTTCCCTGCAGCATTATGGAGGTTTAGTTTAGGTTAAAAGCAGTAAGAATAGGAATTTAACATTAGAAGGAAATACAGGAATGTTTAGATCATCACACCTTGTGGCCACTGTCCAGTGTGAATAAAGGCTAAATCAGCCAACTCCCAGAGGTGAATGAACCCCACTTAAATGCCTGGTATGTGAAAGGGGCTGGGAGTATAGTGCTCCTCCACATTATTAATAAAGTTACACCTTGTTACGTAACTCCATCCCAGTGTTTGTGTTTCATTCTTGTGCTTGATTGTTTGATTGCTTGTTTGACCAGTTTGATTTGGGAGTGCTTTGTTCCAGCTGGGCCTGACTGTTATAAAAAGGCAGTCAGCTGCGAACCAGCTGAGCAGCGAACAGCAGAGAGGCAAACAGAAGGAGTTTGCCTGGGATTTCGCCTGGAGAGAGCTCTTAGAAAGAAGAGACCATGGATGCTGAGCGATCTGCCGTTGTGACCTGCAGAGGATGCGCCATGTTTGTCTTCCTTCCACAGGATAGAAGCGACTTTGTCTGTACAAAGTGCAAGCTGATCTCCATATTGGAGGAGAAGATTCAAGGTCTGGAGAAACGGATATCAACCCTGCGTTCCATAAAAGAAAATGAGGATTTCCTGGATAGACGTCAGGATCAGCTTCAGTGGGCACAATGTTCTGAAGATTCAGAGCAGGCTACACAGCGGGGACAGAAGGCCAGTGAGGATAACTGGCGGCATGTGACATCCAGTAGAGGAAAGAGTACCTGAAACGTCCATGTACCAGAAACACAGATACAGGTGAGCAACCGTTTTCGTGTTCTCTCCGCAGGTACTAGTGCAGAGAGTGGAGTGGATGATACATCTGAGGGAACAGAGCAGAAGGAGACTCCACTGATTGGAAGGCATGAGATGCGCCGTCCTAGGGATGGGGGTTCCACGACCACCACTCCCAGGAGGAGGAGGAGGGTGGTTGTGGTCGGGGACTCTCTCCTCAGGGGGACTGATTCATCTATCTGCCGCCCTGACCGGGAAAACCGAGAGGTGTGCTGCTTGCCAGGGGCTAGGATTCACGATGTGACGGAGAGACTGCCGAGACTCATCAAGCCCTCGGATCGCTACCCCTTCCTGCTTCTCCATGTGGGCACCAATGATACTGCCAAGAATGACCTTGAGCGTATCACTGCAGACTACGTGGCTCTGGGAAGAAGGATAAAGGAGTTTGAGGCGCAAGTGGTGTTCTCGTCTATCCTCCCTGTGGCAGGAAAAGGCCAGGGTAGAGACCGTCGAATCGTGGAAATCAACGAATGGCTACGCAGATGGTGTCGGAGAGAAGGGTTTGGATTCTTTGACAATGGGATGGTCTTCCAAGAAGAAGGATTGCTAGGCAGAGACGGGCTCCACCTCACGAAGAGAGGGAAGAGCATCTTTGCAAGCAGGCTGGCTAACCTAGTGAGGTTTAAACTAGTGGAGGGCTTTAAACTAGGTTCACCGGAGGAAGGAGACCAAAGCCCTGAGGTAAGTGGGGAAGTGGGATACCGGGAGGAAGCACAAGCAGGACACTGCAAGAGGGGAGGACTCCTGTCTCAGACCGAGAAAGCGGGACAATCAGCGAGTTATCTTAAGTGCCTATACACAAATGCAAGAAGCCTGGTGTTAGGGATTTTAAGGGGTCCCACTTGCCCCAGACTGTGTCCCACTTGCCCCAAGTTGAATTAGCTGAGCATAATAAATTTTAATTATAGGTGGTCAGCTTGATATAAACATAGAGTATAGGGTATGGTATATGGCAAAGGCCAACAGGAGAGAGGGAAAGGGGAACTATGAATATTGATGAAACATGGCAACAACATATATAAATAATAGCATAATAAAAAAAATAAAAAAGAATCTTGTACAATGTAGCCGCACCGCACATAGGGTGTAGAGTGAGGGGGCTTGGGGAGTGCAGTGTATTGGCATTGAAGCATTTGCATTGGGCAATTTGCAAAAATAATTAAATTAAAATCCCCACCCCCAGACCCCCCCCATAGGTCAGGAAGCAACTGCATCCTAACCCCTGCCTTTCAGGCCCAGGCCTGTTAGCAAAACAATATATATAACAAAGGTTAACTTCTTCTGCAATTCTGTCTTGTCTATATCAGGGAGCACGAGGGGGGGATGAAGAAACCAGAGAAGAAGAAGAAGGAACTGAGGGCTGCTGAGAAGCTATGCCAATGCAAATCCAAGGGGCAACAGGGGGAGCAGGCAACAGGCAGGCAACCAACCAAAAAAAAAAAAAAAAAAAAAAAAAAACAAGAGAAAATAAAAGAAGCTTGTTGACATCAAAAAATGAAATGCGGCAATTAAAATTTTTTTTTTAAAAAAAAAATTATTTTTTTATTTTTTAATTTAAAACTTGGTATTGTTTGTAACAGGCAGAGGTTTTTTCCCCCTCTCACTGCATTTATGCTTGTACTATAAAGGTGCATTGTCCCAATGTAAATGAAAAAAAATCAAAGGTCAATTTTTCCACGACACCTGGGGAACAAGCAGGGAGAACTAGAAGTCCTGGCACAGTCAGGGAATTATGATGTAATTGGAATAACAGAGACTTGGTGGGATAACTCACATGATTGGAGTACTATCATGGATGGATATAAACTATTCAGGAAGGACAGGCAGGGCAGAAAAGGTGGGGGAGTTGTGTTGTATGTAAGACAACAGTATGACTGCTCAGAGCTCTGGTATGAAACTGCAGAAAAACCTGAGAGTCTCTGGTTTAAATGTAGAAGTATGAACAACAAGGGTAATGTCGTGGTGGGAGTCTGCTACAGACCACCAGACCAGGGGGATGAGGTGGACGAGGCTTTCTTCCAGCAACTAACAGAAGTTGCTAGATCACAGGCCCTGGTTCTCATGGGTGACTTTAATCACCCTGATATCTGCTGGGAGAGCAATACAGCGGTGCACAGACAATCCAGGAAGTTTCTGGAAAGTGTAGGGGACAATTTCCTGGTGCAAGTGCTGGAGGAACCAACTAGGGGAAAAGCTCTTCTTGACCTGTTTCTCACAAACAGGGAAGAAATAGTAGAGGAAGCAATAGTGGATGGGAACCTGGGAGGCAGTGACCATGAGATGGTCGAGTTCAGGATCCTGACACAAGGAAAAAAGGAAAGCAGTAGAACAGAGACCCTGGACTTCAGAAAAGCAGACTTTGACTCCCTCAGGGAACTGATGGGCAAGGTCCCCTGGGAAAATAACATGACGGGGAAAGGAGTCAAGGAAAGCTGGCTGTATTTTAAAGAAACCTTATTGAGCTTGCAGGAACAAACCATCCCGATGTGTAGGAAGAAAAGTAAATATGGCAGGCAACCAGCTTGGCTTAACAGTGAAATCCTTGCTCGTCTTAAACACAAAAAAACAGCTTACAAGAAGTGGAAGATTGGACAAATAACCAGGGAGGAGTATAAAAGTATTGCTCAGGCATGCAGGTGTGAAATTAGGAAGGCCAAATCACACTTGGAGTTGCAGCTAGCCGGAGATGTTAGGAGTAACAAGAAAGGTTTCTTTAGGTATGTTAGCAACAGGAAGAAAGTCAAGGAAAGTGTGGGCCCCTTGCTGAATGAGGGAGGGAACCTAGTGACGGAGGATGTGGAGAAAGCTAGTGTACTCAATGCTTTTTTTGCCTCTGTCTTCACAGACAAGGTCAGCTCCCAGACAGCTGCACTCTGCAGCACAGTATGGGGAGGAGGTGACCAGCTCTCTGTGGAGAAAGAAGTAGTTCGGGACTATTTAGGAAAGCTGGATGAGCACAAGTCCATGGGGCCGGATGCGCTCCATCCGAGGGTGCTAAAGGAGTTGGCCGATGAGATTGCAGAGCCATTGGCCATTATCTTTGAAAAATCATGGCGATCGGGGGAGGTCCTGGATGACTGGAAAAAAGCTAATGTAGTGCCCATCTTTAAAAAAGGGAAGAAGGAAGATCCAGGGAACTACAGGCCAGTCAGTCTCACCTCAGTCCCTGGAAAAATCATGGAACAGGTCCTCAAGGAATCAATCCTGAACCACTTAAAGGAGGGGAAAGTGATCAGGAACAGTCAGCATGGATTCACCAAGGGCAAGTCATGCCTGACTAACCTAATTATCTTCTATGATGAGATAACTGGCTCTGTGGATGAGGGGAAAGCAGTGGATGTGCTATTTCTGAACTTTAGCAAAGCTTTTGATACAGTCTCCCACAGTATTCTTGCCAGCAAGTTAAAGAAGTATGGGCTGGATGAATGGACGGTAAGGTGGATAGAAAACTGGCTAGATGGTCGGGCTCAATGGGTAGTGATCAATGGTTCCATGTCTAGTTGGCAGCCGGTATCAATTGGAGTGCCCCAAGGGTCGGTGCTGGGGCCGGTTTTATTAAATATCTTCATTAACGATCTGGAGGATGGTGTGGACTGCACCCTTAGCAAGTTTGCAGATGACACTAAACTGGGAGGAGTGGTTGATACGCTGGAGGGTAGGGATAGGATACAGAGGGACCTAGACAAATTAGAGGATTGGGCCAAAAGAAATATGATGAGGTTCAACAAGGACAAGTGCAGAGTCCTGCACTTAGGACGGAAGAATCCCATGCACTGTTACAGACTAGAGACCGAATGGCTGGGCAGCAGTTCTGCAGAAAAGGACCTAGGGGTTACGGTGGACGAAAAGCTGAATATGAGTCAACAGTGTGCCCTTGTTACCAGGAAGGCTAATGGCATTTTGGGTTGTATAAGTAGGGGCATTTCCAGCAGATCGAGGGATGTGATCATTCCCCTCTATTCGACATTGGTGAGGCCTCATCTGGAGTACTGTGTCCAGTTTTGGGCCCCACACTACAAGAAGGATGTGGATAAATTGGAGAGAGTCCAGCGGAGGGCAACAAAAATGATTAGGGGGCTGGAGCACATGACTTATGAGGAGAGGCTGAGGGAACTGGGATTGTTTAGTCTGCAGAAGAGAAGAATGAGGGGGGATTTGATAGCTGCTTTCAACTACCTGAAAGGGGGTTCCAAAGAGGATGGATCTAGACTGTTCTCAGTGGTAGAAGATGACAGAACAAGGAGTAATGGTCTCAAGTTGCAGAGGGGGAGGTTTAGGTTGGACATTAGGAAAAACTTTTTCGCTAGTAGGGTGGTGAAGCACTGGAATGGGTTACCTAGGGAGGTGTTGGAATCTCTTTCTTTAGAGGTTTTTAAGGTCAGGCTTGACAAAGCCCTGGCTGGGATGATTTAGTTGGGTTTGGTCCTGCTTTGAGCAGGGGGTTGGACTAGATGACCTCCTGAGGTCCCTTCCAACCCTGAGATTCTATGATTCTATGATTCACCTGTGAGTCCAGATCAGTGTAATTTCTGGCCAGTTTTAAGGGTAGCCCCACCGAAACAGTCCCTCCCCCCCCATCGCCATGCCACCAAATCAGCTTCCCCCTGAGCGCTGCGCCACCAAAACACCCACCCCAGAGCGCCGCCCCGCAGAAACACCCCCCCCAGCGCGGCACTGACGAAACACCCCCCCAGAGCCGCGCTGACGAAACACGCCCCCCAGCGCCATGCCACTGGAACACCACCCCCAGCACCTCGCTGCCTCACCAAAACACCCCCCCGAGTGCCAAACCGCTCTGCAGAAACACACCCCCAGCGCCGCATTGCCGAAACACCCCCCCCAGCGCCGTGCCACCGAAACACCCCCCAGCGCCTTGCCTCGCCACCGAAACACCCCCCCGAGCGCCGCACCGCACCGCAGAACCCTCCCCCCAGTGCTGCACTGCTGAAACACCCCTCTGAGCGCTGCCCTGCCCCACCGAAACACCCCGAGCACTGCACTGCGCCGCCCAAACACCCCCTGAGTGCCGCCCCGCCTCGCTGAACCCCCCCCCCGAGTGCCGCATCGCACCGCCAAAACACACACCCCCAGTGCCGCCCCGCCAAAACACACACACCCTCAGCACCGTGCCATGCCGCTGAAACAAAAACAACCCACCCCCTCAAGCGCCGCCCAGCCAAAACAACAACAACAAAACTCAAGCGCCGCCCCGCTGAACCAAAAAAAAACAAACCCCGAGCGCCCCCCGCCACCCCAAGATTGGCCACCCCTTACAAGGTGCCGCCCCAAGCACGTGCTTGGTCGGCTGGTACCTGGAGCCGGCCCTGGTCGGAGTATGACCACCATGATACACAAATGGCCTAGCAATGCATAGTAGGCAAAAGCTGCTTCTAGGGTGCAGAGGCTGCATAGGGCATAAAGTTGCTCTGTGCTGTGGCTCAAGACTGTGGAGAAAGAAGGATTTCAATCCCCCTAATTCTTGTGAAAAACTTCCCCATGAAAAATGCACTTGCTCAGTCTTTGTACTAAAGATAAGAACTGAAGCTCAGTAAAGTTTCAGCCCAAATGAGTATACCGATGCACAACAAATATGCTGCATAGGCAAATATAATCAATGGTATAATTCTGTTGATTTCTGTGCAGCTGCATCAGGACAAATTTGGCCTAATGGATATGAACAGCTATAGGCAGCCTGTACAGTGCCATGAAAGATGAAAGTTGATCTTATGAATTCAAACTTGAATCCAGGTATTTCATTTAAATCCTTTGCTTTATCCCAGGGTAGCTTTTGGGCTCAGTGGGTTATGTGTTATTAATTATCTGATTTCTTTAGTAGTTAAGTTTGTTGGCTGGCTAGTCTAAATTCACAGTAGATGGGCTTGAAAAATCAATGTCTCTGAATTATGAGTACTGGTTTTCTAGTTTCAGTCTTCATAGACAAAATGTTTTACATATCATAAATGACTGCAAGCTTTTCATTATTTTCACACGTATGTTTCCTTCTGCTACTGACCAGTTTTTCCATGATTCATTCCATCATATTAGCAGGGAAACCTTCACCTCAAAGGTGACCTTACTGGCCCAGTGTACCTGTCTAGCTAGCCAGTGTCAGACCAGGAATGGAATCTATTGCTGTAATGAGTGCACTAGGGATGCTACTGCTTAGCAGTAAATGGACACTGCTTCTAAAACTGTGTTCAGGCTATAGTCAGAAGGGAGGGCTTCTATTAAAATTAATAGCCTGCTTGTTCTTTTTTATCAATGTATTATTGAAATGGTGTTCTTTCAAGGTTATGCAGATGGTTTAATGCTGATTATGTTTTAAGCCAGAGTGGATAATTAAATAGGATAAAAATGAGTGTAGGGTTATTCATGACGGAAAAGATGCCAAGAACAGTACAACAAAGGCCACTTGCTGATAAATGGAAAGGAGCTAAACTAAATTTATGGCAAAATTATTAGTGTATGGGCTTTCTCTACTCTTCTGTGAAAGAAATTAGCTTTGTTAAAATACTTTTAATTTCCTCACATTAAAACAAAGCTCCAACTCCCATTCCTGTTGCTCACACTCACATATAAGACATAGCATATGGAAAAGCAAAAAACAAAGGAAGTCTTAGTCCTTGGGATTTAAAAAGACAAAGCAATTTCTTGGGTAGCCCAAGAATAGAAAATATAAAAGCACTGGAAATTAGGAATAACATGATCTATTACAGTTAATGGACGTTTCTATACTAACCTATATTAGTTCATTTCACTAACCAGTTCATTTCAGATACTGTGAAATTTTCATGTGCAAATGTTTTCTAAATCTCATTAGCATATGATTTCATTTATCATTCCTTTGTGCTGAGGATGCATTGATGATATTTAAATACTGATGTCCTAGTCCTTAGAGCTTGAACAGGAAGGATTACTCACACAGCTTCTCACACAACCTTCTGAAAGTAATAAGCAACTCATTTTATGATTTTTCTGGAACCCTTCTTTGAGAGATTAAGAGGCATTACTTTCTACTGAAAATAAACAACTGTTTCTGCTGTTTCTAGACTAGAGCAAAATATCATAGCACGTTGCGTCATTTCAGAGGTTTAAATAGCTTTGTTATATCATTACATGAGGCAATTTAAGGTTGCTATTAGAGGTCTGATACCTCTACTGAAGGGGTAAGATCAACCCACTAACCAGAAAGTACCATGAGGGTCTGTGAACTAACACAAACTTAAGTATTCCAGTATTAATGGCTTTAATAGCTAATCTGAAATGCATTTACTTCTGTGAGTGATTGTGCATATAGATTTAGACCAGAATATTGCAAGTATCTGTGGCCACTATATTTTGTGGAAGCAATGGTGCATTTCACAGAACACTTAGGTAGTCTCATGACATGAGATAAGGTGGGAACCATGTAGAAGCAACTTATGGGGAAAAAAATCTTTTCACTGCAGAGAGGAGACATGGGCCTGACTTTGGAATTATGCTCTTTTAAAAAGTTATTTTTTATAGCTTATGTAATGATCCAGAAGCAAAATTGGTTCTACAATATTTTGCTGAGCATCCTACTGGTTATTCAGTCTGTCATAATATATAAAATATCATTGCTCTGATACCACTGCATCAGCTTTTCCAAGCTACTGCACAGCAGACATAATTAAGAATAACTTAATGTCCTCAGACTTTTTTTTTTTTTGGTCTCAGATCTCTTTACAGAATACTCCCTCTCCCCTTCCCCCCCCTTAAATCAGGGGTTTGATTTATTGTTAGGCACTTTCTTAATCAGTCTTTTCTGTTTTAGATTTTAAATTCATTTTCAACTTTCAAATGGCTTAAAATTATTTTGCCTGAACTTCATCAATTTCATTTTGGCTGTTGTCTGTCTCAACCCACACCTCTACCCACCTAAAAAAAGCAGAAAAGTACTTTTCCATGATAATTAAAGTGATTGGATAAGCGATGGGAACTAAATTGAGATTGCTTAGCTCTCTAGCCTAAATGTATTTGACCTTCAGTCTTCCTGCTGGAGTTTATAACATTTTAGCACTATAATGTGTCACTGGGATTTTAGGAGAACAGCACTTCTCAGATTTACAGTTTCACTTTTTTCATGGATCAGTTAAGAGGGGCTACTAAAACAGCTGAACAGCAAGTTTTCTTCCAAAAACACCTGACCTCTGGAATTTCATCAGCTTATTTTACTAATTAATAAATAATATATCCTCTTGGATCCAGTGTGTGTCCCTAAAGTGCCACCATCTACAGATAATTGATCATTTATAGCATTTATCTTGTGGGTTCTTCTGATACAATTCTCACTTTGGGGCTGTAATAGTACTTTTGAGTAGAATCATTCATCTGTATCTGGTAGTGGCCAAAATAAAGCCTAGCCTAACATTAAGGACTGCAGTGTACATTTATTTTGCTACACACATATATGGCCTTCTATAGAGCAAGCATGATGTATTACAGAAGCTGAGCAGTCACCTGCAGCTATTGCACCTGTCGTCACACATTGTAATACATAGGGGACAGAATAGCAGCCATTTCCACCCCTGCATGTGTATTGTGTTAATCCAGCTCTGCAAATGGCCATATCATTTACCTTATTGCATCAACCAGTGGGACAACTAGTGAAGTAAGTTGCTACTTGCTGAGAGGAAGAGTGTAAGAATTACAGCCTGGGTTATTAATTTCTGACGTTAACTCTAGAAGATACTTACATCACCAACATGTTCCCCATAATCTGCTCCCTGCACAATTCAAGGGGTACACAAGGAGTGACCCCCCACACACACACACAAGTCCTTGGAAGAAGTAGCTTATGCAGACCCCTTCTCACGGCCCTGGTGGAGGGGGCAAAGCAGGGGCAGGCAAAAAGCAAGGCGAAGGAGTGGCTGCAGCACACACTCTCCAGCTAATGTCAGCTGGTTATGTGGCCAGCTGATGGCTGTTAACCTATGCTTGGGGTCAGGGCTGCAGCAGAGAATTGAGTAACCTTTACATTTGCTAATTCATTTTGCATTTAAGAGTTTGAGGAGAAGCTGTCCTTGAACCGGTTCTTACTCTTTTTCCAATATGTCCGCACATTATGAAAATACCAGAAAATATGGAGTGATTTTTGCTCTGCTGTAATGCAAAAAATATCATGCATTAGTTGTAGTTTCACGCCATTGTACAGTTTTAGACATGTCCAAGTAAAACTGATAGTTACTGAATGATTTATTTTTTTTAAGGAACACTGTCACATAAGCCATATCAGCTCTGGCACATACATTTGGGGGCCTCTCTGCATAAAGACAAGGGGGTGTACAATGCAGTGTTTTGCAGAAGAAGGAACTGTGGATCAGAGAGCTGATGCTTAGGCAAAGTCTCAAGGAACTGGAGTGTCTTTAAGAAAAAGGAGCCAGACAAGTAAGGGTTCCATCATAGAGCCTCAAGTTCTTAAATACCTTTGATCTGGGCCTGATGCTCTTTAGTGGAACCATTATGTGTCTGGTTCCTTTTTCGTACTCCCAGATCAGTTCCCTGACACTTAGCTGGTGAGCAAGTAATCTTAACTCACTCTGATTTAAATGGGAGTTAGGCTCCTAAATACCTTTGAGGATCTTGGCCTCAATCTGTAACCACTGGGCAACCTATGTCCAACTAGTTAGGTCCTGAGTCACTAAGATGTTTGAACACATGCCTAACTTTAAACACATAGGTTGAGATATTTCAAAGCTAACTATGAAGTTAAGATAAAATCCCTCTCAAATTAATTTTGATGGGAGATATGTGATTAAACATCCTAGTTGGCTCTTTAAATTTCCACTCTCAGCAATCCCATGATTCCAAGAACATATGCTTAAAGTTAGGCATGTACTTAGTACCTTGATGATCTTGCTGTATTTGCTTGTACTGTATAGGAACGGAGCTTA
Source organism: Mauremys reevesii (assembly GCF_016161935.1). Classification (NCBI taxonomy): domain Eukaryota; kingdom Metazoa; phylum Chordata; order Testudines; family Geoemydidae; genus Mauremys; species Mauremys reevesii. The sequence goes on from NC_052626.1 coordinate 51,505,940, forward strand.
AGTATTTTCTGAAGCCTCTAGTGGCCCTCACCATCTTCAGTTTTAGAAGCCAGCAGAACCCATCCACAGATGCAGTGTGTATATGAAGCTAGGCCTTCCACATTGTGTATATTCAATAAACATGGTTATTAGACCCCTCCATGCACCCATGGTTCCTTCACATTATGTTTGCTATGAAAAGGGCAAAAGTCACTCCCACACTATAGGTACAGATATTATGCAAATATTCAAATTTCAGTTCCTTTAGCCACTTGGGGTATGTCTACACTACAGGAGTAGTTCGATTTAACTTAGGTCGAATTTGTGGATTCGACCTGATGAATTCGAATTTGTGTATCCACACTAAGGACACTAATTCGACTTTGTGAGTCCACACTAACGGGGCAAGCGTCGACATTGGAAGCAGTGCATTCTGGGCAGCTATCCCACAGTTCCCGCAGTCCCCGCTTCCCATTGGAATGCTGGGTAGAGCCCCCAATGCCTTCTGGGGGAAAAATGTGTCGAGGGTGGTTTTGGGTAACTGTCATTCAACCGTCACTCCCGCCCTCTCTCCTTGAAAGCGCCAGCGGGAACTCTGTTCGCGCACTTTTCTGGTCAGTGACAGCGCGGACGCCACAGCACTGCGAGCATGGAGCCCGCTGTGATCATTGCTGCACTCATGGCCGTTGTCAACTCCTCGCACCTTATCGTCCACCTCTTCCACAGTCAGCTGCTGAGAAATCGGGCGAGGAGGCTCCGGCAGCGCGGTGAGGACGTGAAGTGTGAGAGTGGCACAGACCTCTCACAAAGCACGGTACGCCGCGCCGTGGAGATTATGGTGGCAATGGGTCACGTTCATGCTATGGGACGGCGATTCTGGGCCTGGGAAACAAGCACGGACTGCTGGGACCGCATAGTGCTGCAGGTCTGGGATGAATCACAGTGGCTGCGAAACTTCAGGATGCGTAAGGGCACTTTCCTTGAACTGTGTGACTTGCTGGCCCCTGCCCTGAAGCGCCAGGACACCCGGATGCGAGCAGCCCTGACTGTGCAGAAGCGAGTGGCCATAGCCCTCTGGAAACTTGCAACGCCAGACAGCTACCGGTCAGTAGCGAACCACTTTGGCGTGGGCAAATCTACCGTGGGGGTTGCTGTGATGCAAGTAGCCCACGCAATCGTTGACCTACTGCTCTCAAAGGTGGTGACCCTGGGAAATGTCCAGGTCGTCATAGATGGCTTCGCCGCGATGGGATTCCCAAACTGCGGTGGGGCTATAGATGGAACTCACATCCCTATCCTGGGACCGGCCCACCAGGCCAGCCAGTATATTAACAGAAAGGGCTACTTTTCAATGGTGCTGCAAGCACTGGTGGACCATAGGGGACGCTTTACCAACATCTACGTCGGGTGGCCGGGCAAGGTTCATGACGCGCGTGTGTTCAGGAACTCTGGTCTGTTTAGACGCCTGCAGGAAGTTAGTTTCTTCCCGGACCACAAAGTAAGTGTTGGGGATGTGGAGATGCCTACAGTGATCCTCGGGGACCCAGCCTACCCGCTAATGCCCTGGCTCATGAAGCCCTATACAGGCGCCCTGGACAGTGACAAGGAGCTCTTCAACTACCGGCTGAGCAAGTGCAGAATGGTGGTGGAGTGTGCTTTCGGACGTCTCAAAGGGAGATGGAGGAGCTTACTCACTCGCTCGGATCTCAGCAAAACCAATATCCCCATTGTTATTGCAGCTTGCTATGTGCTCCACAATCTCTGTGAGAGCAAGGGGGAGACCTTTATGGCGGGATGGGAGGTTGAAGCAAATCGCCTGGCTGCTGATTACGCTCAGCCAGACACCCGTGCGATTAGAAGAGCCCAGCGGGAAGCGCTGTGCATCCGGGAGGCTTTGAAAGCTAGGTTCCTCAGAGAGCAGGGTAACCTATGACTGTTCAGTCTCTTTACAGAGAAGCTGAACCTGCCCCTGTTTCAGTTACTATTGACTTTTTTCAGCGGTTACATATCCCGTTCACCAGGTTTCCCCCCTTCCAACAGACGTTTAAAAATAAAGTTATTGGAACATTTTTAATTAACAAAGTTTTCTTTACTAACAAATTCTCATTCAAGGGTTACAACAGGGACGCAGACTGTGGTGGGTACGGTGTGCAGTGATGTACAGACCGCTTCTACACTCGAGGGCTGACAGGCTCCTGCTCCTACAGTGATCTCTGGGGGAAGGACAGTTAGCGGAGGGTGTGCAGGAAAGGGTGGGTTTGCAGGAAGGAGTGAGGGGTGTGTGGGAAGGGTGAGTAGGTGTGGGGGGATGATGGCTCTGGCTGGGGCTCAGGGCATCGGAGAGGTTCATGGCTAGGGTGGAAGGGCATGGTAAGGGCAGCCTGCCTTGCCATTTGTGGATGCCAGGCGCTCGGACCCTGGGGCAGCTCTGCTGGGGGATGAAACTGGGATTTGGGATTGGGTGAGCTAGGAAGGGAAGCAATTCTCAAACTTTAGGGAATGAGAGCTGTTTGGTACATGAGCGCTCTGCTGGGGTGGAGTGACAGTTTTCACGGCCCCTAGCACCCCTCCTTCTTGTTATTTTGGGTGAGGGGTGGACAGGACTCTGTGGTGGGGGAGGGCGGTTGCAGATACAGTGCAGGGGGGCTCTCTCCTCCTGCCTGCGGTCCTGCAGAACATCCACAAGGTGCCAGAGCGTGTCCGTTTGCTCCCTCATTAGGCCAAGCAGCGTTTGAGTCGACTGCTGGTCTTCCTGCCACCACCTGTCCTCCCGTTCGCTGTGTGAGCGCTGGTACTGAGAGAGGGTCTCCCTCCACTGGCTCTGCTGGGCCGCCTCGGCTCTGGAGCAGGCCATCAGTTCAGCGAACATCTCGTCCCGAGTCTTTTTCTTTCGCCGCCTAATCTGCGCCAGCCTCTGTGAGGGGGATGCTGGGGCAGTTCGGGAAAGAGCCGCAGCTGTGTGATGGGAAAAAGGAAGTGATTTCCTTCCAAAGATACATGTTTGCGAACACTGAACACAGTCTACTCAGTTTCTGTGAACAAGACCATACAGGGCACCTAATCTCATGTGCTCTCAGGACAAGTTCGAATTTTCGGCATTCACTTTCCTTGCCTGGGGTCTTGCACTGGAGATCGGACAAGCGGGGCAGGACAGCAGAATCCGTGTAGCAGCCAGGCCTGGTAAGCCATAAACTTTAGGCTGCTTAACAGTTAATGGATAGCAGTGCCCTCCTGCTGCAGGCAATCTGGAAAGCATAAAGTCTGACCCTGTTCCAGCCCCTCGCGGCTGTCCCCCGGAAAGATCCCTGTATGCTTTTCCTCTGCAGCCTACAACACGTGGCTGTTAAACGATGGTCATTGTTATGCAAAGGAAAAGTCAAGCATTCACAATAGTAACATTAAAGTAATTCCCCTAATTAGATGCAGCAGTCCCCGTGTGAGATAACCCTGAGGCGGGTCTCCAGAAGAAACAGAGAGCGCTTGCTGTGTGAATCCCTGCACAGACCAGGGCCCTATGCTGCCATGCTGGTCGAGGCGATGGTCTCATTATACCTCCTGATGGCCTGGCGTGGAAGAGTGTGCTTCCACGGAGCACTCAACAAGGCACCTCTCCCCAGGAACCTCCTGCGGAGGCTTTTCGAGTACCTGTCAGAGAGCTTCGTAGAACTGTCCCAGGAGGATTACTGTTCGATCCCTATATGCATAGACCTTCTTTTTATATAGTTTTTATTCCTGTTTTGTTAAAAAATAAATGTTTACATGTTTATAGCACTTACCGACTGATCCTTCCCCTGATTCGGAGTCCGGGTTAACGGCCGGGGAGGGTTGGTAGGGGATCTCTGTGAGGGTGATGAAGAGATCCTGGCTGTCGGGGAAAGCAGTATTGTAAGTGCTGTCGCCTGCCTCGTCCTCCACGAACCCTTCCTCATCTTCCCCATCGGCGAACATCGGCGAGAAACTGCCCCTCGACACTATCCCATCCTCAGAGTCCACGGTCACTGGTGGGGCAGTGGTGGCAGACCCACCGAGAATGGCATGCAGTGCCTCGTAGAAGCGGCATGTCTGGGGCTGGGCTCCGGAGCGTCCGTTTGCCGCTTTGATTTTTTGGTAGCCTTGTCTCAGGTCCTTGATTTTCACACGGCACTGCGTTGCATCCTGGCTGTATCCTCTGAGTGCCATGGCTTTGGAGACCTTCTCATAGGTCTTTGCATTCCGTTTTTTGGAGCGCAGCTCCGAAAGCACAGACTCATCGCCCCACACAGCGATCAGATCCAAGACTTCCCGTTCAGTCCATGCTGGGGCCCTCTTTCTACTCTGAGATTGCATGGACTCCTCTGCTCGAGAGCTCTGCATCGCTGCCAGTGCTGCTGAGCTCGCCACGACGTCCACACAGGAAATGAGATTCAAACTGGCCAGACATGAAAAGGAATTCAAATTTTCCCGGTGCTTTTCCTGTATGGTTGATCAGAACATCTGAGCTCGGACTGCTGTCCAGAGTGTCAACAGAGTGGTGCACTGTGGGATAGCTCCCGGAGCTAATAAGTTCGATTTGCATCCACACCTAGCCTAATTCGACATAGCCATGTCGAATTTAGCGCTACTCCCCTCGTCGGGGTGGAGTACCGAATTCGAACTAAAGAGCCCTCTAGGTCGAATTAAATGGCTTCCTGGTGTGGACGGGTGCACGTTTAATTCGAATTAACGCTGCTAAATTCGAATTAAAGTCCTAGTGTGGACCAGGCCTTGGTAATAGTGGTAGCTTCCATTTATTACAGTGACTTTTCCCCTACACCATTATTAAGTATGTCCTTGGGTAGGAAAAACAAAAATCCCATTGAACATAAGAACATAAGAATGGTCCAGTATCCTATCTACCGAGAATGGCCAATGCCAAGTGGCCCAGAGGGAGTGAACCTAACAGGTAATGATCAAGTGATCTCTCTCTTGCCATCCATCTCCACCCTCTGAGAAACAGAGGCTAGGGACACCATTCCTTACCCATCCTGGCTAATAGCCATTAATGGACTTAACCTCCATGAATTTATCTAGTTCTCTTTTAAACCCTGTTATAGTCCTAGCCTTCACAACCTCCTTAGGCAAGGAGTTCCACAGGTTGACAGTGCACTGAGTGAAGAAGAACTTCCTTTTATTTGTTTTAAACCTGCTGCCCATTAATTTAATTTGGTGGCCACTAGTTCTAATATTATTGAAACAAGTAAATATCTTTTCCTTATTCACTTTTTCCACACCATTCATGATTTTATATAGCTCTATCATATCCCCCTTTGGTCTCCTCTTTTCCAAGCTGAAAAGTCCTAGCCTCTTTAATCTCTCCCCATATGGGACCCATTCCAAACCCCTAATCATTTTAATTGCCCTTCTCTGAGCCTTTTCTTTGCCAGTATATCTTCTTTGAGATGAAGAGACCACATCTGTATGCAGTATTCAGGATGCAGGTGTACCATGGATTTATATAAGGGCAATAAGATATTCTCCATCTTATTCTCTATCCCCTTTTTAATGATTCCTAACATCCTGTTTGCTTTTTTGACTGCCGCTGCACACTGCGTGGACATCTTCAGAGAACTATCCACAATGACTCCAAGATTTCTTTCCTGATTAGTTGTAGCTAAATTAGCCCCCATACTATTGTATGTATAGTTGGGGTTATTTTTTTCAATGTGCATTACTTTACATTTATCCACATTAAATTTCATTTGCCATTTTGTTACCCAATCACTTAGTTTTGTGAGATCTTTTTGAAGTTCTTCACAGTCTGCTTTGGTCTTAACTATCTCGAGCAGTTTAGTATCATCTGCAAACTTTGCCACCTCACCATTTACCCCTTTTTCCAGATCATTTATGAATAAGTTGAATAGGATTGGTCCTAGGACTGACTCTTGGGGAACACCATTAGTTACCCCTCTCCATTCTGAAAATTTACCATTTATTCCTACCCTTTGTTCCCTGTCTTTCAACCAGTTCTCAATCCATGAAAGGATCTTCCCTCTTATCCCATGACAACTTAATTTACATAGGAGCCTTTGGTGAGGGACCTTGTCAAAGGCTTTCTGGAAATCTAAGTACACTATGTCCACGGGATCCTCTTTGTCCACATGTTTGTTGACCCCTTCAAAGAACTCTAATAGATTAATAAGACATGATTTCCCTTTACAGAAACCATGTTGACTTTTGCTCAGCAATTTATGTTCTTCTATGTGTCTGGCAAT